>NC_134881.1:50364022-50669022 GCF_041734735.1 Babylonia areolata | reverse complement strand
GGCTGTTCTTTCCCATTACCACATGCAGCATATCTCACTCTATCACCACTGAGTACTAGTAGCCGTCTCCCCCCTACCAATGTCAAAGAACACTTATGGCTACAGTAAAAGACGCAAAACGAGAGAAAAAGAGGACTGAAGAAGACAACAACACTGAACAACAACAAAAACAGCAACAACGACAACAACAACAACAAAACACACACACACACACACACACACACACACACACACACACACACACACACACACACACACAGATATATATATATGTAATTATATAATTATATTTAACATGCATAATCCGCATCCTAAAGCAATTGTTAAAAATTAATACACACTATTTAATCACCACTATCACCAGCACAACCACACTGCTTTTGCTTTTTGTGATTGTTCATCCCTCGGTGGGTGTTTATGGCGTGGGCGACACAGGGACGATTTTGAAGTTGTCCTGTTTCTATTTTGCAACTGTGGACATGAACCTATGGCCTTGTTGATCACACATCCGGTTCCCATATCCGGTCAGCTCAACACGCGGTGTGGAAGTGAGACAAACATGTCGAACTTCAAGCAAAGCACTAAACGTTTTGGCCAGTCCTTTTCTTTCAAAAAGAGGGCACACCGCAGTCAACCCTTAAAGAAAGGAAAAGATAAAGGTTTGAAGAAAAGTCAGGTTGTCGAAAATGAGATAAACGAGCTTCAGCAGAAGATCGACTCGGGAGTAAGTGAAACAATGTTACTCAAAGAATCAAATGGCTCATTGTTCAGAAACAAGAGATGGAAATTGTAGAGTAGTGTTTATAGGTTTAAACCTTGTACGTTTTATAGCTTACTATGTCCGATGTGATTAGTAGCAGGCAGCGACTGCAAGAGGAAAAACTAAGGTTGATCTTTGGTGTCAGAAGGACAGATGGAATCAAGGGTCCTTGTTGGAGTTTTCGGTCTGTTCCCACCTGACATCTGTTCAAGATTCTAAATAAGTCTTGGTCCTTCTGCATGCATCTGTATACATGGATGTGTATGTTTGTGATAGCATGTCTTATGTTTGTTTTACACACACACACACACACACACACACACACACACACAGAGGAAATTAAACAAATTTTAAAGATATGCACCAACCATTGGACGATGGTGGCCGGTTGAAAATAGTAAAAATAAAAGAAGCCAAACTATTGTTGTAGTGAAAGTAGGAAATTGGCCAGTACAAAAACAGGAAAGACATTTCAAAAGCCTTCTTGCTTATTAATACTCCTGTTTCTCAGTTTCTGTCATGAATATTAACTGGAGGTTAATTAAATTGCTTAATTAAAGTTAATGAAAAGGGACAAGTGAAATATGGTGTTTACTTTTAAAATGTGAGTCACCCATGACAATTGCCCACTGTCCTTGAATATTGTTTTATTTCTGTTTGCAGTTTGAATGTTATTTACTTTGTTTTGTTTATCTGTGTTTTAGACAAAAATAAATCAATTGGTTTTTTTGGGTTTTTTAACCACGTGTCTGTTGCACCAGTCGATTATGAATTATTACTTTATTCGTAATTGACTTGTTTACCTTTGTGCTAAGTGTTGATATGGACCATGTGTGTGATTTTCTTGAGTTACCATAATGATGCCAGAGAACATCCTTTTAGTTGTATGCCTAATTCAGTAATTGGTGTATCACACACACAAAAATATGTGTTTGTGTGTGTGTGCGTGGGCAGATTGATGCTTCCAAGGTGAACAGTTTTGCTGACTTTCCATTGTCAAGGAATACACTGAATGGTGAGTAGAATTGCAGTATGTATGATATTGTATGAATATCTAGAACACTAATAATAGTAATATGATCTATAATAAACATAAGAAAGAAATTTTTTAGAATGTAAAAGGAAACAATTCCAGCCCAGTTCTTATTTTAGTCAATAATTTCACTTATTTCAGCACAAAAGACAACTGAGCAAACAATTTTTTTTAAACAAAAACCACAAAACATGCACTGTTTGCTTCTTTGTTTTACTTCCTCTGGGAAAAAAATGCAGGGCTTGACATTAACTTTTTTTCCCACTTGCCCAGTCGGGCAAGTCACTGGAAAATTCACTTGCCCGGACAGAATTTGCACTTGCCCAACTTTCAGAAACTTACATACATGCATCACGAAATGCTCACATGCGCCCACACAAACATGCGCACAAAGAAGTAGTCAAACCCTTTTCTTTAACTGATGTTTGTTTTGTTGGGTTTCACCAAAGATAACTGTTGTTTTGAACAGCCAAAAACAAGTTTGGTGTCATATACTGTACCATGTCAAACTGATGCAAACTAGGCCTATCGGTTTGCTCTGCTTGGCCAAATTTTGCGCGGCTAACAGTGAAAAGACGACCCATCTTGCCCAGTCCGCTCTTAGCCTGTCAAACGCCTCTAAAAGCTATAAGCACTGAATCATTCCTTTGGCCAAGGCTCTCCACGTCTTGTCTTACACTTTTTTGGCTATTAATCGTATTCATTTGGCCTTATTTTGCTGCATTAAGCCTGTGTTTATTGTATTCTTACATTCTGTATGCTCGATTCAACTCGGCCCCCTCGAATCGGTCATTTTTCTCTACCTCTAAGTCAATCCTGTCTTTCCTTTCACTGGTTGCCTAAGCGCGGGTACCATGCCTCGTATGCCATCCCACGAAGGCAGGAATCATGATGCTGGGATTGAGACTCGGCAAGAGACTCTCCCAGGCCTGGAGCTCATGATTCCTCCCAATAGGGACTGCAGCGATGCGTCTTTAGACGCTGATCGCAGAGGCGACACTCGTACCAGTAAAATGGTCATGAAGGGGACCAGGGGGAAAGGGGTACGAGCGTCGCCTCCCGAGGGTGTCCCAGCGCGAGGCAGGGAGAGGGGGGAGTGGCAAGACCTCTTTTGGCAGTGGGGACTCGCAGCTAGGCGCGAACTCCCAAGGGGAGGCTGTGCCCGGCCATTACCTGGGTCCCCACTCGGAGACAGCCCTCATGGGCCCCATTGTTGTTCCCCCTCCTCCCTCCTCTGCCGCCCCCCCTCCCCCATCTCCTTCTGGTGGGGAGAAAATGTTGGTTCTGGGGGGTGGGGGGGGTCAGAACCTCTACTTTGCCCACCCTGGGCCAAGCCACCCCAGTCTCCCCACTGGAGGGGATTCGGGGCATGTGGGGAGGCCCCTGCTGGGGGAGGCCCGCGTGTGTCAGGCCTGACCTCCCTCCAGACCTGACCTCCCTCCGACTTGGCCAGGTTTTTCCCTTCATGGAGGTCAAGGCGCCAGTGACCCTTGGGGTTGGGGTCACAGGATGGCTGGTGCCCACGGGTGGTTATCCTCATTCTACCCATACTGGGGTGCACCTATGGTGCATGCTGGGTTGTCGGGAGGACCAGGGGCCAACCCCTTGTCCGCTCCCCACCGGACCCAACCCAGCACATCTCACAGGGTGACACACACAGCCCCGACAAGGGGAATTGACTTCTTGTCAGTCAGGTCGAGCTTCTCGACCAATATTGCCACTCAGTCCACAAATTGGGCCTCTGTCAACCCACAGGTGACTTCCACGGTCACAACGGCCTCCTTGTCAGGACCGACGGCTGCCGAGGGGCCCCGCTCGGCCCTGGGGAGCCTGCAGTTCCCACCTACCCAGCCCTCGGTCCTACAGGGAGATGAGTGGGTGTTTGTCCCCTCCCAGCACTCATGGGTCCCTCTTGCATCCAGGGATGCCCTCACTGAGAAGGTGTGGCACCCACCATCCCAAGCATGGTTGGACCTACGGTCCACACGCTCCCCACCCGCTTCAGGCGTCAAGGACATAACAGCTGTGGCCATGGTCCCTGCTCGGGATTGTCCCAGCTCATCCCGCTGTGCTGATCATAGCTCACAGGACGCCCCAGCGGGTACATCCACTTGGGATGGCACCCAGCAGGGGATGGACTGCGAACAAGAGTGGGAGCCCCTGTCTTCGGATGAGGATGAACAAGCAGATGAGCACTATTCGCCCCCATCCCAGGGGGACAGATTGAGCCCACGCCTCTCTAGGGACCAGCCTGAACCAAACTCGGACTTAGCTGAGCTTGAACTGACCCTCCCCAATAGGGTCACGCATGCCGAATCAGTCCCTCAGGCTACTTTGTTCTTGACCCTCCTTAGGCCATGTGACTCTAACTCCAGAACCACCAAGCGACTCAGAGTGCCAGAAATGGCGCAGGAATGGCTTAATAAGCCAGCCCACACTGTCAGGGGTGCTGCTTCCATCCCTCCTCCAGGCAGGGAGTCCCTTTCTGCCCCGGGTGCTTTTTCCCCGGGCAAGTTCCTTAAAGATTCCTCCAAGGGCGGAGTGTGGTCCTTGTACACACAGGACCACCCTGCCTACAGGGAAGCAGAGCCCTCCGCGCAGGACAGGATGTTGGTCTCACAGCGCACCACCTTCCCCACTTCAGCTACTCTATCTTTTAAAACATTAGCAGAGTGGGACAGATTGGCCCGCTGCTGCCTCCTCGAGGTTTCCACGGCTTATACCTTCTTCGACGCGTTTCTCCACAGGGCCAGTGAGCTGTGGGAACAGCGTCCGGTTAATCAGGACACGGGGTCGCCTTCCTCTGTCCTGCCGGGCCTCTTCACTGACCAGAGGTTAAACACTTTTGGCAATAGGGTAGCATCTGGTCTCACAGCAGCTGCAGACACAGCTACCAGCCTTCACTTCAATACTGTGCTAGCTCAGCGTGATGCCGTTCTCCACCTCTTCTATAAAGTATTTTAGGGAAAAGGGTTTTTTTTTTTATACCCGGGGTTTTTATGAAAAAGGGCCCCCGGGTTTTCATTTGGGGGGGGATCCAAAGTCCCCTTTGGGGAGGTTGGATTTGCCCCACCCCCGGGGGACTTTTTTCTGGCCCGAAAAAATTGGCCCTTTTATTTGTTTGGGACCTGGTGCCCTGGTTTTTTTTTTGGTTTTTCCCCCGGGGACTTGGGGGGGGGTTTGCCCCCCTTTTTTTTCTTTTTTTGCCCTTTTTTCCCCCTTTTTTTAAATTTTCCTTTCCCCACTTTCCCCCCCCCTTTTCCCCCCCCTTTTTTGTTTTTCTTTTTTCTAAATTTCCCGTTTTTTTTTTTCCATTACCCCTTTTCCCTTCCCCCGGGCCTTTATTTTTTTATGGACTTTTTTCCCTGGGCCTTTTGGGATTTTTTTTTTGGGGTTGGCTGGCCCCTGCCTTTTTTTTTTTTTTTTTGTTGTTTTCCCCCCCTTTTGGTTCCCCCTTTTGCCCCAAAAAACCCCGGGAGGGGGTTTTTGCCCCCCCCACCAACCCCAAAAACCCCCCCCCCAAAAACCCCCCCCCAAAATAAAGGGGTGGGCAAACAAGGGAATAAAAAATTCCGAACCGAAAGGGCCCCCCAAGGGGGAAACCCCCCAATTTCCCGTTTCGAGACTTATTTTCAAAAAAATTCCCCCCATCCATCGGGGCCCGGTCGGGTAACCTATTGTTTGTGTGGGGGGACAGGTTCCCGCCCTCTCTTTTTCCCTCTTCTTCGGGGGGGGTTTTTGGGAGCCCCCTTTCTCCCCCTCTTCCCCTTTACCCCCTTTTTTTTTCCCCCTTGTTAAATTTCCTTGGGGGGTCCGTTTTTTTCCCCCCCCCCCAAAAATTTTTTTGGGCCCCGGAATTTCCCTTGGGGGTTGGGCCCCCTTCTGTTAAAACAACAACCACCAGGGGTTGGCTAATTGGGGGGGAAAAGGGTTCCGTTTGGGCCCCCCTTTTGGGCCCCCCTTTCGACATTCCTTTTTCATTTTAACCCAAATTCTTTTCTGTTGCCCTGATGATGGTTACCCTGCCCAGTCCCCGGGGCCCCCTGTGCCAGAGATCCCCCGATTTCTAGACCTTTGCTCCCCAACGGGGTTTCCTACGAACCAGGAGAAATCTTCTTCCCAAGTCAGTTTTTCGATTCTTGGGGATAATTTAACGGGTCTATGATAGTCCCTCTCTGCCCAATCCGGGGCCCGCGGGGAGGCCCCCTCAGCCCAGGGCTGTTCCCCCCAAAAAACAGCGCAGACACTTTCCCCCTCCGGGGCAATGGGGTCCAGGCCCTCCACCCCCGGGGAGGTTCTAAAAGCCCCTTTTCAGGGGGCACTGAGTTAGGGGGGCCCAACAGCCAGGGTCCCCCAGATATTTGGGCGAGTGGTTCCCCTCGGGGGACATAAAGGTGGAAAACCCCCCCCCTTTTGGCCAAGGGGTCCCATACCCCCAAAATTAAGTGGCACACTTCACAGACACCTCCTCCCTGGGCTGGGGAGCCCACATGGGCTCACTCCATGCAGCAGGGACTTGGTCCCTGGAGGAGCGCCTATGCAACATCAATGTTCTGGAACTGGAGGCAGTTCGCAGGGCTCTCCTGCACTTCATGGAGGAGGCCACTGGCAAGACCATCTGCTTGTTCATGGACAATACGACGGTCGCATGTTATGTGAACAAAGGCGGGGGGGAGCGCACTCGGCAGACCTCTCCCTGCGGACCGAGGCTCTCCTCCGTTGGTGCCACAGCAAGGGCATTGCACTTTCAGCGAGACACATAGCAGGAAAAGCCAACATCTTGGCAGATGCTCTCAGCAGGTCCAAGAGTGTCATCCACACATAGTGGACCCTGGACAGGGACACCCTTCAGGGGTGTGGGAGCGGTGGTTTCGGCCGATGGTGGACCTCTTTGCCACAAAGTTCAACAAGAGACTTCCCACTTATGTCTCTCTGGTCGCCAACCCGGAAGCGTGGGCAGCGGATGCTCTCTCTTTAGACTGGAGCAGTCTGATTGCCTACGAATTTCCTCCCTTTCCAGTTCTTTTCAAGGTGATACGGAAAGCCAGATTGGAATGCCCACAGCTGATTCTCATTGCGCCGAAATGGGACTTGTTCCTGGTGCTGGATTTCATTCGAAAACAACCCTTCGAGCCATTGGATACTATTCCTTTCAACTTACTCACCCTCAAGACCACTTTCCTTCTGTTGCTGGCCACAGGCCGTCGTAGAAGTGAGATTCATGGTCTTAGTGGAATGCCACAAGATCTGGCCTTCCACAGAGATGGTTCCATCACTCTTCGTTTCCTTCCAGAGTTTATAATAATAATAATAATAATGGATACTTATATAGCACACTATCCAGAAATCTGTTCTAGGTGCTTTACAAAAACGCTTACATCTATGTTACATACACACACCAAAATATGACTACACACACACACACACACACACACACACACACACACACACACACACTGCATACATAACTCACTCACTCATTCCCTCGACCGCTGGGGTTGTTGGGGGGACATGAGGAAGATGTCATAGCTCGCCACGCCGTTCTGTTGGCAGCTGTCGTGAGGAGATCTGGCATCGTCATTTTGGTCCATTCCTTGACGTTGTCGGACCATCTCTTTCTCTGCTGCCCCCATCTGCGCCCTCCCTCTACAGTCCCTTGCAGGATGGTTTTGGAGAGGGTGTTATGTCGTATGACGTGACCAAACCATGCCATCTTCCGTCGTTTGACAGTCGCCAGCAGTGGTTCTTGGGGCCCAACAAGGTTGCTGACCAGGTTCCGCACATAGTCATTGGTCTTGTGCTCCTTGTAGGAGATGTGTAGTAGTCTCCTCAAGCACATTTTAACATACATGTGTGTCTAACAGCTACCCTAACACATACGCACACATAGGCAGGCACAAACTTACATAAACGCACGCACACACAATACACATTCATATACATGCATGTAGTTATGTACACATACATATGTATACACACATAGTCAAGCACAGCTAACGCAAAGGAAGTGGACCCGCCACAATTGAACTTACTGCCGAGGGAAAAGGTGAGTTTTGAGACAAGATTTAAAAGATGTGAGGGAATCAGAATGACGGAGGTTATCAGGGAGCTTGTTCCACGTCTTTAGCGATTGAAAAGAAAACGATCTGTGTCCATAGGTCTTACTTCTGACGTGAGGTATCCTGAGAAGTCGAGTATCAGAGGAAGAACGGAGCTGGCGAGACGGGGTATAGATATGGAGGAGTTCAGAAAGATACTTGGGGCCAGATCCGTTGACTGCAGAAAAGGTCAGAGTGGATAGCTTATAGTCTATTCGATCAGAAACAGGCAACCAGTGGAGAGACTGAAGGAGAGGAGAAACATGGTCAAATTTAGAAGCTCGGCAAATGAGTCTGGAAGCGTTATTCTGAATTCGTTGGAGTCTGTCTAACAGATATTTGGGAAGGCCAGCCAAAAGAGTATCTGGCTAAGAACCAAGACCCCGAGGTCCCTTCCCCCTCTCTGAGGGTCAGACCTTTGTCTGATATTCTTGCCCGAGATGATGAGGATAGGCATCTCTGCCCTGTTCGGTGTCTCAAATACTATTGGGATAGGTCTCGCCGTAGGCGTTCTTCTAAGAGGCGTCTTCTCATCTCCCTCAATGAGAATTACAAGAAAGACATTGCTGCAGGCACCATTTCCCGCTGGGTTTCCCAAGTCATATCCTAGAGCCTACGCTCATTCTCACAGGGATATCAGCTGTCTTAATCCCAGAGCTCACGAAGTGCAGGCCATAGCCACTTCGGCTGCTTTCCAGCACTCAGTGCCACTGCAGCATGTCTTGGAGGCAGCCTTCTGGCGGTCTGAGAATCCCTTCATCAACTTCTGCCTCAGGGATTTCTGTATGACCAGGGCTGACGGTTCCAAGGGGATTTCCTTTGTTGCAGCTAACACTGCCGTCTCAGTTACAAGGGCTCCCCATACGAACCAGTAGGCGTTGCCCTCCTCCATTTGCTTTAAATTCTGCATCAGTCTGACATGGTACAGTATATGACACCAAAAGGAGGAGTTTGTATTATACTCTGTTTGGTGATACATATACTTACCATGTCAAACTCGAATGCCCGCCCGTCCGTCCCTGCGTCTCTGCCGTGGTTCTCATGGGGCATTTTTTTCGATGGCCATGGAATGATTCAACGCTTATAGCTTTTAGAGGTGTTTGATTGGCTAAGAGCGGACCGGGCAAGACGGGTCATCTTTTCACTGTTAGGCGCGCAAAATTTGGCCAAGCAGAGCAAACCGATAGGCCTAATTTGCATCAGTTTGACATGGTAAGTATATGTATCACCAAACATGGAGCATAATACAAACTCCTCCTTTTTATCTCAGTCTCACTTGACAAAACACTGCCTTTGGCATGATTTTGCAGATGACTGTCAGCCACAGAAATTATTTCTTTTTTTAACCTCCACTGCAAACAGCAACATGCAGAGCCACAGAGAGAGAGAGAGAGAGAGAGAGAGAGAGTGTATGTGTGTGTGTGTGTTGGTTGTGTGTTGTGTTGTGTGTGTGTGTGTGTGTGTGTGTGTGTGTGTGTGTGTGAGTGAAAGGGGATGGTGAAGGGTCACAGTTCCAGACAGGGAAAGTAGTACAGCTGTTCTGTCTACATGGAGGTTGCTTAGCAACGTAGCTTTCCACAATGTCCTTTGATATGTGTCAATTCCCACAGCAGAACTGAACTTTGACCCCTACCCTTCCTCCATCCTTTCTGCTATTCCCAGTCTGACCATGGAGGTGAGGGAGGGGGGGAGGGGTGTTAAGGGTAAGCAAGTCAGCGATATGGGATGTGGTCTCAGGAGGGGACAGAGAAAGTTGGGGGAGGGGGGTGTGTGGGGTGGGTGGGTGAAGGAATGAGAAGAGGGGGAGGATCGTAGAAGTCATGTCTTTGTTGACTTGGTTTAAGTTATGATTCTACAGAATGGCCGTTTCCTTTTGATTGACGAACTTGACCTTCACACTGAGATGTGAGGGAGAGAGAGTGAGAGACTGATGAGGCAGAAAGGCAGACAGATCATGGTCAAAGAAATGGAGGGGAGGGTGGTGAAGGGATAGTGCGGCAGTGATTTTGACAACCTTGCCAGTGGAGGGGTGAGGTTTACATGCAGGAAGAGTGGGGGGGTGGGGGGGGGGGGAGATGGGCACAGCCATCCATGTAAGTTGCCCTCTTGGACTGACTACAGACAGGCCTGGCTGGCTATCATGTAACACCAATGGGCAGGTGCCGGCAGTGAAGTTTTCACTTTCCTCCAAAGAACCCATCGCCAGGCAAGCACCGTCATAACTCCCCACTTTGTTGTTGTGGACCCAGAAGCTTGTTGCCCAAAACATTTTTTTCTTTCCTCATAAGAAGTTGTACTGAAATCTATTTTCGCATACTGGTGTATTCTCAGTCAATATGATGTACAAATTAACCCCAAAATGGTACTGGTAAACAGGTCTGTCATAGAAACAAACTATGTTGTTTTGTTGGGTTTTTTTTGTTTAAAGTGGAACATCAGAGTACATTGCGACGTGATTTTTTTAGTTGTGATGTGATGGGCGGAAGATGAACTACGCTGTAAGAAAAATTACCATTGGCTGTCCAAAAATAGCAACCAATGGCAAATCAAATGATGCGTGATGGATATTTTTGAAAACAAAACATGCTGGTCTTGGAAAATATAACTTGCCCGACCGGGCAAGTTCGGTAAGGGCAATACTTGCCTGAAACTATGATCTACTTGCCCCAGGCAGTCGGGCAACTGTTAATGTCGAGCCCTGAAATGAGTGGTCGATGAAAAAAAAAAAAAGGAAAACCAAGGTTTAACAATTTTTGCAGACAAAAATGAATGCATCAAGAACACAGCAGAAGTTGTTGCATTCACTTCTCAGTTTAAAAGAGAGAGAGTGAGAAAGATATGCGCCCACACCACCCCTCTTTACTTCTATTTTTTCAGGATATTTTTCTGATTTCGCTGTGGGAGTCTTGCAGAAGAAATTATTTGCATTTGTAGATAAGATATTTTCCAGCAGCAGTCACAAACATTATGACAATAATGAGCTTGATGTTTCCAGTAACAAAATAGATGGTCCAATATTATAGGTGAGTCATCTCTCCAGCTTCAGGAAGAGTTTGATCAAAGTAAATACTCTGTATGCATTACATGAGTGTCTATTCTTGTATTTTCTGAAATTTACTGTAACTTCTTGAAAGGTTTCTTGATTATTGCTTGCCCTGGTTGTGCAGTTTGAGATAGAAGAAAAACTATTATGTGTTGTGCACACAGTCACACATTTTTTAACATGTGCATGTACAGGTAGTGGTGTTCTTCATATTATAACTTCCACACTCATATACAAGATGATACACATACACTCAAACACACACATGCACACTTACATGCAGTGATGCATGCACACACACACACACACACACATTGACTCACACTCAAGAAATTTCCAGTTGTGGGGATCAGACTGCTCACATCATGAATTAGAATCAGATCAAATGTGTTGTAACCCCTCTCCCCCACCCACCCCCCATGCACCCCTCCCCACCCCTGCACTCTTTGCTTCCTTCTTGAAACTGGAACTAATACTCTGTTGCGAAAAAAAAAAAAAAAATCAAATGACAACTTTGATGTCCAGGACTGAAGAAAGCCAACTATGTCATACCCACGGACATCCAGAGGCAGGCTATCAGTCTGGCTCTGCAAGGCAAAGACATACTGGGAGCTGCCAAGACTGGGTCAGGAAAAACACTGGCCTTTCTGATTCCGGTCAGTGGTAGCACTTGATACTGTGTGTGTGTGTGTGTGTGTGTGTGTGTGTGTGCGCGCGCGCGCGTGCGCGAGCATTGTGTGCCCTGTGTGTTAGTGCTGTGTGAGAGTGTGTGTGTGGGCATGTGAGTGTGTAGTGTGTATGTGTGTGTGTGTGTGTGTGTGTGTGTGTGTTAGACAGACAGATAGATAGAGAGAGAGAGAGCTCAGAGAGAGAGATTTTCCTTTGAAACATAATTATTCATGATATTGATTTGTCACAGAGCAATGATTTTAGTTAGGTCACCTTTAATGTATTTTGAATATATCTTTATATAAATGACTATATGAGAATGAAGTTTTTCTTTATAAGCGTTATTACTGTTGACCATAGAAAAGTTTCATTTTCATTGTCCATATTTAGACATGTTTACTGTACTGTGCATAGAGGAAGACATGTAATGGTTAAAGCGTTGGACTTTCAATCTGAGGGTCCCAGGTTCAAATCTCTGTGACAGCGCCTGATGGATAAAGGGTGGAGATTTTTCCGATCTCCCAGGTCAACATAGGTGCAGACCTGCTAGTGCCTGAACCTCCTTTGTGTGTATATGCATGCAGAAGATCAAATACACATGTTAAAGATCCTGTAATCCATGTCAGCGTTCAGTGGGTTATGGAAACAAGAACATACTCAGCATGCACACCCCTGAAAACGGAGTATGGCTGCCTTCATGCTGGGGTAGATAAATAAAAACGGTCATATACGTAAAATGTTACATGTCTGTCTGAGTGTGTATGTGTGCATGCCTGAAATCTGATTGAATGACACAGGAAATGAATGATGAGCACCCAGTGGCAGCCGTCAGTCGGCTCTACCCAGGTAGGCAGCCTGTTGTGCAAATTACCCCGTGTTTGTAAAGTGCTTAGAGCTTGGTCTCCGGCCGAGGATAGGTGCTATATAAGTATCCATATAAATCATTCAAAACACATTATATATTAAGTATGAACAACCAGGTGTCAGTCCACAGTGAGAAGTTTAGACAGGAGCTGTGTCACAAAGGAATCCATAAACATGTTAACCTTTAGTGCTTTAATGATAAAGATGATAATAATAACAGTACATTTATATAGCGCTTTCAAACCTCTCAAAGCGTTTTACAACACATCAGTCAGACAAAAAGGACACAAGAACACGCACAATGACATTTACACATATTCACTCACACACACATGCATATGCGCACGCACGCACGCACACATGGAAGAAAAACAGATGTAGATTCATCGAGAAAGACATGGGATGGAGTGTCCTTCCTGATTATGTAGAAACTGCTTGAAAAGGACTTTAGACTTGTTTTCTTCTTCTTCTTCATTTGTGGGCTGCAACTCCCACGTTCACTGGTATGTACACAAGTGGGCTTTTACATGTATGACCATTTTTACCTCACTATGTAGGCAGCCATACTTTGTTTTTTGGGGTGTTCATGCTGGGTATGTTCTTGTTTCCATAACCCACCGAACGCCGACATGGCTTATAGGATCTTTAACGCGCATATTTGATCTTCTGCTTGTGTACACACACAAAGGGGGTACAGGCACTAGCAGGTTTACACATATGTTGACCTGGGAGATCTGGAAAATCTCCACCCTTTACCCACCAGGCGCAGTTACCGAGATTCGAACCCAGGACCCTCAGATTTAAAGTCCAGCACTTAACCACTGGGCTGTTGCGCCCTTCAGACTTGTTTTAAAGGATGTGAGAGAAGGAATGTTTTTAGACATGTTTTAAAGGATGTGAGAGAAGGAATGTTTTTAGACATGTTTTAAAGGATGTGAGAGAAGGAATGTTTTTAGACATGTTTTAATTTAAAGGATGTGAGTGAGGGACTGTCACAGACTGAAAAATGCAGTGAATCCAGGTTTGTACAGCTGAAGAACCAAAACTAGTAAAAGCTCTCCCACCATGTTTCTCTCTGTTCTGTTTCTTGCTGTTTTCCTCAGGTCTTGGGTCTCATTTTTGGTCAGTGCTACGGTGGAGCTTGGGGAGACGCAGTGGCAGAGCTGGTTTGGCATTGGACGTGTGACCCTGTGCTCGCCAGTGGTCAGGGTTTGAAGCTCTGTTTCAGCATGGTATTGTGTCCTTGGGAAAGACGCTGTTCCAGTTTTCCTCGCTCCACCCAGGTGTGAAAGGGTGCCTGACTTCTGTCAAGCAAGGTTAAAAGTGGTGGAAGGAGTCTGGAGAGGATTGGGCCTTGCCTTCCTTTGCGCAGCCCAAGGCACAGTGGATATGAATTCACTGCCCCATTGGCTGTATAAGACTATGGGACTTTTAAGTTAACATTGCAGCCACTTCAACAGTTCAAGCACCTCATCATTGTTTTTCTTCAGATCCTGGAAGTGTTGCACAAAGCGCGGACATCATCGGTGTTTGGTATGGCTGCCCTCATCATCACGCCAACGCGAGAACTGGCCTTCCAGATCTTTGAGGTTCTGAACAAGATTCGAACCTTTCATGACTTCACCGCCAACCTCATCATTGGGGGCAAGGTGAGCACATGACCGACACTGGGACATGGTTGGTTGTGGTCGGTACTGGACAGGCCACGGCCACGCCTATCTACCTGTACCATTTTTGTATGCTGTATTGTATTACGTTAACATTTTACTGGAAATTTAGTATCTCTTTTTGAATTTAGTTAACCCTTTTGCTGCCAGGAAAATAAGATTTAAGTAAATCAGTTTGCCAGGGTTTTTTCACAAAAAACGAGTATATATTTTCAAAAAAATCTGTGCGCTTTGTTATTGGAGAAAGACTTATAAAAGTATATATTTTCTGAAAAATAAATGAATAAAGAATACAAAACACATGATGTTTTCCCATTTTATATGTTTTCAGTGATATGCTGTTGTTTTGAAATCAGTGTTTTGTTTTTTGTCACATTTTCAACTTGTTCATTACAAACATTAGTCAGGTAATTTGCACTAAAATATCTTTTCTGGACAAATGGATAATACCTGCACACACAAATTATACTAGAACAACCACAATTAAAAAGTAAAAAATAAAAAAGAGACAGATACACAATGCATTGTGACTTCTCCAAGTGATAATATGGATGTGGGGCCATGCCCCCTCGGTATCAACCCCTCTCCTCTTCACCCCTCTCACACAATCACTTTATAAAGTTTAAGCAGTTCTCATCAGACCGCGTTGGCTGAGCGTCAAGAAAATCACTCACACTGTGTCCTGCTAATAATTTGGTCACTCTGTCATCATCTACAGCTGTACAGCCGGAATCACTCACTGATAGTCGTATCTTGGCCACTCTCTTGATTGCTCCCTTTATTTTTTCTATCAAATCATCCTATAAATGTTCATCACTGTCTTCTCCTTCGAAGTTACGCTTCAGTTCTTTCTGAACATCAGCTAAAGAAAGCAATCTTGGTTGATTTAGCTTGCTACGATTGTATGTCTTGAGCACGGTGTCAGTCTGACATTTTGTTGAGCGAGCGAGGAGAGGAGCCAGGCAAACATTGCGGCAGTAACTCATCCAAAACGTTCAAATCAAGGACTACCTCATGACATAGTGGGGTTTCTAGCTATGAATAGAATATAGAAAGATTCCCAAAGCTACCAGTGTTTTTGTCAACAAACTCCATGCAAACCAGGGAAAAGTCATATTTCGATGACGAGTTATCTCGTCATTGTGGCAGCGAAGCGTACATGCTTGCGCTGACGAGTTATCTCGTCATATAGGCAGCCTGAGGGTTAAACGTGAGTGAACTATGAGTTGTTGCTATCTCTTTAAACATTGTTTTTCCTTTTAGTGGGTTGTACGGCAGCAGGGTTACAGAAGAGTGTTTTGCTTGTTATTAACAAAATGTGTAAATTTTCAACTTTTTTTTAATGGATGTGTGTGAAAATGTGAATCTTTGTGTGTGTGTGTGTGCTTCCTTGTCTGTGTCAATGCATGTTTGTGTGCTGCATGTATTTACTTTCTGTATGTGTCTGTGTGTGCAGAAAATGTGGCGGGAGGAGCACTTGATGGCCAACACCAACATTGTGGTGTGCACTGTGGGACGTCTTCTGCACCACCTGGATCAGACGCCCTCCTTCAGTGCTGACGACCTCAAGATACTGGGTATGGTTACTCTTTACTTATTTCTGATGTTACTGTTGATTTGAGTGGATGCTGAAGTTGGCTGATTTTGACTGATCTGTGTTGCTACTTGTACATGCAGGCTATGATTTTGGTTGAGGAGTCAGACTTAGGATTTTCAGCAACAGAGGAATGATCTAACCTTAACTTTAAGTTACCAACCTAACATTTAGCATCATTGATTTTGGGGGATTTTTTTTTTCATTGACTTTGTAACTTGTAATTTATTTTTTCTATATCATGGGCCTGACATGCGATAGCAAGAGAATGTGATATTCAGATTCTCACCTTTTTTTTCTTCTTCTTCTTGGTGATGTATGCACCTTATCTGTGACCAAATTAAATTTTGTTTTAATTACACATACTTAACCGTGACCCAACTAGTGCAGACTCCGGCAGGGGTCTGACATTCCTGCGGAGAAAATGAAACTACGGCCGATAACCTCCCGGAAGTAGGTAACCTCCCCTTTGTCCCGCTGGCTAACGCCCTCTTTTTCCGGCAGCCATTATGACTCCTGTTCTGTGCTCTCCATACGGCTAAGTTTTTTTGTATTTTCTGTCTGTCGATTCTCTGGCGTTCTTGTTTTTTGTCAAATTTTGTCTCGAACCAGGCCACATAATTATATGGTTCGATTGGGATATCGGGCTAAAATTAAGGTGTGATCGATATCGATTCGCGGACACTCTGGGCCCTCTATTTCTGGCCCTCTCAACAACGCCAACCCGACGCCTCCCCCACTTCCTTCGCTTCCTCCGGTCGACTCCAGACCTCCACCACCTCCTGCACCCTCTCCGGCGACTTCTAGGGGTACGTTACCCCATACTCAGGTCAGTGGTGCCATTGATGCTTTCCTTTTCAATTCGCGAACGAAGTCGACGCGATCCGCATTTCTCGGCCCTGCCAGTCGGTAGGACACCCGAGTCGATCTCCTCTATCACTTTTCCCATGTCAACAATGGAATGTGCCATAACCCCTTTGGAACACACCACCATACACTGGCTTTGGATCCGCACGCTAGACTGGGCCCTATGTGCGATGCGTCCGTGGTGGCCGCTGTGACATTGGCTCACGCGCCCCCCACGTGGCATGCCTCTTCCGTCTCGGATCCTATGGCGACCGAGGCGCTTAGGGATGCCCTCCCCAGGGGTAGGGAGGAAGGTGGACCACTAGGGGACACGCTTGCCCATGCGTGTGCACCCTCACCTTGTCCGATTTTCCGATCCAAGGGAGACAACTCCTGCTTCGGCACTCTTGCCGGTGACCGCCGCAGTTACTTCCCTTTACCGGCACGGCTCCTCGCCAACAGTGCAGGTGCGTGCTCGGTCCCTTCAAGCTTTGCGGTGATTACCCCATTTGCCACACCGCTGATTGCTGCTGTTTCCCATCCACTAATGGCGTCTCAGCAAGCTGCTCAACCAAACAACCAGCAACCCATTGGGAACTTGCTGCGGCAATTATGCACTGGTGCCACACCTAGCGCCTGCTCCACCCCTTGCGCACAGAGCAGATGCGTGCACAGCCCATTGAACTTCGGCAGTGACAGTTTTTTCTGCCCCACTGCATATCTCCACTGTTACCCAGACTGATATCGGCAATTCCACGTCGGAGTGCCTTTTGATAACTTGATTCTGCCACTTGGCAGTGCTCGGGCCGATCTTGTCTGGTTACGGCGCCATTATGCCACATGTCCCCACCATCTCGCGTCCGATGGCGACCGATTCGGTTCGGGATGCCAACGGCACTAAGGGACATTATTATTATCGGTTAAGGTGGCATAGAACCACGGACTCTCGCATGCAGCATGACGCTCCTCCCTCTACAGCGAGGAAACGTCACACTGGGGGATATGTGCTCTAAAGACACCATCCTTTTCGCCGAATATCGGCGCCAAGGGAGACAACTCCGCATTTGTAACTGACACAGCACGTCACTCTTGCCCCCCGTGCTGTCCACCTACGATGTTTCTTCGAATTCTCATTGGGTCCTCATGCCCATTCATGGACTTTACACATCTTTGCACAGCAACTACACCTTTCTTGCTGTTTCTCAGGCTATTGGCGACTGAACTTTGGGGTTCTTCATCCCCCACACACGCACACAGCCCTCTGCAGGCAACCAGTCCTATAACCATTCTCTTCTTGTGATACACAATAATAGGAAATAAATCACAGTATTTCCCCTTCTGCCCTTTTGATTTTTATTACAATCAACAATCACGATATATATATATATATAGCTATATATATGTATATATAGATGTGTGTATGTATGTATGTATATATATATATACAAAAAAAGAAAAAAAAAGAAAAAAAGCCCATATATATGTATATATATATGTATGTATATATGTGTGTGTGTGTATGTATATGTGTGTGTGTGTATATATACGTATATATATACACACACATATACACATATATATCTATGAGATATCTTGCTACATTTATTCACTTATAGATGTATACTTATCCCTCAGAATACACATGCGTGTGCGCTTATGGGATAGGTTCAGACAACTTTCTTATTAACATGTACAATTATATTTCTATCTCTATTCATTGACATCTATTCATTGAGATTCCCTACATAGCAATATAGGCACACTTGCATTTGCAGCCTTCTGTCCACAATGCCCTGAACTCTCTGCGCCTACGTACTTGCACTTTATTCATATGTGTATGTACATCTCATATTTAGGTGCATACACAGAGCCCTTTCCATTACTGATTATGCACACTTACCCATTTACTTGGCTATATCTGTGCACGCTACACATATGCTTATACAGCCGCTTATTTCTTGTGTTTCGATCCCTTGTCATTGGCATATTTCTGACATCAGTACTTGAGTTGATGGAAGTTTATATTCCCTTTGCACATGTATGTATTCATTTTCATAAATTCATCCCTACCTCGCTTTCGGAGGACGACTGCACTCACAGACAAAACTGCCTCATTCACGCCTGAATGTATGCTCTTTCACATTTTAGTAGTGGCTGGTCCTTAGGGACCCACACACCCCCTTCCCTCCCACAGGGCTAAGAATGCCCTCACTTGGCGCAAGGAGGGACAAGGCAACCCAACTCATTTGCCTACAACAATCAACCATAGGGCTGGAGATGCCCTAACCTGGTACAAGGAGGGATGAGGCATTCCAACTTAGAGGTGCCACTCCGGACACACATGCCCTTCATTCCTTCCAAGTTTGTAAGGCATCCCTTCTTCCCCCCCTTGCCTACAACAACCCTTGGTTTGCACCACTGTGGTTGTGACAACAGCTCCACATGGGCCCTACATCCTAGCCAGCCCTCCCATGAAGGGGTGTATGTCTTTGCCTTCCAAGTTTTAGCGGACCCAAAAACTGCCCACTGGGCAGGAGACAATCACCCTAAGCCCATCTCTTCCACTCCTCTCCAGTAGCAGAAGGCCTGGGTCATAATTGTTTTCCTCTACATTTGGGAGAAAGGCTTATTGACTAGGATGGATGCGTCTCACAGAGCACAACGAACCGTCCATTAGCCACAGGGGTGTACCTTACTGCCCACTCATACCAGCACGGCAGATGCCGCATTCAAGCACATCAGTTCGCCCCATCACCTTGCTTGAACAGAGATCCAGCATTGATGTCTCAAACAATTGGCGTTTGAAAGCACTTTCTGCACTTGGTCTTCCCTGCCCGATCCTTTCAGCCTCTACACACAACCACTGCTGTGGTTACAGATGGCCACTCCTTCTCAAGCTCTGTCCTTCCAATGAGACACTTCCAGGGGTTTTCTAGCCTAGGCAGGCTATCCCATCATGGAGCCCCAGCCTTCAGTCAAGGGCCTGTCAGAGGATGACTTGGTTGTCACTTCGGAAACAAGCACCATGCCTTTCAGACACATGGTTGCACCACAAGACCCCGTCAACTCTTTCCGGCTCCCTTACATTGCAATATAACCTGCATGGTGGACACCTTCATCACTCAAGCACACAGCGACTGTTTCCTGATTTACCCATGCTGATTGGTGCCCTCCTAGGAACAATATATGATAATCAGTCGTGTACGACAGTCACCATCGGAACAGCAGAGGAGGCAACTGCTGTCCCAACTATTTGGGCTGGAATTCGATTATACAATTTCCAGTAGAGAGTGTTTTGCCTAAATTGCATCCCCGGTCCCTCGATCAAGAGGGCCTTAGGATGGATCCCAATGGCTAGTTAGGCCCAAGGCTACAGCACTAAGTCCCAGTGCAATTTGACTTCTAGTCTGAGAGACATAGTCATTCATGAAAGATTAAGCTGCAGATGATTTCCCTTTGCAATTAAGAAACCACTGATAATACAGCTCTCACCTTGCAGTTGGCCACACTGAAAACGTATGTCAGATCAGTGCTTTGATGTAAATAGCCAGTACAACACATCTTGAGCCACTTACCTCCCCGCCGTGCCCCGCTCCATCCCAGACTCAGTGCGCACCACACACAGCCAGAGGCCTGTCATGGATCTGGTCCCCTTTCTCACTACAGAACCTTCAGCAAAAAATTTTCCCCATGGAAACCCTCTTCCATTTGGTATTCCACCACAGAATGAGACTGAGTGACATGTGGGCGCATGAAACGCACTTCCACAGCCTGATCCAACCCAGCCATTGACCACCGACAACTATCTGCAGGTGGCTCCAACATGCCACACTCAGTTAGAGAAGCCACCAAGCCTTCCATAAGCCCCTTCGTGATGATACCTACCTGGGCAATTACACAACCCTGTCCCAGAGACACCAGGGACATCAAGTCTTTTGTTGCCAAATGTCTGCCATTCTATGCATAGGCAACATGCCAGTGCTGTCATTTTTTGGCAATGACAAAAAAGTGGGGTGGGTGGGGTGGGGATGGGGATGGGGGGGGAGCGCCCATTGCCTGTCAGCTCGCATGGAGGAGCTCTACAGATCTGGCTGTCATGCCTAAGGCAAGCCCAGCATGGCAACCTACCTCTGTCTCGTGCCACAGTTTCCCTCAAAAACCAAAAATCACTTCCACTATCGGCCCACATCCGATGTGGAATCATCAGATCAAACCTCATGTGCATCTCCTTGCATTGACGCTCAACCGCGATCAAATGAGACAACCCTATAAGGGTACATGTTTCCTTCCCTTCCTTTGATTCAAAGGGCTCTCAGTAAAATGTGGATTCAACCCACCGACCCGATTTTCTCTGCCCTACGTTTATCAGCACAGCTGTGGTCCACAGACCTCCCCCACAATACGACTGCGGACTTCGGTCTTCTTTGCCCGCACCAATATCCTTAGGTGGCACAGTACACTCTACTTCGTCGAATTCTACTTGAGGGACATCTGTCGCTTTAGGGATGATGGCTCATCAACTTCTACCAGAGAGACGTCGCACACCTATGGGATGATGGCTTAAGAGGCATCGCTTCTGTGGTAGTTGCACAACAGGCCATCACAGCACACAGACAGTAGAACAGGCGAGCCCTCCACCTTGTCGCGCTATTCTGCACTAGTGGGTCACGGTTAAGTATGTGTAATTAAAAGGAAATTTTCTATCTAAAATTACGTTTAAATAACATACTTACCGTGACCCAAATTTAAGACCCTCCCGTCCTCCCCGCTTCCTGCTCTCCCTGCTCGCTGCGCTGGTGATGGCATATTGCCGTCAAAAGAGGGCGTTAGCCAGCGGGACAAAGGGGAGGTTACCTACTTCCGGGAGGTTATCGGCTGTAGTTTCATTTTCTCCACATAGGCGGATAGTAGTTTGCACAGGCAGGAATGTCAGACCCCTGCCGGAGTCTGCACTAGTTGGGTCACGGTAAGTATGTTATTTAAACGTAATTTTAGATAGAAAATTTCCTTTCAAAAGTAGGGGTGTGCTTTATGCGCTGTATGATATGATGGTGTAGTATTATACTTGACTTAAAAGCATGACGTGTGTGTGTGTGTGTGTGCGCGCGCGCGCGCGCTCAGTGCTGGACGAAGCTGACAGAATCATGGACTCCAAGTTTGCCAAGGACATGGACCACATCATCAGTCACCTGCCCACACAGCGACAGACTCTCATGTTCTCCGCCACCCAGACCAAGTCAGTTCTTTTTTTCATTCTTTTTTTCTTTTTCTTTTTTTTTTGCTGTCCCATCATCTGCACCAGTTCAGTGGCATTGCTCCCACTGCTCATTCTGAGTCCCCGAAACACAGCCACACCCAGGTTCATCTGTCATAGTCCCAGTGGCAGAGTCCACAGGGAATTATCAGTGTTAAGTCGCCAGGACGCCACACACCAGAGGAGACTGTGCACTGCTGCACAGTGGTCTTCAGTAGTGCCTGTTATGATTTAACATACTTAGAACACCACTTACTGAGCCCCTGCTGATGACAAAAATCATTTCACTGTGTAGCCAGACTAAGAGAGCGTACCCCCCAGAGTGGAGACTGCTACTATGTCCCTCCAACGATAGTCCCAAGTCAGTGCTTTTTGTTGGTACAGGTTCTCAGATTCTGGATACATGTACAAGAAAGTTTCCTCACTCACAATTAAAAGTTTGAACTTATATACCTTGGTGGTTTCTCACCACCTTCCTCAGCACAGCTGGTACAGGAAAGTCTAGGGTTGTTCAGGCTGTAAATGAACTGAATTCACAGCTGCATCAGTGTTGCCTGGCCACAGGCTTCCGAGTGTGGTGTTGAAACAGACTGATAAATTGGAGGGAGTTCAAGGCCAGTGTCCCAGTTGAGGCTAAGCTTTCTTGTCTTGATTTGGAAGACTTCTCTCATGTTTCAGTGATTGTCCAGTGTGACTGTGATGTATGTCATGAGTGTATTCAACCACATGTACTTGTTTATTAAAAAAAATTAAAAAATTACATCTTAAAAAAAGAATAACATTGGTCAGCTAGTTCGGGGTCAAGATAGGGAGTTGTTTCCCCCTGCTTTCAAAACAATAATTATAACACAACTGAACATGACACAGCACAGCATAGCTCG
This sequence comes from Babylonia areolata, assembly GCF_041734735.1. Classification (NCBI taxonomy): domain Eukaryota; kingdom Metazoa; phylum Mollusca; class Gastropoda; order Neogastropoda; family Buccinidae; genus Babylonia; species Babylonia areolata. The sequence continues at coordinate 50,646,313 of NC_134881.1, read as the reverse complement.
ACACAACTCAACACAACACAGTACAAAGTGCAGCACAGAGTAATGCTATGTATTATACAGCACAATATTATAGAGTTGATAAAATACAGTACCCCACAACACAAGAGAACACAGTCCAAAAAACCTGAGGCCAATGGACTTTTTTTGTATTGCTCACTTGTATTATATTTTAAAGTCTTGTTTCTTTTATTGATTTTTATTTTGTGTTTGAACTTTGATACCAACTTAGGCTCTTAACCCTTTCACCACCAGTGAGTTTAGAGTGCAACATTCCCTGGCACCAGCTGATTTTCAAGAAAGAGCAAGAAATTACACCTACTGATTTCAAATTACTATAACTTTTTTGTTTTTGAACCAAATGACTTCCTGGTTGTTGTTTTTTAAACAAGAGGAATGATGGAATTTTTGTGTTTTGGCGCAATAAATGATGTTGGTACAAGTGAAATATTTTGATTTTTGTGTTAATTATTATGGTTGTTTTTTTTCAATACAAATGTTGCACTTCGACACATTACAGACATAAACAAAGACAGGTACAACATATACATCACTGCAAGTGCGGTTGAAAACAAAGCAAACTCACCAACTGAAGTCCAGCACAGCTATATTTCCCATGTAATGGTGTAATCCAGAATATAATCCATGGGAAACGCACAAAATGAACTTGCAATTTTGTAGAAAAATGATGATTTCTGTCACTTTACTTGAAGGTTTCACAGTGTCCTCACTGGAAATATCTTACTGTGGTGGAACTATATACACACTGTACAACTATCTGATGAAACTGTGAAATCTACTAAAGTCAGAAAATAAATGAATGAAGGTAAAATATATATATATATATATATATATGCATACAGGTCTGTACTGTTCACTGTTGGAGACAGTGAATTTTGGTTGCTGCTGCTTTCCTGTAGTCCTCCACAGTATGATACAGTTCAAAGCAGAGTGGGACACATTGGCTTCTTGCACATTATGGTTCCAAATGGCAGTTTGAGCAGCCAGTATGTCTGCCAGTAGTCCTCGATTTCAGGCTTACAACACAGCCCCATCACGATCTGAAGTGCTGTGCATGCCTTCACCTCAGGGACAGTGACGTCTCTGGCAGCATTCAGCCTTGAATGTTGACCGAGTTCAGTGATGCCTGACAGCAGCTCCTCTGCAAACAGATTAGACTGGTCAGCCATGAGTTGGAATGCTGATTCTGGGAAGAAAAGCATAAAGAAGTCCACTGGACAGAAATTGTCAGTGTTGACAAGGACACCTGAAACACATAAGCAAAAAAAAAAAGTAGAATACAATCAGTAATAATTATATAATAGCTTATTTATTATCAGCTAATGATAAATATTGCAAATAAAAGATATTATACTCATAAACAAGTGCACAAATAGCAAAAACATAGATTTTTACACAGGCATTGTTTTACACAGTGTATCTCCATAATCTTCACAAGAAAAAAACTGACATGAAATATTTGTGTGGTGAATAAACATACTGCTCTTGCTCTCCAATGTCCTACAGTTGTCTGATACAATGCACACATAATTTTATATGTGCTACTAGTAAATGAATAGTGCACCTCTGATCTGTCCATATAAAAAATACGTGCAACCTAATCTTAGTCACACACACTCTCAGTGACATGCATGTGTGAGCACACACACACGCACACACACAGACACACACACACACACACAGAGCTCTTACCGGTTTTCTTAGTAAACTTAGGAAGCCATTCTGCAGGACAGTAGGTATCATCCATGTGGCACAACACCCACTGAAACAAATCAGGGCTTGGCACAGCTGTTCTGTCACACCCCCTCCCTCCTGGTTGATGGCGTGTTGTCAAGCTTGACCCACGGCCACGTTGTGTTGTTGGTCTCCGATGTGACACAAACGCTGCGACTTCAGCAACACACTCTTCCCCTTCACTATCACGGTCACTCACATCTGCCGATGTGGTGGCCGTAGGAACATGTGCTCCACTCGGATGACCACGCCCCGTACGCTCGCGACTTGGTACTTGGCTCGGTGCTCAGTCACCATCACTATCACTCCTCCCCCTCAAACAATGAAACTTCATCATCATATGGGTATTCTTCGCCCAAATCTTCATCTTTTCTGTCCTGGCTGCAGTCTCAGTTGCTTGATAACAAGCTCAGTTGTGAAGTAGCGTTGTCTGTTCATAAATGCAGCCATTTTGGAAGACAAAAGATTGAAGTTGCGGATAAAACTATAATAAATTCCCTCAAAATCTTGCAGAAGTACTGAAAAGATGGCATCAATCAATAGAAGGGATTCCCCTAGTCACATGCACAACATTTGGCCTTTCAGACCTCCTCAAAATAAGAGTGGTACGTTTGTGAATGACCTACCCTGTTCTTGTTGCCTTTTGGTGACATCGGCAGTATCCCTAGTGGGTGCCAAAAGGCGACAAGGGTGGCCAGTGTTAAGGCCGTACCAGCATGTTGGGTTTACACGTAGGTCAGGCATCTGTACTTGTATATATATATATGTATATATGTATTTATATTTATATATATATTTATTTTATGTGTATGTTTGTTTTGGTTTTTTGTTTGTATTTTTTTTCCTAAGCAGATGTGTAGCTTTTATGGATCAACTCACATACTTTGACACCTGCATAAAACTGAAAACTGGCACTGAATTTTCAGGTCGGTGAAGGCGCTGGCCAGACTCAGCCTGAAGGACCCCAGCTACGTGTCTGTCCACGAACATGCCAAGCATGCCACCCCCTCGGGTCTGGAGCAGGTGGGTGCCTCACACCGTCACACACCTGGGCAACACACACTGCACCAAGCAGTATCACCTTGCAGAGACTTTGCATGCTTGTTTCTGCCTTCCCAGCTTCAAACTCTTACCAGCGTCAGCCACTGATTTTTTGACTGTGGACCTTGCACTTTGTCAAACTCCTCTTCACTGTTGTTTCATGTCAGGCCTGAAACCTACCCTTATCCAAAATAGCTCCCCCAGACCCCTTTGCCTTTCCTTTTTCCTGTCTAGTTTTTCTTGTTTGCTATTTATATAACATTCATGCTCTACTTTTCATCAGTCTGAGTCAGAACTGTGCACACATATAAATGACTGGTATGAAAGCACTCTGATTTGTCTCTGTGCAAGGTTTGGCACTATGATTATAGATACGTCCGATCATTATACATTGAAGTCATCCTGTGACCCAAGAGAAATTATTCCAAACCTGTTTGATTTCTTACTTTGTTGTCAGCATATGTATAGTTAGAATCATTTTTATTTTGCCAGTGCACATGCACTGACACTCAGAAGAAGCGAAAGCAGTTTGCCGGGTCACTTGCACCAGTGGTGTTCCATGATTATTTTTGCTGATGAGGGTCTTGCAGTTGAGGGGAACTAACCTCATCAGTATTCTTTATTCATTCAACTGGATAATGATTACCTCCCTTGCATGAAAAACCAGGCAGTGTATTTCTGGTCCAGTGTGACAGACATTATGTGGAACATGAATGTTTGAAAGTTTTTAATTTGCGAGGAAAAATAATGTTTTACAACAAAGAACTTTTACAAGGGTTAATCTATTATATCTGTGATCTGGTCTCAGAATCAGTTGCACAGAAATGCCAGCTCTGTTGTGTTAGATCTTTACAGCTCAAGACTAATGTGCTGTGACAAACTCAAAAACTTTATAAAAATAATTGCTTCACATTGGTTGGGGTCGACATTCCTGTGGAAACAGATAATTGTCAGTTATTTTGATATGTGTGTGTGTGTGTGTGTGTGTGTGTGTGTGTGTAAGCGAGGTCTAAAATGTTAGAAAATATATATATTTAAAATATTGTATTTTGTCATTTCATTTATTTCTAAAGTGCATGAATTACTGTGCCTACTGCAGTTGAAGGGGGCAGATGGAGCAAATTTAGAATGAATATAATGATATGAAAGTTTAATACTAATAAGGAAGATGTTGACTGTAGAGTATGATGCCAGATATTTTTATTTCAGTATTTTGAGTATAAAAAAATTTTGGTTTTGATCAAGAAAAAGTGAAAGGTTTTGTAACAAGAAAAAGTCCCTTTCCGTTCATATGATTTTTCTCATTGATTAGAGAACAGAAAAGAGGCAGTGCACTGAATGATGAATTAACCCATTGATTAGAGAACAGAAAGCAGGCAGTGCACTGAATGATGAATTAACCCATTGATTAGAGAACAGAAAGCAGGCAGTGTACTGAATGATGAATTAACCCATTGATTAGAGAACAGAAAAGAGGCAGTGCACTGAATGATGAATTAACCCATTGATTAGAGAACAGAAAGCAGGCAGTGTACTGAATGATGAATTAACCCATTGATTAGAGAACAGAAAGCAGGCAGTGTACTGAATGATGAATTAACCCATTGATTAGAGAACAGAAAGCAGGCAGTGTACTGAATGATGAATTAACCCATTGATTAGAGAACAGAAAGCAGGCAGTGCACTGAATGATGAATTAACCCATTGATTAGAGAACAGAAAGCAGGCAGTGTACTGAATGATGAATTAACCCATTGATTAGAGAACAGAAAGCAGGCAGTGTACTGAATGATGAATTAACCCATTGATTAGAGAACAGAAAGCAGGCAGTGTACTGAATGATGAATTAACCCATTGATTAGAGAACAGAAAGCAGGCAGTGTACTGAATGATGAATTAACCCATTGATTAGAGAACAGAAAGCAGGCAGTGTACTGAATGATGAATTAACCCATTGATTAGAGAACAGAAAGCAGGCAGTGTACTGAATGATGAATTAACCCATTGATTAGAGAACAGAAAGCAGGCAGTGTACTGAATGATGAATTAACCCATTCAACCCTGGTGAGTTTACAGTCATACTGAAAAAACTGCAGAAAATATACTGTTTTTCCTCAAGATTTCATGTGGACACACCCAGAAATACTGTAGAAGTTAGTTCCCTTTCTTTGTGGTTTCTGCATGTGTACCAGTGTGAAAACTGTTTTAATGAGATGATTTTGAAGCCAGAGCAATGCTTAGGCGCAGGGCTCAGTGAGTTTACAGGGCTTCCAAAAATGCAAACTATGCATCTTTTCGCTTTGAAAATGGCAAAGATGCACTGAATTTTCACCAAGCAGGTCCCTTAGAAGTTAAATGTTTAAAAGATATCTAGGATGTACAATCAAGAAGAGTGTATCAGAGATTCAGTCTGACAATAGGGTCGTTTGCTACAAAGAAGAGTTGTTTACCTTCACCACTTCTTGGTACAGAAACCTTGACAATACGACTGGCAGAAGGAAAAAAATGTCTGGCAGAAGGTATGCCTGCCTTTGATGGGCTTTGTATATGTGTTAAAAAAAAAAAAAAAAAAAAAAAGGTTAAAGATCCCATAGCTATTATTGTCATCAGGGCATTGAATTCATTTCCACTGTGTCTAGTGCTTGGCACAGGAATGCGGGGCCCAGCCCTTTCTTTCTGCCATTTCAACCTTCCACAGCTGAAGTAGGGTACACATGTGCTTTTCCCAAAGACACAACATGTCAAAATGGGGCTGACCTTTGGTGAACACCGGATCAGATGTCTAACACCTAACCAACTCAGCTATGGTGCCTCCTAGTGTGTATGTGTGTTTCACTGCAATTTTGATAAGAACATGTAGCATTAGAGTGACTCTCTGGAGGTGGTCTTGGACCACCTTGAGATATGGTAAAAAGTTCCTGGGTCCCCAGGATTTTGTACTTTTCAGAGATCCTGATTTATGTCTGTGTGCTGTGCAGAGTTACATCGTGTGTGAGCTGCACGAGAAGCTGTCCATGCTGTACTCGTTCCTAAAGAACCACCCCAACAACAAGATCATCGTCTTTCTCCAGACCTGTAAACAGGTGAGTCTGTAACCCTCCACACCTGTAAATAGGTGAGTCTGGAATCTTCCACACATGTAAAAAGGTGAGTCTGTAACCCTCCACACCTGTAAACAGGTGAGTCTGTAACCTTCCACATGTGTAAACAGGTGTCTGTAACCCTCCACACCAGTAAACAGGTGAGTCTGTAACCTTCCACACCTGTAAACAGGTGAGTCTGGAATCTTCCACACCTGTAAACAGATGTAGTATGTTCACATTGTGATGTTTTCACAGGTGTGGTATGTTCACATTGTGATATCTGTACAAGTGTGGTATGTTCACAGTGATATCTTTTTCTTTTCTTTTTTTTTTTGCTGCCCCATCATCTGCATACGTTTCAGTAGCATTACTCCCACATCGATCATTCTGAGTGCCCCATTCATGGCCACACCCAGATTTGCTGTCTCAGTCCCAGCATCGATAGTCCACAGGGAACAATCAGTGTTAGGTCGCAAGGTGGCCACATACCAGAAGAGACCCTGCACTGCTGCTGAGTCACTTTGGTGTTGTTTGGTAGTGCCTGTTCTGATTTAATGTACTTAGGACACTACCTACTAAGCCCCGACTGACGACATTAATGGCTTAGTTGTGGAGCCAGACTGAGTGAGCATCTCCCCCAGAGTGGAGACTGCCACCACGTCCCTCCAGCAACAGACCCCCATGAATCCGCTGAAGACCTTGACAAGACTCACCCCAAGCGCAGAAGTAGAGGGGCATCGAAACTGAGGTCACCATGAGAGCAGGGCATGAAAGGCCACATTTTGGGACTTTTTTAAAAATATTGATGATAATGGAAGAGGAGGAGGATGATGATGATGATGAAGATGCTGCTGTGGAGGTCCAGTTAGGTTGGGGACTACGTAACAAGGCTGTACTCTTCGCTTCCTGTCACAATGATATCCTGGCATCAGCCAGGCCCGAGAGATACAGACGTTTGCAGTGTTGGTCAGGAAATTAGAGCATAACACCCAAAGACACATCCCTAAAGTGGATGATACTCGACTGTGTGGTCCCAGTCTTCCCATTTAAGTCCATAGCACACTCAACTCTGGGTAGGAGCCGGCTGCAGGCCGAAAAAACCCACCTCCGCTGGGATTCAAACTGGTGTCCTCCCAGCCGACAGTCCGCGACGCTAACCACTTCGCCATGGCAGCTGGTGTTCACAGTGATATGTGTACAGGTGTTGTATGTTCACAGTGATATTTGTACAGGTGTGGCATGTTGACAGTGATATCTGTACAGGTGTGGTATGTTGACAGTAATATCTGTGCAGGTGCGGTATGTTCACACAGTGATGTCTGTGCAGGTGTGGTATGTTCACATATCTGTGCAGGTGCGTTATGTTCACAGTGATATCTGTACAGGTGCGGTATGTTCACATTGATATCTGTGCAGGTGTGGTATGTTCACATATCTGTGCAGGTGCGTTATGTTCACAGTGATATCTGTACAGGTGCGGTATGTTCACATTGATATCTGTGCAGGTGTGGTATGTTCACATTGATATCTGTGCAGGTGTGGTATGTTCACATTGATATCTGTGCAGGTACGGTATGTTCACAATGATGTCTGTGCAGGTGCGGTATGTTCACAATGATGTCTGTGCAGGTGCAGTATGTTCACAGTGATATTTGTACAGGTGTGTTATGTTCACAATGATGTCTGTGCAGGTACGGTATGTTCACAATGATGTCTGTGCAGGTGCGGTATGTTCACAGTGATATTTGTACAGGTGTGTTATGTTCACAATGATGTCTGTGCAGGTGTGGTATGTTCACAGTGATGTCTGTGCAGGTGCGGTATGTTCACAGTGATATTTGTACAGGTGTGTTATGTTCAGAATGATGTCTGTGCAGGTACGGTATGTTCACAATGATGTCTGTGCAGGTGTGGTATGTTCACAGTGATGTCTGTGCAGGTGTGGTATGTTCACAGTGATGTCTGTACATGCGCGGTATGTTCACAATGATGTCTGTACATGCGCGGTATGTTCACAGTGATGTCTGTACATGCGCGGTATGTTCACAATAATGTCTGTACATGCGCGGTATGTTCAGAGTGATGTCTGTACATGCGCGGTATGTTCACAATGATGTCTGTGCAGGTACGGTATGTTCACAGTGATGTCTGTGCAGGTGTGGTATGTTCACAGTGATGTCTGTACATGCGCGGTATGTTCACAATGATGTCTGTACATGCGCGGTATGTTCACAATGATGTCTGTACATGCACGGTATGTTCACAGTGATGTCTGTGCATGCGTGGTATGTTCACAGTGATGTCTGTACATGTGTGGTATGTTCACAGTGATGTCTGTGCAGGTGTGGTATGTTCACAGTGATGTCTGTGCAGGTGTGGTATGTTCACAGTGATGTCTGTGCATGCGCAGTATGTTCACAATGATGTCTGTGCAGGTGTGGTATGTTCACAGTGATGTCTGTGCAGGTGCGGTATGTTCACAATGATGTCTGTGCAGGTGCGGTATGTTCACAGTGATGTCTGTGCAGGTGCGGTATGTTCACAGTGATGTCTGTGCAGGTGTGGTATGTTCACAGTGATGTCTGTGCAGGTGCGGTATGTTCACAATGATGTCTGTGCAGGTGCGGTATGTTCACAATGATGTCTGTGCAGGTGCGGTATGTTCACAATGATGTCTGTGCAGGTGCGATATGTTCATACTGTGATGAAGCGTGAGCGGCCAGGCATGAGTGTGTTGGCCCTGTACGGCGGACTCAACCAACTGAGGCGTATCGACATCTACAGAGATTTTTGCCGCAAACAACATGTCATTCTCTTTGCCACAGACCTTGCCTGCAGAGGACTGGGTAAGAAGCAAATACATTAGCACAGGGATGATGAGATACGTAGAGGGTATGATTTTGTTTCCTCTGAAAGATCTGTGAATGAGCTTTTATGTGTAACTGTTTAACCCCCCACCCCCACCTCCATCCCTTCCTTACTCATTTTTCAGGGGCATAAAACTTAATAATTGGAGACTTGCATGCCTGACATATTGTTTGAAGATGTTGATTGATTGGCTGAAAATGTTGATTGGTTGACATTTTGTTTGAAGATGTTGAATGGTTGACCTACGTTGTTTGAAGGTGTAGATTTTGTTGACTTACATTGATTGAAGTTGGTGATTGGTTGGCCTATATTAATTGAAGATGTTGACTGGCTGACCAATGTTGTTTGAAGATGTTGATTCGTTGACCTGCGTTGTTTGAAGAGATTGATAGAATAGAATAGAATATGTCTTTATTACCAAGTGTACCGGAGTCACAAGGAATCGGTTGAATAATGTCCTATTTTGTTTGAAGAAGTTGATTGGTTGACCTGCTTTGTTTTGAAGATGTTGGTTGGTTGACTACATTGTTTGAGAATGTTAATTGGTTGACCTACATTGTTTGATCATGTTAATTGGTTGACCTACATTGTTTGAGAATGTTGATTGGTTGACCTATGTCCTATATTGTTTAAAGATATTGACTGGTTGACCTATATTGTTTGCCTTGTTTTGATTGACAGATTTTCCAGCTGTCAACTGGGTGGTTCAGCTTGACTGTCCTGTGGACGTGGATACATATATCCACAGGGCAGGTCGCACAGCAAGGTGTGTATGTGTATGCCTTGAGTGTGTGGGGAGATATGTATGTGTATGGTTTTTGTGTGTATGTGTGTGTGGAGTGTGTGTGTGTGTGTGTGTTTTGTGCGTGTGTATGTATCAGGCATGAGATTTTTCCGCCTATAGTCGGATTTCCGACTGAAAATTGGCTCCAGAGGCCATTTTTGAGATTCACATAAATCCATTGAGAAAATCGGGGGGGGGGAGGTTTTTTTCTGACCGACGAAGGTTGCACAAACGTTGTCCAACGGATCGACAAGACAGACCCAAGGCGTTTGCTAAAATGTCCCATGTTTGGATAAGCAAACCAATTGAGAATAAGCATTCCGTTGCTCTTCTGTCATCATTCAGCTTATCCGTATTCAGTTGCGATTTCATAACTTTCACTCGCGGGCTTCACGACTTGCAAAGATACCCGATTTCATCAAAAACTCACAAAGCAGAGATCAATGAAGGAGTGAAAAATAAGTGGAACTGGGCCTGGCAAGATGAGACCATGAAAACAGAAGTGAAGAACAAAAAAGTAACTTTACAGGTAGGCGACGCCAATCACAAAATCTACGCCGCAGGCAAGGCCAAGAGTGATTGGTGTCAGATCATATGGGTGCAACTCTTCCATCTGGGCACAGATATCTGTTTTCAGATTTACATAAAATATGACGCGCCTGTTTTCTTGGGGGCAAATAAGAAAAGCTGATGGGCCATTCTATATCATTTGCCGATGATCTGTCAAAAATGAAAACGGAATGCTCTTTCAAAAGCGTCATTTGTTGACCCCTTGAGAGCCGATCCGGTGACTTGACAGAGCACCAAAATTGAAGTCAAAAAGTTTCCAAATCGTCGATTGAAGTTGTCAGAATGCCAATAACAAAAGGCGATCCCTGCATGGCACGCATTGATATTGTGAAAAGCACGCGCGCACATGCACACACATGTGGGTGATCGCACCCATGCACACACACACACACACACAGACATGCAAGCGCGCGCACACTGAGACACACACACACACACACACACACACAAACGTGCACGCACGCAACATATAAAGGTAAATGCCGATGCCTTCGATTTCCATCCCTGTCATCTTGAAGCCCCTAAGGTGGTGGGTGCATCTGCTTGACCCTCTGTTCATTCAGCAAAAGCCTCAAATGTTTGCCACTTAATGCACAAAGTAACATTGTTGCTATTGAAACAGAAACTTTGTAGCAATTGACCTCAGTGCTTTTTCTGACACAGCCCAGCTGGGGTACAGACAGTTCATGGCAAGAGTCAGTTTATTTAGATCTGAGATCTATAGCCAGATCAGTTACCAAAGTTACGCGCATGCACAGACACAGAGCTGAATTGAATGTGTGCGTGCACACACACACACACACACACACTCTAAAAAAAAAAAAAATCACATGAATGCACTCACGAATACACATACTATGTTTTTTTTTATTTTCTCTCTCACTCCATCACACTTGCATATGTGCACATGAGCGCTCACACAGTGCTTAATAATACGCACATGTGCACGCGCGCGCGCGCGCGCACACACACACACACACACACACACACACACACACACACACACACACACACACTCACTCACTCACTCACTCGCGCACACAAATAGTTTTAACACACACAGAGTTGTATTTAAAGCAGTGCACATACATGCACACATATGAACTTTAACTCTCTCCTCATATGTCCCCCCCAACCCCCATTCTCAGTTTCTTTGTCTATCTGTCTGTCTCTTTCTCACATACACAGAGTTACATTGAGAACACACACACACACACACACACACACACACACACACACACACACACACATGAGACAAGATTTTGAAAATCATGTCCCAAAAGTTGACTTTTACAGGCTTGAAAGCAGAAACACTTCAGTTTAGGAAGAACTGGACTGATTTTTGTATTGCATGGGTTGGAATACCTCAGATGCATTGGTGGCCCTCAAGTGCAGATTTTATGGTTTGAAATTGAGAAAAACCTTCAGCTTCAGCCCAGGCCCCCACCTTTTAGATTCAGTCACAATTTCCAAATCTCATGCCTGATGTAGGTATGTATGTATCTGTGTGTATGTGCATGTGTCTGTGCACGCATGTGCATTTGTGTGTGTGTGTGTGTGTGTATTGTGTGCATGCATGTCAGTGTGCATATGTGTCTTACACTTGAGTGGGGGTTGGTAGGGTGATGAGGGTACAGGGTAGAGGAAGGGAGAATTTTTTTTATACATCAAAGTCAGAAACCAAATCTCTCTGATGTTTGTTTGGGGATGGAGTGGGGTAGTTATATGTGTGCTGTTGGATGTTGAAGACAACTGGTGCTCTGTTTTGAAGGAAGGAAGCAGGAATGTTGACTGTTGTAATGGGATGGATCATGGCTTGCATGGTACCCTGGTTTGAGTGTAATCAACAGGAACATCATTCATTCTGCTGTGATGTATGCTGAGAAAATTTCATGAAAAATGGAAAAATGATGGTTGTAATCTTAGTTCGGTCATATATCCGAAAGTGTTGAAGATGATATCAAAAGATAAGACATACATATCACCATGATGCATCAGGACTCTCAGAAATGATAATCTTTATATAATGTAACAAAGTCTCACACACACACACACACACACATGCACACACACACACACACACACACACACACACCCCATAATGTAGTCACATCAGTTTGTTCACAACACAGATATACAGAGAAGAAGAGTGAGAAACAGAGAGACAGAACAGATTACAGTGCATCTTCCCCCTTTCACTCATACTTCACCACTATCCCACACCGGGGAAGACAAGGGAGTGAACTGTTCTTGCCTTGCAGATGACTTTGCTGCTAGGCTGTGCAAAACAAAGAGTGTGTTATTTGGAAGTACAACATATGTCAGAACAGCACAGCACAGCACAGCATCCATGTGTTTTTTACACATGCTGTATGTCAAAAGTATAGTCAAGGGGTTCAGATTGCTGACACGTTAAAACTCTTGGTGGTCCCAGAGACACTTACTGAGGGGTGGCTCATTGGGTCACTGTTGTTGCACATTCTAACCAAAGCTACATCACTGCACACACACAAAGGCAGGCATGCTTTCTAATCATATTGTCAGAGTTTCTGAGCTGAAAGTTGACACATGCATTTTGCCAGAAACAGTGATGAAGAGAAAGGAATAATGGGGAGGGGAGAGGAGGGGGCATTTCCGGTAGGCAAAGGGAAGCAGCTCCTCTTCATTGCAGACAATACCTGAAGCTATTTTTATGTGTTTGTTCATGGAATTTAGAACTTCTCAGGGACTTGTGCAATGAACACACAGTGCGTCTTTTCCATTTCCAAAGCGTCTGGGACCGGACACATATTTTTGCGTCATCAGAATCTCGAGGGTTAGAGGTTATAATGGTGTGGTTTGATGGGCACACAGGTTATAATGGTGTGGTTTGATGGGCACACAGGTTATAATGGTGTGGTTTGATGGGTACACAGGTTTGAGCGGAACGGACAGGCGCTGCTGGTTCTGATGCCATCAGAAGAAGAGCACATGGTGGAGGCACTCCAGCGTCGGAAAATCCCAGTGAAAAAGATCAAGTGTGTGGTGTTTCTCTCTCTGCCTTTCAAATTTCTTCCTGTTAGAGTCTATTTTTCGATTCCGGTAGAATCACAGATTTTCATCACACTGTGTCAGAGACAGGAATTGCATCCAGATGTTCTGCAGTTGTTTAATGTTTCATATTTATAGCTTTTGGTCCTATATCTGTCATATTTACAGCTCTTGGTTGTGTCATATTTATAGCTATTGGTCCTGTGTATGTCATAATTACAGCTCTTGGTCCATTGTTTGTCACAATTACAGCTCTTTGCCCTGTGTCTGTCATATTTACAGCTATTGGTCCTGTTTTTGTCATATTTGCAGTTCTTGGTCTTGTGTCTCTTGCATTTACAGCTCTTGGTCCTATGTTTGTTGTATTTACAGCTATTGGTCCTATGTCTGTCATATTTACAGCTATTGGTCCTATGTCTGTCATATTTACAGCTATTGGTTCTATGTTTGTCATATTTACAGCTCTTGGTCTTATGTTTGTCTTATTTACAGCTCTTGGTCATGTGTCTGTCATATTTACAGCTCTTGGGCCTATGTTTGTTGTATTTACAGCTATTGGTCCAATGTTTGTCATATTTACAGCTCTTGGTCATGTGTCTGTCATATTTACAGCTCTTGATCCTATGTTTGTTGTATTTACAGCTATTGGTCTTACATTTGTCATATTTACAGCTATTGGTCCTATGTTTGTCTTATTTACAGCTCTTGGTCCTATGTTGGTAGTTTGTCAAAGCCTTGGTCAACACACTGAATATTATCAGTTCTTAATTATTTTCTGTGTTTGTGTGTGTGTATCAGTGTGAACATGAGCAAAGTGCAGAACATCACGGGCAGTATTTCTGCTGCTTGTGCTTCCTGCAAGGAAACCAAGGACATGGCTGAGAGGGTGAGCTTTTGTCTGTGACTCACTGTATGTAGGGGGGCGGTGGGGGGATGGGGATTTGTGTGTGTGTGTGTGTGTGTTTGTGTATCACTATGAGTGTGCACATCGGTGTGTGTGTTCATTTGTTTTTCTAGATTGACTGACCTGGAAAATAAAGTAGAAAGGCTGTGAGAATGTAACTAACTGAAACCACAAACATGTGCATGAGTGTGTATGGGTTTGGGTCAGTTAGAGAGAGAGAGAGAGAGAGAATCAGAATCATATTAATTTTTCATTAAAACCAAAAATAAAGGTTTTCACACACTTCGCAACAAAGGGTAAAACTAACCAGACCAAAAAGGATTAAAACATTATTGTTAGTGCTTATGTGTGTGTGTGTGTGTGTGTGTGTGTGTGTGTGTTGTGCTCAAATTGACAATAATGCTTAGATATTTCACACTTTTTACTTTTTTGTCTCTGATTCCTTAAAGCTTAGCTGTAGTTTTACTTCTAATCTGGGTATTCCAATAAATTAGGGGAAAAAAAGTATGTCTTCGTTCACTTTTATATTATCAGATCTTGATGTTCCATTCAGTTTTGCACTTCATGTCTGCTGTTGCTTTTGATTCTTCAGCATTGTATCATGTCAGCATCAGGGTAATGATAATGATAATGATGTTTTAATTTATATGGCACCTTGCGGCATTTCTATATGAAACATACTCAGCTGTGCTGTACAATATAATAACCCATATGTAAAACATGTGTTTAAACTAAAACAACTTGACATACACAACCCTGCACATACATCCAAACAAACCCAAATTTATGATCATACGCACACAAAAATTCCACACGCAACACTCACTGTACATATACATCATGGCATGTATATATTTTTTAACAGTGTACCAGTGTCCTATTGTGTATCCTAGGTCTTTAAGAAATATGTTTTAAAAACTTTTTTTAACATTGAAATGGTGGTTTTTGTATTGTTTACCTATCCTACAAATATGCACTGTTGTTTTTTTCTGACAGTTAATAGCTTTTTATATTGTATTCTTTTTTTTTTCTTTTTTTTAATACATGGAAGAGGTTTTATTGTGTTGTGTATGCTGTCAGGCCTTGCATGTATTGTTTTTCAGAATAAAATGTTTTTCTTCTTTCTTATATGAGTAGCAATAGTAGTAGTAGTAGTAGTAAATAAAAAATTCTATAGAACATAACTAGAGAACTGTATGCTTTGCAACAAAACAAAGAAGATTATGAAGATGCACGTATAAAAGTCAACATATGGTTAAAACAATGCTCAGTATAACAGAAACTCAAGGGCTCACACACACAGTCCCTTCAGTAAAATACCCAGGCGTGCTTATACATGCACACATAACTTGAACATACTCATGCCTGCACACACAAGCTCACGCACACACACACAAACACAGACACACACACATGCATGCATACATGCATGATTATATACATACACACAGATGTCTTTGTGGTATTTGAGGATTGTTTACCAGAGGTTGAATGTGCTGTTGTTGTTTGACGCAGGCCTTCAGGACCTATGTGTACAGTTTACACGTTTTGAACAAAAATCTGGTCAGCAAGCTAGACCTTGAGAAATATGCACAGTGAGTATCTATTTATTTTTCTTATCAATGATACGTATCAGGCATCAGAGACCAAGTATTAGGCTCTTTTAGTCATTTGTACAACAGGCTGTCTGCCTGGGTATAGCCAACTGACAGCTATGATATGATCTGATTTGATATGATTTGATATGATATGATACATATATAGCACCTGTCCATGGTCAGAGACCAAACTCAAAGCGCTTTACAAACATTGAGTCATTTGCACAACCTGCCTGTCAACCTGGATACAGCTGACTGACCGATGCCTCTAGACGCTTATCGTTCATTTCCTGTATCAGTCAGTCAGGCTTCAGTTATGCACATGAACACATATGTATATTAAAGTAATGTTAGAGTAAATTTTTTCTTCAGGACTTTGCCAGGGACAACTGTTTTGTTGCAGTAGGTTCTTTTATGTGCGCTAATTGCATGCTGTACATGGGATCACACTTTGTGTCTCATCTGAATGACTAGCATCTAGATCACGACTCAAGATCTAGTGGAGGTGGAGAGAATTCTGTCAAGTGTAAGATTTGATCCTGTGGTCGTTCTGTCCGATTCCCTTTTATCCTAGGTGGACGTTGCCACTGGGCCAAAACTCCACTGTAACTTCTTTCAAAGAAATTCTGAACATGATGATGTTAGTGATGTTGATGATAATAATGACATTGATGTAAAATGAATCATTGGTTATTGAGGTTCTCTTTCAACCATTATCTTACCTTGACATGGTTTTTCATTTAAGAAAAGAAAAAAAAAAGAAAGACTTGTCACCCTGATCACATTGATACAAAGAAGTAATTCAGGCTGAATAGCTTTGCTTACAGTCTTGCAACCTGTGTGTGTGTGTGTGTGTGTGTGTGTGTGTCTGCTTGTATGTGTGTGTGTTTCCATGTGTGTGTTTGTGTGTGCATGTGTGTGTGTGTGTTTCCATGTGTGTGTGTGTTTCTATGTGTGTGTTTGTGTGTGTGTGTGGACAGATCCCTAGGTCTGTTCCTCACCCCCAAGCTCAGGTTCCTGAAACAGAAGAAAAAGAAATCAGCAGAAGACGAAGAGAAAATAAAAGACGTGGACGAAAAGCAAGAAGAGGCAGAAGACAGCACCAGCATCGAGGCTTTGTTCAAACCCAAAACTCGTGAGCCAGTGGAGGTTGGTGTTTGTATCTGTTTATGGACTTTAAATAATGCACAAACTATATCTTTCACATTGCATGTTTGCTTGCATGGGTGTGTTTCAGATTTTTCCCCCTACTCAGGCATGAGATATTTCCGACTATAGTCGGATTTCCGACCGAAAATTGGCTCCAGAGGCCATTTTTGAGATTCGCGTAAATCCGTTGAGAAAATCGGAGGGGTGGCGGGGAGGGGGGGGGGAGGTTTTTTTCCGACCCACGAAGTTTGCACGAACGTTGATCGACAAGACAGACCCACAGCGTTTGCTAAAATACCCCATGTTTGGATAAGCGAACCAATTGAGAATAAGTGTTCGTTGCTCCTCTGTCATCATTCAGCTTATCCGTATTCGGTCGGGATTACAAAACTCGCTCGCGGGCTTCACGACTTGCAAAGATACCTGATTTCGTTGATCGTCTTCAGTCATTGACAAAATGAGAAAACTCACAAAGGATTAGAGGATTTTTGCAGCAGAGATCGATAAAGGAGTGAATAATAAGTGGAACTGGGTCTGGCATGATGAGATCTTTATAACTGAAGTGAATAATAAAAAAAATAACTTGACGGGTAGGCGACTCCATTCACAAAATTGACACCGCGGGCGAGGCCAAGTGCAACTGGTGTCAGATTGTATGGGTGTAGCTCTTCTGTCTAGGCACGGAAGTCTGTTTTCGCATTTGCATTAAAAATGGAGTGTCCGTTTTCTAGAAGAAAAAAGAAAAAGCTGATGGGCCGTTCTATATCGTTTACCGATGATCTGTCAAAAACGAAAACGGAATGCTCTTTCGAAAGCGTCGTTTGCTGACCCCTTGAGACGCAATCCAGTGATTTGTCAGAGCACCAAAATCGAAGTCCGAAAATTTCCTAACGCACTGTGAAAAGCACGCACACGCACACATGCACACATGTGGTCGATCACACACACGCACACGCACACGGACATGTGAGCGCGCGCACAATAACACACACACACACACACACACACACACACACACAAAACAAAGAAAAAAGCTTGTGCACACGCACAGATACACCAGTGCTCGCGATCTCCATCCCTGTCAAGCCACAAGGGCTGTGGGCACATCTGGTTGACACTCTGTTCCTTCAGCAAAAGCTGTCAACGTTTGCCACTGTATGCATTGTTGGGATTGAAACAGAAACTTTGTAGCAACTTATTGATGTCAGTGCCTTTTCTGACACAGCCAACGCTTCTGTAGTACAGACAGTTCATGGCAAGAGTCAGTGTATTTAGATTTGAGACCTATAGCCGGCCAGATTACCAAAGTTACACACACACGCACAGACACAGAGCTGAATTGAATGCGCGTGCACGCACACACACTCACGTGACACACACACACACACACACACACTTTGTAAAAAACCACATGAATGCATTCACATATACACTATACTCTGTTTTTTTATTTACCTCTCTCTCTCCTTCACACTTGCACATGTGCACACATAATATTATGAGCGCTCACACAATCACACAGAGCTTAATGATACGCACATGCGTGCACACACACTCACACTCTCTCTCTTTCAAGCACACACACACACACACAAGGAGATTGAAAACACACACACACACACACACACACACACACACACACACACACAGGGAATTGTATTTAAAATAATGCGCACATATATGCACACATACAGACTTGCACTTTTTCCTCCCACCTTCCCACCTCTCTCTGTGTCTCTTTGTCCCTCTCTCCCTCTCTGTCTCTCTCTCTCTTTTGCATATACACACAGAGTTGTATTGAAAACACGCGGAGAGAGAGATCTATTGAATTTGAAAGCAGTGCATACACATGCACAAATACAACTTGCATCAGTTCTTTCCTCCTACCATCTCCCCTCTCTTTCTGTCTGCCTCCCTCTCTCTCTTGTTTACACACTCGCTTGCTGTCTCTCTTTCTCTCTCTCTCTCTCTTTCTTTCTCCCCTGAACACACACACACACACACACACACACACACACACACACACAGTCCATGCTGGGGAACTCTCAGCAGATCCACTATTTTCAGCGGAAGAGCAGTTGATTTCAGAGAGAAAAAAGTCACTCCCCAAACCCCCGCCCCCCTCTTGCAGACTTCACTTTCATGATTTGCTGAGGTACCCCTCCCCTCTCTCTTGAGTCTCCTACCAGTGCTGAGAGGGAAGGGAGGGGGGGAGGGGGTGTACAAACCACTGTCAGTGACTGTGGCAATTTTGGCATTGAGCCAAGACACTGACCACTAGCTCCAGCTGAGAATCCATGACTGCTTGGAAGTGATATAACCAGTCACAGACCCACACCCACCTCCCTCCAGTCATTCCACTTCCCCCTTTCTTTGCTCAACCAACACACATGCATGTCAGTGGAACAGAGACTACAGCTGAAGAGACCAGATGGTCAGTTATATTGGTACAGTGCAAACTTGTGTGCTAATAACATTTTCCTTGAAAACACACACACACACACACACACACTCACTCACTCACTCACACAGAGTTTAACACACAGAGAGTTGTATTTAAAGCAATGTACATACATTAACTTTAACTCTTTCCTCCCATGTCCCGCCTGACCCCTATTCTCAGTCTCTTTGTCTGTCTGTCTGTCTCTCTTTCTCACATTCACACAGAGAGTTGCATTGAAACCACACACACACACACACACACACACACACACATGAGACACGATTTTGAAAAGCATGCCCCTCAAGGCTGATTTTACAGGTTTGGAAGCAAAAAGACTTAACCCTCAAAGTGCTGGATATAATAAAACATGCATACAGAAATCATGCTTAAAACAAAGGGATAGTTTGCCTCCGCTACCTGTGCTCTGATTTGGGGCATTTGTATGCTTATCAGTAAGAATGAATAGGTAAACCTATACATTTTTGGAAAGTAGAGTGAATGAAGAATCAGATAAAAGTAAGAAAAAGGCTGAACCTTGTATGTAGTTGGAGATATTCCATAGGATATAATTAACAAATTTTGCACACTTGTTTTCCAAAAACGTCAACCACAATGTTTATAGGTATTTTCACATCTTTTACAGAGTCAAAATCTCAAAATTGGCATTAAACTGTGCAGAAAATGTTCTGGCTGCAGAATCATGATATGAATATAACTGAAACATTGAAATTATAAGCATTGTATTATTTGTTTGAGACACGCCCACTGACGCCACGCATGCGCACATCTACAATACTTTATGCAATCACAGGCAAAAACAGAAATAAATGTTTTCTTTTAGCTCATGTTGCTTTCAAAAGCAGCAAGAATGCTTTAAATCAAAATAATTTCCAGTTTTCTAGCTTGATTTGGTCAAGAAATCGCAATAGACCCATGCCTAACCCACTTTACCACCCCTCCCCACCCCCATCACCCACCCCCCAGTTTTTGTGGCTAGAGACACAAAACTGAATGAACAACAAGCAAGCCAGCATGCCCAAGTGTCAAAATAACAAAGCCGTTTTCACCAGAATCCCTGTCAGCAAACGAATCATCACTAGTGACAAGGTCACTCATGTCCTGAGCTTTGTCAACTTCAGTGTCACTCATTGTTTACAAAAATACGAAGATCTGGACTTATAAACTCGGTCAAAGTTTGTGCAAACACAAGCAGGGAGGCAGTAACACCAGAACGAGGCAGTTTTACGAAGGCTGCCGAGTATAGCCGTACGATGTTGGACCTTATGTAAACAGAGCCACGATCGTGGCCCATCGCACTTTACCGGGAAAGCCACGATCGTGGCTCATCGCGCTCTCCGGGTTAAGGAAGAATCAGACTGATTTTTTGTCTTCTGTGGGTTGGAATACTTCAGCAGTATTGGTGGCCCGCAAGTGCAGATTTCATGGTTTGAAATTGAGAAAAACCTTCAGCTTCAGGGGGCTTCACCCCTAGACAACCATCAGGGGCGTTGCCCCATGGACCCCCACTTTTCAGACTCAATCACAATTTCCCAATCTCGTGCCTGCTACTATTGTCTTCCTATGCTGTTGTATGCCAGTAACAGTGTGCAAGGAGGAAATTGACAGTAGTGTGGATCACACTTGTTGCAGGCGGTGGAAGAGCTTGGGAGCGAGGGAGAGGAGGAGGAGGAAGAGAAGAGGACGAAGAAAAAGAAACCGATAACAAAGGCAGCGCTGGCCAAGAAACTGGGAAAGAAGAACATCAACATGAACTACCGTGTCCTGTTCGACGAGGAGGGCTCTGTGAGTGATGTCCCTTGCTTGAACTTGGTGATCTCCCCTCCCAGTAGAGTGATGTCCCCTCCTTGGACTGATGTAACTTCCTGCACAATATCCCCTCCTTGGACAGAGTCACAGAGCAATGTCCCCTCCCTGCACTGAGTCATGGATGTCCCTACCTCCACTGATGTCACCACCTTGGATAGAGTGATGTCCCCTCCCAGCACAGAGTAATGTCCCCTCCTTGCACTGATGTCCCTCCCTGTGCAGAATAATATCCCCTACTTGGACATAGTAATGTTCACATCCACTAGTCTAAGAATAGATGGTTAGCTCATTGGCCAGGAAAGCTGAAGCCATACTGACAATTATATCTGGCTGTCAGTCCATTGAGAAGTTGTCTGCTAACTGGTAGTAGTCTCTGAGCAGTAACCATGCATCTTTGATGAAATTGTGTTCTGCTTGCACCCACAACATGCCATATGTTGTGTCTTGATTGATATCTGCCGATGGTTCACTTAAGTAGTTATTTCAGGAAAACAGTACAGTAACACGTAGCGCAAACTTGCTGAGGAGGCACACAGGAATGTCAGCTTAACTAACACTGCAAGCAAGTGAAAGCTTGCCGTGAAGCAGTCATCATAGCCAGCTGAGTGCTTGGCAACATACATGAAGTTACTGCTTCGTGCTTTACTGACACGAGTAGCAAAATGGCTGATTGAACACTTCCACTGGCTTCAGTTAGCAAAGGGGCTCAAAGAAGGCATGCGCTATCCACCTATTTTTAGAACAGTGGTTCACACCCTGCACAGAGTGATGTCCCCTCCCAACACATAGTGTGTACCCTCTTCTGTGTGTCTGAGGTTGACAGATGTCTTTTCGGGGTGAGGATAGAGGGTGGGACGTTACTGGGGTCAGTATTTCATGTGTGAGAGAAAAATACATGCACACAGAGACTCACTCACACACACACACACGTGCACACAGACACGGACACAAACACACGCACATGCACACGCACACAGACACAGTCACACACACACACACGCTCAGCGACTCATACACTCAGAGACAAACACACACTCAGTGACTCACACACACACACACACATTAATTTCAGCTTTTTGTTTTGTTTTGATCAATTATTTTGTCTCATTTTATGATAATGTTTTACACAAACCTAGGGTAGGCTGTCAAGTCCTGACCAGCACTTTAGCTTATTCAAAGGTCAAGCATCACTACTCCTTTTTTTTTCTTTCTTTTTTCTTTTTCTTTCTTTTTTTTTTGACACCTCCTGGAAACTAAAACTGATACTTTCAGCCCATCAAAGACGTGTACAAACGACGCCACGTTGATGATGATGAGGAGGAGGAGGAGGAAGGGGGCATCAACGTGCAGGCAGCATCCAAACGTCTGCGCCTGGAAGACTCCATAGACAAACAGATTGAAAAAGAAAGAGTCAAGCAGAAACACAGGGTGAGTTTGATGATTGTTTGGCGAGTGGTGAAACTGAACTGTTTGATCCTACATGTGTGTAGTTGGGAAGGAAGAGAGGACTGGCTTGAGGCCCGGGGCTCTTTCCTGGGTTCACACAGTCACGGAAGCCTGGAAAAGTCTTGGGAAAATGACAGAACTGTTTGCAGGGCTGGAAAAGACTTTGGAAAAACATGTTTTGCCCTTCAGGTTTTGGAAAAATCTTGGAATAAAAAAAAAAAATCCTGATTCAACATTCAACAAACGGTGTAGTACATTAAAAAAAAGAAGGAAAAAAAGATGAAAACTGAATATGGATACAGATAAGTTTTTGATTCAGTTTGGCTTTGTGTTTGGTATGGAAAATGATCAGTCTGGTATGGAAAAGGTCAGGAACAAGTCTGGAAAGTGATCAGTCTGGTATGGAAAGTGATCAGTGTGGTATGGAAAGTGATCAGTCTGGTATGGAAGGTGATCAGTGTGGTATGGAAAAGGTCAGGAACGAGTCTGGAAAGTGATCTGTGTGGTATGGAAAGTGATTTGTGTGGTATGGAAAGTGATTTGTGTGGTATGGAAAGTGATCTGTGTGGTATGGAAAGTGATTTGTGTGGTATGGAAAGTGATCAGTGTGGTATGGAAAAGGTCAGGAACAAGTCTGGAAAGTGATCAGTGTGGTATGGAAACTGATCAGTCTGGTATGGAAAGTGATCAGTGTGGTATGGAAAGTGATCAGTCTGGAATGGAAAGTGATCAGTGTGGATCAGTCTGGTATGGAAAGTGATCAGTCTGGAATGGAAAGTGATCAGTCTGGTATGGAAAGTGATCAGTCTGGAATGGAAAGTGATCAGTGTGGTATGGAAAGTGATCAGTGTGGAATGGAAAAAGGTCAGGAACAAGTCTGGAAAGTGATCAGTTTGGTATGGAAAGTGATCAGTGTGGATCAGTCTGGTATGGAAAGTGATCAGACTGGAATGGAAACTGATCAGTCTGGAATGGAAAGTGATCAGTGTGGTATGGAAAAAGGTCAGGAACAAGTCTGGAAAGTGATCAGTTTGGTATGGAAAGTGATCAGTGTGGATCAGTCTGGTATGGAAAGTGATCAGTCTGGAATGGAAAGTGATCAGTGTGGATCAGTCTGGTATGGAAAGTGATCAGTCTGGAATGGAAAAGGTCAGGAACAAGTCTGGAAAGTGATCAGTCTGGAATGGAAAGTGATCAGTCTGGTATAGAAGGTGATCAGTGTGGTATGGAAAAAGGTCAGGAACAAGTCTGGAAAGTGATCAGTATGGTATGGAAAGTGATCAGTCTGGAATGGAAAAGGTCAGGAACAAGTGTGGAAAGTGATCAGTCGTATGGAAAGTGATCAGTGTGGTATGGAAAAGGTCGGGAACAAGTCTGGAAAGTGATCATTCTGGTATGGAAAGTGATCATTCTGGTATGGAAAGTGATCAGTGTGGTATGGAAAGTGATCAGTGTGGATCAGTCTGGTATGGAAAGCGATCAGTCTGGAATGGAAAGTGATCAGTGTGGTATGGAAAGTGATCAGACTGGAATGGAAACTGATCAGTCTGGTATGGAAGGTGATCAGTGTGGTATGGAAAAAGGTCAGGAACAAGTCTGGAAAGTGATCAGTGTGGTATGGAAAGTGATCAGTGTGGATCAGTCTGGTATGGAAAGTGATCAGTCTGGAATGGAAAAGGTCAGGAACAAGTCTGGAAAGTGATCAGTCGTATGGAAAGTGATCAATGTGGTATGGTGGTATGGAAAGTGATCAGTCTGGTATGGAAGGTGATCAGTGTGGTATGGAAAAGGTCAGGAACAAGTCTGGAAAGTGATCAGTGTGGTATGGAAAGTAATCAGTCAGTGTGTTATGTGTGTGTTTTGGTAAGTGTGTGTTTATGTGTGTATATGCATGATGAGTGTGTTGGGGTATATGTGTATGCAGGGCTTGACATTAACTTTTTTTCCCACTTGCCCAGTCGGGCAAGTCACTGGAAAATTCACTTGCCCGGACAGGATTTGCACTTGCCCAACTTTCAGAAACTTTCATGCATCACCAAATGCTCACATGCACGCGCACACACAAACACACGCACATTGATGGCTTGATGTAAAAAAAAAAGCAATTATTGCTTATTCAGTTTACCATCATGAAATAAAATCTTGACTTGACTTTACACAAAGAAGTAGTCAAACCCTTTTCTTTAACTGATGTTTGTTTTGTTGGGTTTCACCAAAGATAACAAGTTTTATCTCAGTCTCACTTGACAAAACACTGCCTTTGGCATAATTTTGCAGATGACTGTCAGCCACAGAAATTATTTCTATTTTTAACCTCCAGTGCAAACAGCAACATGCAGAGTTAACACCTTTCGCTGTCAGGAAAATAAGATTTAAGTGAAATCTATTTGCCAGGGTTTTTTTTCACAAAAAACGGGTATAAATTTTCAAAAAATTCTGTGCTCTTTGTTATTGGAAAAAGACCCATAAAAGTATATATTTTCTGAAAGTGAAATGAATAAAGAATACAAAACACATGATGTTTTCCCATTTTATGTATTTTTAGTGACATGCTGTTGTTTTGAAAACAGTGTTTTGTTTTTTGTCACATTTTCAACTTGTTCATTACAAACATTAGTCAGGTAATTTGCACTAAAATATAATATTTTTTGGACAAATGGATATCTGCACACACAAAATCATACTAGAACAACCACAATATAAAAAAAACTGAAAATGAAATAGATACATAATGCATTGTGACTTCTGCAAGTGATAATATGGATGTGAGGCCACGCCCCCTCAGTCTCCACCCCCCCTCCTCTTCACCCCTCTCACATGGTCACTTCATCTAGTTCTCATCAGACCGCGTTGGCTGAGTGCCAAGAAAATAGCTCACACTGCTAAAAATTCGGTGACTTCTGTCGTCTGCTAGAGCTGAACAGCCGGAATCACTCACTGATAGTCGAATCTTGGCCACTCTCTTGATTGCTCCCTTTATTTTCTATCAAATAGTCCTATAAATGTTCACCACTGTCTTCTCCTTCAAATTTATGCTTCAATTCTTTCTGAGCATCAGCTAAAGAAAGTAATCTTGGTTGATTTAGTTCACCACAATCGCATATCTTGAGCACGGAGTCAGTCGGACATTTTGTTGAGTGAGCGAGGAGAGGAGCCAGGCAAAGACTGCGGCCAGTAACCCAACCAAAACGTTCAAATAAATTATGACGCAGATGGTGTTTCTAGCTATGAATAGAATCTAGAAAGATTGCCCAAGCTAAAGCTACCATCATTTTTGTCAACGAACTGAATGTAAAGCAGGGAAAAGTCAGAATATTTCGATGACGAGTTATCTCGTCATTGTGGCAGCAAAGCATACATGCTTTCCATGACGAGTTATCTCATCATATAGGCAGCCTAGGGGTTAAAAAGAAAAGTCAGCATTTGCACTGTGAGACAATGTTAGGATTTGACAGATCCAAGTATGATTCTGTTAGATGGGGTCAACAGTTACTGTTTCTCACTTGCCTGGTATGGCAACTCTGTTGAAAATTCACTTTCCAGGAAGGCCACACCAGGATAGTTTTCAGTAGTTCTCACCCAGCATCAGAGACACAGAGAGAGAGAGAGAGTGTGTTTGTTTGTGTGTGTGAGTGAAAGGGGATGGTGAAGGGTCACAGTTCCAGAGAGGGAAGGTGGTACAGCTGTTCATCTACATGGATGTTGCTTTAGCTTAGCAACGGAGCTTTCCACAATGTCCTTTGATATGTGTTGATCCCCTCAGCAAAACTGGACTTTGACCCATACCCTGCCTCCATCCTTTCTGCTATTCCCAGTCTGACCATGTAAAAATAACAAAAGGGGGGGGGTAAGGGTAAGCAAGTCTGCGATATGGGATGTGGTCTCAGGAGGGGACAAAGAGAAAGTTAGGGGGGAGGGGGGTGAAGGAATGAGAAGGGGGAAGGGTTGTGGAGGTCATTGTTGACTTGGTTTAAGTTATGATTCTACAGAATAGCCGTTTCCTTTTGATTGACGAACTTGACCTTCACACTGAGATGTGAGGGAGAGAGAGTGAGAGACTGAATGAGACAGAAAGGCAGACAGATCATGGTCAAAGAAATGGAGGGGAGGGTGGTGAAGGGATAGCGCGGCAGTGATTTTGACAACCTTGCCAGTGGAGGGGTGAGGTTTACATGCAGGAAGAGGGGGGGGGAGGGCGGGGGGAGATGGGCACAGCCATCCATGTAAGTTGCCCTCTTGGACTGACTACAGACAGGCCTGGCTGGCTATCATGTAACACCAATGGGCAGGTGCCGGCAGTGAAGTTTTCACTTTCCTCCAAAGAACCCATTGCCAGGCAAGCAGCGTCATAACTCCCCATTTTGTTGTTGTGGACCCAGAACTCTGGTTGCCCAAAACATTTTTTAATTTCCTCATAAGTTGTACTGAAATCTATTTTCACATACTGGTGTATTCTAAGTCAAAATGATGTACAAATTACCCCAAAATGGTACTGGTAAACAGGTCTGTCATAGAAACAAACTGTATTCTCAGTCAAAATGATGTACAAATTACCCCCAAAATGGCACTGGTAAACAGGTCTGTCATAGAAACAAACTGTATTCTCAGTCAGAATGATGTACAAATTACCCCTCAGTCAAAATGATGTACAAATTACCCCCAAAATGGTACTGGTAAACAGGTCTGTCATAGAAACAAATTGTATTCTCAGTCAAAATGATGTACAAATTACCCCCAAAATGGTACTGGTAAACAGGTCTGTCATAGAAACAAACTGTATTCTCAGTCAAAATGATGTACAAATTACCCCCAAAATGGCACTGGTAAACAGGTCTGTCATAGAAACAAACTCTGTTGGGTTTTTTGTTTAACCTTCGCTGGCTGTTGCTTTGGACTACACACGGAAGCTCATGTGGGTCGTCCACAACCCATACCTTTTAAAGAAACAAAAACCTGTATATTCCTCCAAAGCTTGTGTGGATCGTGCACAACCCATACTTTGTAAAGAGACAAAAACCTGTATATTCCTCCAAAGCTTATAACAAAGTATAGAAAAGGAAAACATATCGTAACAAGAGTGAAGAGTAGTGAGGCTATTGAAAGTAAAACTTATTTATTTTCCTTCACTACTTGCAAATTAAACCTTCTGAAATCACTATTAAAAAGGTATGGGTCGTGCATGACCCACACGAGCTTTCGAGGGGTGACCACGTTTTTTCCTCTTTAAAAAGCATGGGTCATACACGACCCACACAAGAGTCCGTGTGTAGTTAAAACGCCACCTATAATTACTCATTAACTAATTAATGAATTTTTTTGGGCAAAAGTTGGCCTTTTAGGTGTAGGAAGGATTTCTGAAATTTCATAGAAAAATATTAAGAATTGGCTGAGATATTTGCGTTTTTGTACCTTTCTGGGTTGTGTACGACCCACGATAGCCAGCGAAGGTTAAAGTGGAATGACATTAGAGTACATTGCAATGTGATTTTTTTTTTTTGTGATGTGATGGGCAGAAGATGAACTACGCTATAATAAAAATTACCATTGGCTGTCCGAAAATAGAAACCAATGGCAAATCACCTTTTAGAGCTGCATGATAGCTCTCTTTTTCTGGTGACCACTTGTCAGTCAGACTCAAAACATCGTCTGCTAGAGGAAGAGTGTCAGACGATCGGGAGCATGATGGATATTTTTGAAAACATGCTAGTCTTGGAAAATATAACTTGCCCAGTCGGGCAAGTTCGGTAAGGGCAATACTTACGATGATCTACTTGCCCCGGGGTGTCAGGCAACCGTTAATGTCAAGCCCTGGTATGTGTTACATGTCTGCATGTTGCTTTGTTTTCAACTGTGGTGATGTGAGGATGCTGTTATATGCTGAAAAGAAGTGATGGAGGGAAGACAGAACACAGAGAATAAACATGAGGTGGAAAAAGTCAAATGTACATCGCTGCACATCCTGTGATTGAAGAAAGTTATTACCTTGTCAAATAAAGTGTGGGGTTAACTCAGTTCTCTCACTCTCTCTCTCACACACACATGCAGTCTCTCTCTCTCTCTCTCCACACACACACACACACACACACTGTCTCATACTGTCATCCCCCACCCCAACCTCACACCCACACTAACACCCAATGGGCATTTGTGGGGCATTGGTGAAGAGCAGAGGACAGAGAAGTGACTAACGAGGGGTGGTGTCTCTGTGTGCAGGAAGAACGACTCAAACGAAAGGAGAAGAAGCGTGCAGCCCAGCAGCAGAGGAGGGTGAGTTCTGTTGTGTGCTGATTCATCTGTCTGTGTGTCTATTTGGTGTGTCTTTTTGTCTTAAAAAATTCAAGCAGATCTTGTGTGGCATGATTTATATGGATCAGTCTGCATGCTTTGACACATCCTTGAGACTGAAACTAAAATGGTGTGAATGATGGAGAATATTGTAGAAATGCCTTAACCTGAACAACCCACTATCTTGGAAGGATTTATTTTCAAGATCTGTAAAAATCTGACATTCACAACCCACTTTCTGGGAAGGGATTTGTTTTTGTACACACCCAGTATAGTTCCGTGACTTTCACAAACCACCATCTGGGAAAGGTTAATTTTTCAGATTGAACTTTTTCAAGACAATATACTTAGGTTTTTTGTTCAGGGTGCACTTACTGCACGTTAAAGACCCCATGGCAACAAAAGGCTTGTCCCTGGCAAAATGTTAAAAAAATCCACTTTGATAGGAAAATAAATACACTTGCAGAGAGAAAAAAGGAATGTTGGTGCTACACTGTAATGACGCGCTCTTCCCACGGAGAGCAGCCTGAATTCCCCACAGATAAATGTGTTGTGACCAAAAACTGATACATTGCAGTGCAGCACAACACAATACAGTACAGTATGATATAATACAATACAATGCAGTGCAATCAATACAATATACAACACAATGTATTTGTGTATGATTATATGAAAGAGTTATGTTAATAATTCCTTTTCTCAAGTGTTCCCTCGTTCATTTTGTTCACTGAAATGTGTTTGTTTCCAGGCGGCAGATGAAGAGGAGGAGGAGGAAGAGGGGGCAGTGCTGGAAGGTGGGGAAGATGACGATCCCTTCCAGTACATTCCGGATCCTGACAAGCTGGCTGCAAGGTGAGTGCAGGGGTGGTGTGTGGAAGTCATACAGGATAGAGGAGAGGGAGGGGGGTGTACAGTGGTGTGTGGAAGTCATACAGGATAGGGGAGAGGGAGGGGGTGTACAGTGGTGTGTGGAAGTCAGACAGGATAGGGGAGAGGGAGGGTGGGGGTGTTTTGGGGGAGGCGTGTGCAGTGGTGTATGGATGTCACATAGAATAGATATATGATAATGTATTAACTTATGGCAGCGAAACTGGGTTGAGTGTGCTCGTAAGAAATTTAAAAAATGATTTATCCTCAGATTGGAAATACATAACACCAAAAAAAACCACCCCAACCTTTTTCATTTATTGCATTGTCAATTATTGTCATATCATTGTCAGTTGGACAACAGTTAACAGCAGATACTGAATTATTTGATGAACCAAATAAAAAGGAGAAGATTTGCCTGTGCCAAGCCCTAGACACAGTGGACATGAATTCACTGCCCACATGACAGCAAAAGGTTATGGGATCTTGAACTTTTTAACCTTTTTTCACAGAGTTTTCATGTAAATGTTTTTTTTCCTCATTTACAAAAACAGCCAAATTTGGTTAACATAGTGTTTCACCACTTTTGATATGCTGTTCATGTCAAGAAAGTGGGAAAAAAACTGAAGAGATTTTTAAGTATCAGTCTTGTCATTAAACCGTGTCAGCCCCCACCCTGCCTGCTGGCACTCCATGCCCCACCTGCAGTCACATGATGTGTGCCAGACTTTGGGCTGTGGAGACACTTGCCTGTCCACCACTGATGGCACAACGCATCATCATTCTCCGTTTCTAAGAGACAACCATGGTGATGTCATTAAACTTGATTTGTCATCAATATGCAAATATTCATGTGGAATGTGGCAATAATTTGTCATACTGTTTATCGCTGACAGAAACGAAGATGAGTCTGATGATGATGTTGACGGTGACAGCAGTGATGATGACGATAGCGATGACGATGATGACCATTTTGACAACAACCCTGGTGATGATGAAAGTGAGGCAGACGAAAGCAGTGACAATGACACTGATGAGGAGCATGATAACCAGGAACATCGAAGGTTAGTATGCTTGTATTGTGTTATATTGTGTTGTACTGTATTGCATTGTATTGGATTGCATTGCATTGTATTTTGTTCTATTGTAACATTGTTTTGTCACAACATGTTTGCCTGTGTGAAGTTGCTAATCCGCCCAGGGAGAGCTCATCGCCACAGTGTAGTGCAGCCCTTTTGTATCTGTCTGTAAGTGTAGTTGTTCTTTTCAAAACAGAATTTTGCCACGGAGCAACCCTTTTGTTGATGTGGATTCTTTTACATCAGTTAAATGCATGCTGTCCTATCTGGATGATTGAGATATTTATTGCATGTTCATTTTTAAATGTAGGTGCTTTGGCATTGTTGGTTAAGCACTGGACTGTCACTTCTGATCCACTGGTCACCAGTGATCAGGGTTCGAGGCCCCGTTCTAGCATGGTGCTGTGTCCTTTGCATTTTACTGCGGTTCTCTTCAGCCCACCCAGCTGACTGTGGTGTGAATGGGTGCCTGACTTGGTTGGGAAAGGTTGAAACAGCAAAAAGAGAGGATATGGCTGCACCTTGCTGTGCTCACTGCTACACACAAAGGATAGGAATTCACTGTCATTGTGGATTTAAAATGCTTTGGGACCTTTAACCTTAATGGATTTTTAGAAAAGAACAACATTGTTAATGCAGAGAAGGTGATTGTGTTTGTCCATTTATAAACACTTTGCTTTGCAGGCTGGTGCGGTATACCAAAACCATGATCTTCACCTGCTCAAAAGTTGCATTTCAGCCAACAGAAAATTAATTCCATACTTTAAAAAACTTAGGAGAAATAATTCTCTTGCAATCTTAACTGTTGCTTACTTGTTTTGTTTGGTTTTTGGATTGGTTTTTTTTTTGGGTGGGGGGTGGGGGGGGCGGGGTTAGTTATCGACATGCCTTTTGAGTGTCTCGTTTGTATATTGCTTTGTTTTTAAGGTTCTTTTGTGAGATTTGTTGCATTCATTGGGCATCTTAAACCCTTACCTGAATCAGTGCTTTCTGAGTTTTGGTATGTTAGCTTTATCCCATGTCATGCATTTTATGTATGCGTGTGACAGATTTTCTTTCTCTTTTTATAAAATGTTGAATTTTTCAAAATGTTTTGTTTGTTTTTATTTCAGATGTTTGGAAGATGCAGCCATGAGAATTTTAAAGGGTGGCAGATTGAAGACATGAGAGAGGAAAAAAGAACATAGGAAAGAGAGAAAAAGATGTTGAAACTGCTACAACCAAACACCACAGAGGCACATTGCCTGTGTTGATATGAACAGAGTGAAAGGATCATTAGTGTGTATGCATTGTGTGTACATGTGTTTTGTGTGTGAATGTGCAAGCATATATGCATGTGTGCGCATGTATGTGTGTGTGTCATGTACATTCTTGCATTGTAAGCTAATTTTAACATGTTGGACAGAAGATCGACCACTGTACATAGCCCAGTAAGCGTGCATGCAAACGTGATATTTTGGAAGTGGGGTTGGGAGTGGGTCAAAGTGCACAGTGAATGGACAAAGAATCAGGACAGGGTTGTGTCCCTTCGATGTTGGTTGAACTGGTTGTGCATCACCAAATAAATCGACTGGAAAAAAAAAGTGTGGTTGAACGGTATCTGTGTATGTCTGTCTTTACTGTACTTACGTATTTATTTATCATGTTTATTTTACTTTCATTTCATGTTAACGTTTTGTACAAACCTAGGGTAGGCTCTTGAGGCCTGACCATATGTTAGGTGTACGTGAAGGTCAGGTAAATGCCCCTTTTGGAAAAGTCTGTGTGTGTGTGTTGTTTTAATACTTTTTTTTTAATTCATATTTTACATTACAGCATGCATACACATACATACATACATACATAATACATACATACATGGGGAACACACACACACACACACACACACACACACACAGGAAGCTGGCAAAAGTACCTCAAAAAGTACCTCAAATGAAAACTGATATACATATATATGTCAGACACAATTCTGAAAGTGTGGTTGATCACAGTTGCATGTCACAAATAATATAACATGCAACTGTGATCTACCAGTACCACACTTTCAGAACTGTGTCTGACAGCACAGATATGCACTGAGATCCAAGATACAGAATAAAGTTATATCAATATCACAATTGCAGAATGTATTGAAAACTTATTACTGACTTTAATTTCTATTCATAAACAGGGCTGTATATGGTCTGGAGACCATCTAGCAACAAAATCATTATAAACAAAGTTTGTCTGAGCAATATATTCCTTGATTGTGTATAGATCTGTGTTTCAATCTATTATTAAAACATTGTAGATCAGGTATTGTTTTGTTTAACTTGCATTGGTACAAGTATTGTTTCACAAATAACATACAGTTTGTATTTTCAATGCTTTGGTTATTTTCAAACATTATTCATCTAATCGTTGCCTGTTCTTTGATTGCTTGAATGAGGTGATTCCTCGTTATTCCATAGATTTCTGAAAAATTCTTCCTGGTTTCTTCTTCTGGTTCGTCAGACTTCCTGGCTTAAAAACTGGCAGTTCACTTTTGTAACATGTGAAATGCTTCTTTTTCTGACTAATCTTTAGAAAAAGAATAGACTTATGTTCATTTTGAATTTGCTGTTAAATTAAAGAAAATAGGTACATCTGTTTATCATCTAGTAGTTCAGTATAATCATTCATATTTTCCTGAGTCTTGAATATGTAGTTTCAGAATGGATTATATTTATGAATGAATGATATGGATACTTATATAGCGCTTATCCTCAATTGGAGACCAAGCTCTAAGCGCTTTACAAACATGGAGTCATTTGCACAACAGGCTGCCTACCTGGGTAGAACAACTGACAGCTGCCATTTGGCACTCATCATTAATTTCCTGTGTCATTCAGTCAGGATAAGTCACGTTCACATACACACTCGTGTAACATATTATGTGTATGACCCTTTTGATTCCTTTCCCTGTTATGCAGGCAGCCACACTCCATTTGCGGGGGCGTGCATGCTGAGCATGTTCTTGTTTCCATAACCCACCAAATGCTGGTATGGATTACAGGGCCTTTTATGTATGTATTTGATTGTCTGCGTGCCTATATTGTTACACACCAAGGGGGTTCAGGTACTAGCAGGTCTGCATATATGTTGACCTGGGAGATTGGGAAAAATCTCTACCCTTTTACCCACCAGGCGCCTTTACCGAGATTTGAACCCTGGACCCTTAGATTGAAAGTCCAATGCTTTAACCACTCAGTAATTGCACCTTTTCTACTGATAAACTTATATAGAATAGAGATAGAATAACATGAAATAAAAAAGTGAAAATGTAACATGGTGAAAATTAGACTGATAACAAAAAGAAACTGCAGAGCATATCATAAAGTAAAATTGTTTCCTTATAACTACTCACCTCTGAATGCTTATAACTACATATCGCCCAATTGGTGATTTGCTTTGATTAAATCTGTGACTAAACTGTGTTGCACGGGCATGAATGTAATTCATGTCACCATTAAAAAAGAATGAAAAATTTGATATAAAAAAACCATAAGTGTATCATCGTCATTCTCATTATCAACACAAGTGACAAAGTATATGCTGACCAACTGGCCTGCACAGAACATACATATCATTTTATTATATCACGCTGGTCTTTCATGAACTGAGGATGATGCGTTGTCATTATCAGTGGACATCATCAATGGACAGGCATGTGGCTCGGAGCCCCAAGTCCGATGCAGACAAACAGTTGCAGGTCGGGCATGGAACGCCAGCAGGCAGGGCACGCCTTCTGCAGTGCAGCACTCCTACAACCATAGCAGGTTTCAGGACCTGTGACTGACGGTGACTCCCACATCATCTTCTGCATCCTCAGACATTTTTCTCTGTTCTCACATTTAGCTGTGATATCACTGTCCACTAACAGTCATCTTTTGCTCTTTCCATGGTCAGTTCTCTGTGGTCACTTTGTCATCACAGGACAGAGCAATGGAAGTATGTTATTTGTTTTTATGTTGATTTTCAGGCTTCTGCGTTTTATCTGCCCAGGTTTTTACTCATCAAAATCAACTGTAAAAAATGTGCGCGTGTGTGTGTGAATGTCCATGCACATCTGTGTGTGAATGCATGCGCGCGCGCGCCGTGTGTGTGTGTGTGGCTGAAGAGAGTCAGAGAGAGATGGAGAGATCTGACATTTTTACACCTGAATATCATTAGCCATAAGATAGTTACGAGTGGGTGAATGCATCAACATAATTATTTCTTTGCATAACCAAACATTAGAATAAATGAATGAATATGGTGGAAGCGAAATTTCGTTACGAGTGGGTGAATGCATCAACATAATTATTTCTTTGCTTAACCAAACATTAGAATAAATGAATGAATATGGTGGAAGCGAATTTTGAAACAAAACAAAAAGAAAGTTCTTCCCTCAAAGGAAAAGAGAGTGTAGTCTGATGGATCTTTCCACTCCCAGTAACATTGAACGTAGTTGTCGTGAGTACGAAAGGCACAAAAGCCAAAAACCATCACTGAAGATCCATTTCAATTTACTGTATTATAATATGACTGTGGCGGTACAGCTAGTCGCCACTGATGTCAGCCAGGCCTATCACGTCACCAGGACCACGTAAATATGGCGGCATCTCTTTTGACATGGAACAACTAGCCGCTTGAAGTGGAGGGGGACATTGGACGTCAAACAACGGGTTGACACACCAGTTCAGTTTGGCAACACAAACTGAGGCGAATAGCAAGACTTACTGTGTATCCATTTTTATATCCGCTGTCGCCAGTAAGACCTGCTAATCTGCCCACACATGTCCAGCACTTCATGGAATCAGTGAAAAAATTCTGTCAGAGCTGACATTTGATGACTTTAACTCTTTCACCGCCAAATATCCGTGTGAAAAGCACTCCCCAACGCCAAATATTTTAGAAACGATGCTCTCAGTCACAGGCTTGGGTTCATGTCAAACAACACATTGGACTTGTTTACTTCAAACTCTGTCAGGGGGCAAAGGTTAGTCATTGTTCTATTGGTGGGAAACTGGTTGCAGCTGTCAAGCTTTGTTACAATGTGAAAAATGGTCTCATCAACATGACCCGTCGATGTCAACAAAGTCGCCTACAGCTGTGAATTAGTTAAGATTAAATAAATCTCAAACTAACGCTGAGCTTACGATGGTCGAGTCAAAAATGCGAAAAATGGTGTTAAGTGCCAGTAAATCAACACTGTGTGGTCATTCTAATTAGTTGTTTATGTCATTCATTCAGTGGAATGGCACAGATCTGCTTGATTAGTCACGTTTGCAAACTAAAATCGATCTCAAGTAACACACACACACACACACACACACACACACAAATACGAAGGTTTATCATCTGCGTGTAAAACGCACACAGAGAAGAAAATAGTGCTTTATACAGTGATCCCTTTCCGCAAAATGACTTGTGGTTTAATGCTCCTATTACATATGAGGAGTTACAAACCGCTATAGCTTCCCTTAGCAATAATTTAAAAAAAAGTTCAGTTGGCATCAATGCACTGTCTAATGAGATGCTAAAACACATTCCCCAAAAATGTATCGTTTTCCTACACAAAATATATCTGAAATGTTGGATATCTGGAACTGTACCACAAATACGGAAAACATCAATAGTTGTACTGGTTTTAAAAGCAGGAAAACCTAAACGTAATAAAAATAGCTATAGGCCTATTGCTTTGACCTAGCATGTCGGTAAACTAATGGAAAAAAATGTGAAAAATACAATATCATTCCAGTGAACCAGGCTGGCTTTAGAAAAGATTACAACTCAAATAAAACGTCAGTTTGCCCACAGAAAAAGTGTCCTTGCAACATTTTTTGACGTGAAAAAAGCCTACGATCAGGTTTGGGACAAACGTCTGTTATACAAACTGAAATCAGTTGGAATATCTGGTAATCTATATGGGTATATAAAAGGCTTTTTATCTAATAGAATTATTCAAGCAAGGGTGGGAACACATTATTCTTTGCCACATAAACTTGACATGGGATTTCCACAGGGCTCAGTCATAGCCTCTATTCTCTTTGATATTCAGGATCTCCCAAAGGCATTGTCAAATCGTGTAGTTTTAGTACAGTATGCTGATGATATATGTATGTGGATGGGTGTCAATCTTAAAAAGTCAACCCCACAAAGAGCACAGAATTATGTACGTAGTTTGTATCAATCTGATCTTGATAACTATATGTTTGAAAATGGTCTAGCTTTGTCAACTGAAACAACATGTATGATGATGTTTAATTCAGGTGGTAACCCATCTAGCATACCCATTTTAAAATTACTTGGTGACGTCATTGATTATAAAGAGGTGGTGAAGTTTTTAGGTGTTTATCTTACTTCAAAGCTGACATGGAACATTCACTTTAATTACATCTTCAGTCTTAACAAAGGCAAGGAAAAGTATCAATTTTATTAAAATTATAAGCCGCTTACCCTGGAGAATGGATACAAAAACACTGATTCATCTTTCCATGGTCCTTGTAAGATCTAAGATAGCCTATGCACAAGAAATATTTTTCAGTGCACCTAAATATCTATTACAAAAGATTCAAAGTGTAAACTGTAAGCCTATCAAAACTGCCCTCGGAGTGCCCTCTCATGCATCCAACCAGGAAACATACAAAACAGCCGGAGTTCTTCCCTTAAATGAACATCGTGAGTCAGCAACAGCAAAATTCGCTGTGAGATACACTTCAATGACAAAAAATTTCATTGCTGATGAACTGATAGTAAGATCTGACATTGATTTTCCTAAAAGAAACAGTTGCAACTTACGTTTCAAATTTGGTAAAAGAACCTGATGTTAACATGAAAGAGTTAGCTGCAAAACCACATCATACTCCTGTTCCTTTTTGGGAAATGTTGAGAGCAGATTTTTATATCAGTTATTCTGAAACAAAAAAAGGAAGAAAACATCAATATCACGACAAGTACTGCCAGAATTCATACAGCAGAAAAATATCAGAATCATCTCCATATATTTACACATAGATCTGTTCTTGATGACAAAAATGCTGGCGCGGCTTTCTATATTCCTGCCTTTAAAGTTGAAAAGTCTTACTTTAGTGGAAAACATCTTTCCGTATTCACGGCTGAGCTAATTGCTATTATACAAGCTTTGAACTATTTAGTGAGCCATCAAATAGTTTTCTCGAAAATAGCATTCTTTGATTCCAAATCAGTACTTTATGTTCTAGAATTATTTAGCCTTGAAACAAGACCTGACTTAGTTACTGAGGCAAATCATTTGGTACATTGAGGATTAAAGGGACTGAGGTCAGTTTTTGTTGGGTGCCTTCTCATGTGGGCATTCATGGCAATGAAACTGCTGATAAAGCCGCTAAAAGAGCAGCACAAGATTCAGAAAAATCGACAAAAACACATGTTCGTCTTTCCGTAAAAGAGGCATACACTCTGTTAGAAAAATCAGCATGGGGTCGATTTCATAACCGGTGGAAGCAAAAGTTTTTGAAATATAAAGGGACATTATTCCCCGAGAATATTATTAAAGAAAAGATACCGAATCCATCAGCTTGCTAAACAAAATTAATAACCTCTACTTTCTTCCATATAATACTTGATGCGCTGAAGACAAAGTATAGTATAAAAAAATTAAAAAAATAAATTAAAAAACACACACACATAAAAATAAAAATGTTGCATGCATCTGTGGCATGCAGTTCAACTTGTATCATTGTTTCACTGTCAGCAGTTACGTACCTTCTTGCCCAAGTATTTCAAGGAGAACAACAACTCTGCAGATGATTTGCAACAGTGGCAAGCAGTTCAACTTGTATCACTGTTTCACTGTCAGCAGTTACGTAGCTTCTTGCCCAAGTATTTCAAGGAGAACAAAAACTCTGCAGATGATTTTTGGAAAGTTATTTCTGACGAGGTTCTTATGGTCGAACTTTCACAGGCATTAGTTCATAGCCCTATTTCTACATTCCTTTAATGTACTTCAGAATTGTGTTCATGGTTTCTGATTATTATTATCATTATTGAATTGTTACTGTTAAATGTAATTGCATGTCAGTTATACAATTTTTGGTAGTTTTCTACCTTTTCTGTTTTCCTCTTTCCTCTCCCTCCCCTAATTGCAAACTACAAAACTCCCCTTGTTTTGGTGACGTTGAG
Source organism: Babylonia areolata (assembly GCF_041734735.1). Classification (NCBI taxonomy): domain Eukaryota; kingdom Metazoa; phylum Mollusca; class Gastropoda; order Neogastropoda; family Buccinidae; genus Babylonia; species Babylonia areolata. The sequence continues at coordinate 50,607,421 of NC_134881.1, read as the reverse complement.
TGACTGATTGACACAGTCACCACTCCATTCTGATTCACTCTTTCCAACACTGCTTGATCCGATTCGCTACAATTTAAAACCTAATTCTGTACACATTATGTGACGACAACACATTCACATTACGTCACAAGGAGAGCAAAGGGGGGGGAGGAAAGGTGTGTGGAGGGATAGGGGGACAGCGGTTTTGGGACTTTGGAGACAGACAAGCCCACGGTAAATGTTTAAACTATAGTCTACATTTGCATAGGGTTTCCAACATGCCGACATCTACAAACGAAAGCGGGAATCCCGAGGATAGAAAGGCGGCAAGTTAAAATTTCAATGCCACTTTTTCAGGCCAAGCATAAGGTTTTAATTTGTTTGGGGGGAAGATGTATTTTAGTACTTGTTTTAGAGGCTAAGTGTTTTGTCTGACCTGATCAATGAGGCATCTGGATCCCAGGGACTCTGCTACCATCATTCCTGGGGGCCTCAGACCACCTGCACAGGGTCAGTGTGATGCTGCACACTTATCAGATCAGCATTGCTACACATAAACTAAAAGGGCAGGAATACCTTCCAGTCATAATCATTTAGGTTTCTGGATCAAGAAGGGCCGGAGGAAACAGACCCTAGCACACACTAGAGTCAGACTGAAGCACCAGTCTACACTGTTCACTCTCTTATGTGTTTGTTAAAATATTTTTAAACATCCCAAGGATCTGTTTAATGAATGTGCAGTGCGTCCTTTCCTTTTTCAAAATGTCTGGGATACACACACGCACACACACACACACACACACACACACACACAGTTGGTTCGCTGTTATAGTTGTTAGTTCTTCATTAGAAATATATTATGTTGGTTTTTGTTGTTGTTGTTTTTTAAACAAAACTTAAATCAATCATTTTCTATATGTAACACACACACACACACACACACACACACACACACACGCACACACGCACACACACTTTCACTTACTCGCATGCGTACACAGTAATTCCCCCCCCCCCCTCCTCCCACTCGATTTTTTTTCCTACCCTCGTCTAATATCACTTACAGTGAAAAGACGTTAAACTAAAGAACAAACACACACACACACACACAAACACACACACACACACACACACACACACACACACACACACACACACACATATATATATATATATATATATATTCAATAGTTCATGCTTTAATAATAGTATTTGATATTTTATTTTTATATACAGCTATGATACAAGCATAAGCAAGCTCTAAGCGCTTTACAATCCAGTACCTAAAGTGAAACAAGAAAGCATATAAAAAGTAGCAGAAACATAAAACAAGATCATTAATATTATTAAAACACAATGCATAAAACTCACAAAGTAACATACTATCAATACTACAACTGTTACACTCCAACACTCACACTAACACACACGCACAGACACACACATGATTTAACGGCTGAGATGACAGCAATTTTCACTTAAAATACATACATGTAAAAAGGAACATAATTGTAATCTGCATGCCACAGATTTTGTAAAAATTGTAAAATAAAATTTTGGGTAGAAAAGGTAAAAGGGGTAAAAATCGGGTCATTCTCCCTTTCGAACCACACCACCACCATCCATCTACCCACCCCCATTCTCTCTACTCTCCCATCACACACACTCACATTGCCATGGGCCTGGGACAACAGCACTGTTTGAGTTATGACAAGTATTTTTTAAAGAGATAAGTTTTAAGATTTGCTTTAAAGGTAGATAGATGAGTTGTTTGTCTGAGAGCAATAGGCAGAGAATTCCAAGTTGTTGGGCCGAAGACGGAAAATGACCTCTTTCCACAGGAGTTAAGGAAGTATCGGGGAACAGTTAGCTGGGAGGAATCAAGAGATCTCAATGTTCTGTTTGGCAAGTACGGGTTAATAAACTCAGAAAGATATGAGGGTGTGGTATCACAATTCAGGCACTGAAAGCATAGGCAGGCAACTTTATATTCAATTCTGGCTCGAACAGGCAACCAATAAAGTGTCCCCAGGTGAGCAGTAGCGCTCTCTCTCCTCGACTTTTTAAGGACGAGTCGAGCTGCACTATTCTGTACTTTCTGGAGCTTGTAGAGTTTATCATTGGGAAGGCCAGCTAAGAGAGAATTACAATAATCTAGGCGGGATAAAATGAAGGCAACAGCAAGTTTGTTGGCGGCATCAACAGACAGGAAGGGGCGGATTTTACTAATCTTACGAAGCTGAAAGTAAAGAACTTTACACAGGTGGTTCACATGAGTTTCCATCGTGAGGGATGAATCGAGGTAAACAACAAGATTGTGGACAGAACTAGAAAAAGAAATTTCTATGCCAGATCAAATGATAGACGTTGTATTTGTCTGCTTGAGCTTATTTTTTATTACCAGTCTTTATGAGTTCTGTTTTGTCGTCATTCGTTTTTTTAGTTTGTTTTGTTTCATCCACTTTGCTACATTTTCCATACCAGTTTTAAATTTAGAAGCTAAACATGGAATTTCAGAGGGAATAGTAAAATCATGCAGTTGAGAATCATCAGCAAACAGATGATAGTGAGGTACAGACTGTTGAATGATCAAACTTAGACATTGTGTGTACATTGTAAAGAGTACAGGTCCCAGGACGGAACCTTGTGGTACCCCATATCTGAGCACAGACGGAACAGACTGGTTTCCATTTACAAGGACATAGTGTGTGCGACCTGATAAGCAGGAATGAAACCATTTCAGAACAGTACCATTGAGTCCGAACATAGCACACAAACTTCTGACCATAATTTCATGGTCTATCATGTCAAATGCTGCAGAAAGATCCAGCAGTGACAGAATGGATACCTTGCCTGCATCAGATGCTAGCAACAGGTCATTGACCACACGTAATAAGGCCGTTTCCTTGCTGTGTCCCCTTCTGTACGCTGACTGAAATGGCTCCAGGAGACTGTGCATCTCAAGGTGTTTCATAAGCTGGCCAAGCACAATACGTTCTAAAACTTTAGACAGAAATGGGAGGTTTGATACTGGTCTATAGTTTTTCAGGTTTTCGGGATCAAGACTAGCTTTCTTCAAAAGGGGACACACCAAGGCATGCTTGAAGGACTGTGGGACAACACCTGAGGTCAAGGACATATTCATGATATTGGTTATGATAGATAGTAATTCTTCTAAACATTGGTCAAATATATAATGTGGGATAGGATCGAGACTGCATGATTTCTTTGGCATCTTGAGGATGACATCTTTGACCTGTTCCTTGGTAACTGTCTGGAATGTAGTGAACTGTGTTCCATTAAAAGTATCAGATTCACCAAAATCAGTCGGAGAAACGAAGCTACTTCTAATCATCTCTATTTTAGTAGTGAAATAATCAATAAATTGCTAGGCAGAACAGTTCGGACATCCTTCCCCATCATCTGACTGGCCAAACGAAACAGAACTCTGGAGGAATCAGCGTCAGTAATTCTGTCGCACACGTATTTCTTTTTCGCATCGCGGATCATTTGATTTACAACATTGCGTAAGTGAGCATATATCTGCTTGAAAATTTCCAGACCAAACTTTCGCCATTTTCGCTCAGCGGAGCGATGCTGCTGTTTTGCCATCTTGATTTCAAGAGACATCCAGAGTGCACATAAACGATCAAACACAACACGCATTGTGAGAGGGGCATGCTTATCAAGCAGTTCCTGGAGGGAAGCGTTGTAAAATGTGATCCGGTCACTGGTATACAGACTGGTGGCAAATACTTTTTCAACATCAGCTTTTTTTTTTTAACCCCCCCTCCTCCGCCCCCCATGCGGGTAGCCATACTCCGTTTTCGGAGGTGTGCATGCTGGATAAGTTCTTGTTTCCATAACCCACAGAACGCTGACGTGGATTACAGGATCTTTAACGTGCGTATTTGATCTTCTGCTTGCGTGTACACACAAAGGGGGTTCAGGCACAAGCAGGTCTGCACACATGTTGACCTGGGAGATCGGAAAAGTCTCCACCTTTTTATAATAATAATAATAATGGTATTTATATAGCGCTGGATCTTGTGCAGAGACAAATCAAAGCGCTTTCGCACCAGTCATTCACACGCATGCATAACTCTAATACTGTAGAAACTAAAGACAAGGAAGGGCAGGCAAGGGAGGCTATTTTGGGAAGAGGTGGGTTTTAAGGCCAGACTTGAAAGAGCTGAGTGTGGAGACTTGACGAAGCGAAAAAGGAAGTTCATTCCAATCGCAAGGTCCAGAAACAGAGAAAGAACGGCGGCCAACAGTCGAGTGTTTGAATCTGGGTATGCGTAAACAGAGTGGATCCGAGGCCGATCGTAGTGAGCGAGATGGAGTGTAGAGGTGAAGGCAGCCGCAGAGATAGGAAGGGGCAGTTTTGTGAATGCATCTATAACATAGAGTGCTGATCTTGTACTTTATTCGGTGTGAGACAGGGAGCCAGTGGAGATGTTGCAAAAGAGGAGTGATGTGCTCAGATCTTTTCTTTCTGAGGACGAGTCGGGCAGCAGAGTTTTGTATGCGCTGAAGGGACTGAATGGATGAAGCAGGCATACCAGACAATAGAGAGTTACAGTAGTCAAGGCGAGAGAGAATGAGAGAAACGACAAGTCTAGATGTTGCGTCAGTGGACAGATATTTCCGGATGGCACTGATGCGTCGCAGTTGACAGTAGCAGGACTGACATGTCTGACTGATAAATTTTTGCATGGACAGTGTATTGTCAAGGACAACACCGAGGTTCCTGACTGACGTGGAAAGAGGGATGGATGTACTGCCAAGTTTGATTGTGTCAATTGTGATGGAAGAGAGTTTTTGTTTAGTTCCTATGATCATTGCTTCAGTTTTGTCCGCGTTCAATTGTAACTTATTTCGAGTCATCCAGTTTTGAATGTCCAGGAAGCAGTTGGATGTTTCTTGCAAGAGCGACAACAATTTTTCAGGGGTATCACTCTTCTGGAGTTGAGTGTCATCAGCATAAGAATGATGACTGATATTATGGCGGTTGATAATTTCAGCGAGAGGAGCAGTGTACAGTGTGAAGAGCACTGGGCCTAAAACAGATCCCTGTGGGACTCCATGTTCGATTTTAACGGGTTCAGATTGGAAATGATCAACAATGACAGATTGGAATCGATCAGTGAGATAAGATTTGAACCAGTTTAAAACAGTGCCGTTGATACCAAATGTAAAATGAAGACGGGAAAGAAGGATTGAATGGTCTATCATATCAAAGGCGGCTGACAAGTCGAGAAGAGTGAGAAGGGAAATTTTTCCTGAGTCGGACGCTATCAGTAGATTGTTCAGAATGTGGAGGACGCCATTACTGAGATTCGAACCCAGGACTCTCAGATTGAAAGTCCAACATTTTAACCACTTGGTTATTGCGCCCATCGATTAGTCTTTTGAGACACTGAACTTTCATCAACACACAGGCACATCACAGTCACACACACACACACACACACACACACACACACACACACACACAGAGAGAGAGAGAGAGAGAGAGAGAGAGAGACAGAGAGAGGTAAATCAATACAACATTCTATATTCCTGAAATAATGGAAATAATGCCAGCACATCATGTGTCTTGTGTTTTGGAGGATGCATTGATTTAAAAAAAAAATATATACAGAATCTGAAAATGAGTGTCTTGTGTTTTGGAGGAAGCATTGATAAAAAAAAAAAAAAAAAAATCCATCTCTTTAATCTGTAGTTTCAGTTTCAGTTTCAATGAGGTGTCAAAGCGCGCAGACATGCTGTACCACATCTGCTTTTGAACAATCAGACAATAAAACAAGCTTTGCTTCTTCATTTAAAAAAAAATCTTTAATTACAGTTGATTGCAGCATGGAAACTCAGCTAAAGTGTTGATGTAAAAAGCAGATCATTTGACACCATAGGGTGTTAATGCTAGTGCTGTTTGATGTATACTGTGTTATGTCCACCTGCCTCACCAGTCCCGGAAGGGAGCAGTGGGAGTGCCGGTTTAGTCGCCGGCAACCCGACCCTGAACAGGTTGTACTAGATTACAGGTTACCAGTAGCAGATCTAATGACCTGACCTGACCTGACCTGCACTTGTCAGCAAGCTAGCTGGAATCCCAAAGGGAGTCAACGATAGGCTTATGACCATGAAACTCCCACTGGCATCTGGCCAGAAGCACCTCACCATTGTCAGTGCCTACGCCCCAACCATGACCAACCCGGATGAAGTGAAGGCGAAGTTCTACGAGGACCTTCACTCTGTCATTGCTGCTATCCCTAAAGCAGACAAGCTCATCATTCTTGGGGACTTCAATGCTAGAGTTGGCTCTGACTACATCTCCTGGGATGGAGTGATTGGAAAGCACGGTGTGGGCCACTGCAACCCAAATGGATTGCTTTTGCTTCATACTTGTGCAGAGCACGAACTGCTGATAACCAACACAGTTTTCTGCCTCCCTACCCGTAACAGGACGTCATGGATGCACCCTCGCTCAAAGCATTGGCATCTCATCGATTACGTCATCATCAGGAAAAGGGATAGGCAAGATGTACGTGTAACAAAGACCATGTGCGGCGCCGAGTGTTGGACAGACCATCGCCTTGTAGTCTCGAAGCTGAATATTCGAATCCAGCCCAAGAGACGCCCCCAAGGCCAGAAGGCTCCAAAACGGCCCAACATCGCTAAGCTGAATAACATCACCATCAAACAGTCCTTTGTGGAGCTGCTGGAAGATCGTCTGGAATCGGCCTCTCTGGACAACCAGAATGTGGAGTCTGACTGGAGGACCCTGCGTGAGCTGATCTATAGTACAGCTTCAGAGACCCTGGGACCCATGACCAGAAAGCACAAAGACTGGTTTGATGAAAACTGTGATGAAATCAAGCAGCTTCTGGATGAGAAACGCCGTCTGCATCAAGCCTACCTGAGCAACCCAAAGTCCACATCAAAAAAGGATGTGTACGATGCCATCCGCAGGACTGTTCAGCAAAAGTTACGCCAGATGCAGGATAAGTGGCTGAGTGACAAAGCTGATGAGATCCAGGGATATGCTGACAGGCACGATATGAAGAGGTTCTATGATGCCTTAAAAGAAGTCTACGGCCCCATATCCTCAGGATCATCCCCCCTCCTCAGTGCAGATGGGAATACCTTGATCACCGAGAAGGAGAAAATTCTCGAACGCTGGGCTGAGCACTTCAACAGTGTCTTAAATCGCCCTTCCTCCATAAATGATGAAGCCATAGACCGTCTCCCACAAGTCCCCATCAACGAAGCACTGGACGATCCGCCAACACTTCTTGAGACCCAGAAAGCAATCCGTCTGCTATCCAGTGGCAAAGCACCTGGCTCAGACTCCATACCAGCAGAGGTCTACAAGGATGGAGGCACTGTGCTGACTGAGAAGCTCCATCAGCTGTACTCACTCATGTGGAAAGAAGAGACGATCCCCCAGGATTTCAAAGATGCATCTATCATTCACTTGTACAAGCGAAAGGGGAACCGGCAAGTCTGTGATAACCATCGGGGCATTTCCTTGCTCTCCATCACAGCCAAGATACTTGCCAGGATCCTACTAAACCGCCTCACAGCACACCTTGACCAAGGTCATTTGCCTGAGAGCCAATGTGGATTCCGGAAAGAGCGCGGAACCACCGACATGGTGTTTGCTGCAAGGCAGCTGCAAGAGAAATGTCAGGAGCAAAATGCTGATCTGTTCTCCACCTATGTCGACCTCACTAAGGCCTTCGACACCGTGAGTAGAGAGGGACTGTGGAAGATCATGGCCAAGTACGGATGCCCTCGGAAATTTATTTCCTTGGTCAGCCAATTCCATGAAGGCATGCAAGCTCGAGTCCAGGACAATGGCGAAACATCTGCTCCTTTTGCTGTCACAAATGGTGTCAAGCAAGGCTGCGTCCTGGCTCCAACGCTGTTCAGCCTCATGTTCTCTGCAATGCTTACTGATGCCTTCAGAGATGGCGATGTTGGAATCGGCCTAAAGTACCGAACAGATGGTAAGTTGTTTAACCTCAGAAGGCTTCAAGCAAAAACGAAGGTCATGACAGACATCATCAGAGACTTTTTGTTTGCTGATGATTGTGCCCTCAACGCTGGATCTGAAGCTGACATGCAACTCAGCGTCGACAAGTTTGCCACTGCCAGCAGGAACTTCGGCCTTACCATCAGCACGAGGAAAACTGAAGTTCTCCATCAGCCAGCCCCAGGGAAACCCTACGTTAAGCCCAACATCACAGTCAACGGTCAGAGACTCAGTGCGGTGGAGCGGTTCACATACCTTGGCAGCACACTGTCACGAAATGCGACCATCGACGATGAAGTGAACGTCAGGATTGCAAGAGCAAGTGCAACTTTTGGCAGACTCAGTGCAAATGTCTGGAACAGAAGAGGCATTAGTCTTGAGACCAAGCTAAAGGTCTACAGAGCAGTAGTTCTCCCCACACTACTGTACGCCTGCGAAACTTGGATAGTGTACCAACGACATGCCAAGAAGCTGAACCACTTCCACACAACATGCCTCAGGAAGCTACTGAACATCAAGTGGCAAGACAGGACCCCAGACACAGAGGTGCTCGCAAAAGCCACCCTTCCCAGCATCTTCACCATCCTGATGCAGTCCCAGCTTCGCTGGGCTGGACACGTGGCGCGCATGCCAGACCATCGGCTGCCCAAAAGGCTCTTCTATGGCGAGCTGCAACAAGGGAAGAGATCACACGGAGGTCAGAAGAAGCGCTTCAGAGATACTCTGAAAGTCTCTCTGAAAGCGTTTGATATCAACCCTGACTCCTGGGAGGAATCTGCAGTGGACCGTGACAAATGGCGCGCTGCTGTGCACAAAGGCGCCAAGTTGTGCGAGGCCAACATGACTGCAGCAGCTGTTCAGAAGAGGCAGGCCAGAAAGTCACGGGCAAACAAGCTCCCTGACAATGATATGCCTGTCTTTGTCTGCCCCAACTGTCAGCGAACATTTCGTGCGCAGATTGGACTATTCAGCCATCTGCGCATTCACAGATAGATTCATGAGCATACTCCCCCACACCCCACCACCACCCTCCCCCCATCCCCCAGCTGGATGACAACGATGGTCATCATCGATCTCGATGGACACACCACCATTATGTCCAAATACTAAAACACATTTGTTTCACTCAGCATGAAAGGTCGACTGGTAAGCAAGAAGAATTGACAATTTCACTCCATTGATCTTCTGGGTGTGGGATGGTGGTGAAGTAGATGTGACTTTGTGTAAATGTGTCACAGTGACTGAGAGGGGCGAGGTGCATTGTGACTTGTTTTCTGTGTGTTTGTGTGCGTGTTACGAATAAATTGATGGGAGTATTTATGATCAAATGTGTGCGTGTATGACTGTGTGTGGGAAATGTATTATCTTCTGTGAAGATTGTAATTATTATTCTTTCTGTGAGTATCCATAGTTTTTTTTGTTTGTTTGTTGTTGTTGTTGTTTTGGTGTGTTTTTTTTTTGCTGTTTTTTTTAGCTGTTCAACAAAGAAGAAAATACTGTTATACATACCTTTTTTTGCAAATGTGTTTTCACTTCCATGAATGCAGCATGGTACATATGAATTATATACATGGTATATTGTACATAATTATAAATATCTAAAAAAAAATTGTATGCTATCTTAAACAGTTTAGCAGGTATTAGTGAACTAAGCATGGTATTTGATTTTTTTAACAATATCTCACCGTACGTAATTGTAAATTTGTTAGCTGTGAAAGTGTTATTGAATCCTTGAAATTCAAAAAACCAGACATAAAAAATGAAAGGCATCCTCAGATCCTGACTTTGTCTTGGGTCACTGAAAGAGTATAGCACTGGGGTTTGTTTGGTTATGGAATGTGGTATGTCATGACTACATTTTGTACTATTTAAGATATGTAGCTATGGTTGAAGGTAACAGTTGAACAAAGGTCACGGTAACTAGGAAAGGATAATCACGAAAAGTGGAAAGAATGAAAGACTGGCCAGTAAGTAAACACACACACACACACACACGCGCGCGCGCGCACGCACACACACACACACACACCAACAACAACCCAACAACAACAACAACAACAAAACAGCATAATGTGATTTTATGTTTTTGTCTTGCCTTTAAATCAATTTTCTCATTTGTATGATTACAGAGAAAAGGTTTGTTGACAGACCATCACAAAAAGATCACTGCAGCAAGACAAGAATGAAGGAAGTAATGGGGAAAAGTATGAATCCTTGCACTGACAGTTCAACTGAATGCTCAGAACAAAGTTACAGTGACAGTTTCTGTGAACACTCTGAACATACTGAGAGAACTGTAAATTTGAAAACAGAAGAGAGCATGGATCCTCTTGGCGAAAGCTCTGAGTTTTCAGTTCACATGGATTATGATTGCAAACCAAATAATTTGCTGGAAAGTCATCATCCAGAAGGCAAAGATTTGCTGCCCATACAATGTACAGAAGATAATTTGCAGACATGTCATGATACAAAAATTTCTAGGTCTGAGCCTGAAAGCTTTCGACAATCACGGCATTCACAAATTGCTGTTTTTGCCGATGACAATGATTTACCACACAATACATCTGAAATACAAGCATCAGAGAATAGCGGTTCATGCAGCAAAGTATCTAGATTGAAGTGTGTGACTAACACTGAAAAGTTCGTTGACAAAGAGGATCTGAAATTAAATATACTGCAGAGGAAAACAAGGATAGAAAACTGTCCATTCCAATTCAGATGGGTAGTGACGAACCAAGTCCTTTGGACAGACTTCCTGTATCAAAAATACACCATGACAGATTTCCCTGGTGCCCATTGAAGCGAGGAAAGGGTTGTGGAAATTTGCTATTGCCCAGGATGGATGGAAATGGTCCTGGTTCAGATGACCCAAGTCATGGAACCAGCAGCAGAATGAACACAGTCAGATCTGACGGTGACTGATGGATCCCTTGGCAGTCATGAGGAAAGACAAGAGAATTCAAGCTACCATGCTGGTGACGCCGTTTTGCAGCCCTCACCTGTCATTCACCATCAGCCCTCACCTGTCATTCACCATCAGCCCTCACCTGTCATTCACCATCAGCCCTCACTCACCACTGACAGCGTGGCCTGACTTCCACAGGGACAGGCACAACCCTCACCTGCACCAAAAAAACACTGACAATGGTGTTCAGCAGTCAAGGCTTCAAGAAGTGACCCTTTCACCAACTGCATCATCAACAAGATCCACTGACACTGCTGCTTTGCTGGGTGCAGCTGCAACGGTGAATATAGACAGCCCCAATAATGGAAACAGAAGCAACACAAATGGGCCCAGCAATTCACCCCCTAGTTCTGAGCAAAGAGGGGCATCAGCTTCTGCCACCAGTCCACCCAAAACCTCCAAATTCAAGAAAACAAAGGCTGTTAAAAAAAGCAGAAGCTGCGGCTCAAAAGTCATCTACAAGTTCACAAGCACGTGCTGCCAGCAGTTCAGCTCCAGCACAGCCTTCTTTAGACAAAAGTAATGGAAATTCATCCTGGGACCAAAGCAGGACAGTGTAAACCTGACCTGTTTAGTAGATCAAAGCAAGGAAAAGATAAAACTGAACTATGCAGATCTTAAGTCCATAAGAGTAAACCAAAACATCCGGACATGGCCTCTCCAAAGAAGCGAATGGCATCTTTCAAAGGAAAGTGGAAACCATCGTGTGCAATGACCCCACAGGTGCTGGTAGAATGTGGCTTCTTTTAAGCAGGTTAGTATTATATTGTGCTGTGTTGTTTTGCTTATGTTGTATAGACTGTGATTGTACCATATATTTTTATATGTTATTTATTTTAATGAATATTCACAAGATAGTGCATGCCAACATTGTTTTCTTCACTTCATTTTACTTTCGTTAATGTGTGACTCAGCATGTATGAACAAGATGAATATTGATTTTGTTTCTTATTAACAAAATAAAAATCAGCATTCTTTCTGTTTTCATCACATTGTTTCTATAGTTGTTAGGTGTGACCTTACAGTGGTGACGTTGTGTCAGCAAAAGAGATCAGGAAATCTGGTTTCCCCTACCCACCCCCAGATGAAATTAGTTATGACAACTGCAGAGAAAAGTAACAAAGATGTGGAAAACTTCCGAAAAGAACCATTTTTGAAAAAAAAAAGTTAAGTAAGAGAGAAAGGAAAGAATCAAATGACAATAATGTTGTGGCTTTCAGATCAAAGTGAAGGATGCTATGGAAGAAATGAAGAAGATGGGATTCACAGATGGTAAGTAAAGTTTAAATGTGTTGTGTTGTGAGAAAGGAAAGAATCTAATGACAATAATGTTGTGGCTTTCAGATCAAAGTGAAGGATGTTGTGGAAGAAATGAAGAAGATGGGATTCACAGATGGTAAGTAAAGTTTAAATGTGTTGTGTTGTGTCTTTGTACATGCTTCTCTACATACATGTTTCAATGCCTATGGATGTGTGTATGTGGAGGGTGGCATTGTAACATACTGTTGGGTGCATGTGTGTCTTTGTGTATCTATACATTGTGATACATGTATAGATCTATATATAATTATGTGTTTATCATACTTTGCTGTGTTGACATGTTTTTTAGTTGGATGCGTTGAAATCACAGTTCATGAATTGTTTATGTGCTGTGTAGACTTGGTCAAGAAGAATTGTTTTTATCATCCTTTCATGAAGTGCCAAGTGGAAAAAAAGGTTGTTTATCACAACTAGTTTTAATCTCTTCAGTGCCGGGTGTTAGTTTGGCTTATGCTTCCTGTTTGTGGTTTTTGGTTATGAAGGGTAGTAATTAAAAAAAAAATTAAAAAAAATAAAAAATTCTAGCATGCAAACTGCTGTAAGGAAGTATACATAACCCATACTTTTTGAAAGGAAAATGAACAGACTATCAATTTCTGATAGTTTTAAAGCTTACATAACACACTGGTTAGCAATGAGTAAACCATAAATGTGAGAAAGTATTTCACATACTTTCTGAATATATGTGACAATGTTAGTAACAGCAGCTGAAATGAACCTAGAAAATATATGAAAACTAAAAACAAATTGTGTTGCCATACATTATGTACACACAGATTCTTGAATTGTTATCCAAATTTCTGGAATTTTACACATTTTCAACCCATCATTCACTCAAAGTTCCTTGGCAACGGCAGTAGAAATCTAGTTAGCAAACTGTTTTAGCTTAATTATTTCAAGAGAAATAGAAATTACAAACACACACACACACACACTCTCTCTCTCTCTCTCTCTCTCACACACACACACACACACACAAGTTTACACAAGTGAGTCAACAAATAGATCAGAAATACCAACAAGTATTCTGGTATTGCATTCAAATTCCTTACGAGTGCTAACAAATATTCAAATGTTCCGTTCTGTCCAGGCTCATTTGGAGCACCATAATTGTGCAAGCCACACACGGCCCAATAGTTTCAGACTCAGTTATGAAGTCCTGTTCCTTGTCCTTCCTTTGTGTAAGGGAAGTGTCTCCACATCAAAAAGGTTAGGTTAAATATTGCCTCACATTATATTGACATCTGCCAAGTGAACACCACCGTCCACCTGCGTATGCTAGCTGGATGAGTGAAAGAAGGTATGAAGGATAGGAAAGATGGAGAAGATGAAGCTGACTTGAGACAAACAGCAGAGGTTGTCTCCGCCCTGTTAAGACTTAATTACTAACAGCAGGGTTCGAAACCGAAGATCTCACTAAAAATCTAACATTTTGATTCAATACACATTTTTCTGATTCTGACTTGGGTGAACTTTGAAATAAAACAACTGAAAATAGAAATAATAAACTTTGAATACAATCATTGAATTTGTTTTCAAGACAAAAGTTTTCTTATGCGATCCAAGGCACCAGATATATTATAAGTTCACTTACTGAATCAGCTGGCAATGCTCAACCTTAACGGGGTGGAGACCACGACTTTCGTCAACAGACGATCTCAACACACTGTGCTCTAACATTTCAAAAAAAGAAAAGCCTCAATTTCTTTAATCAAACTCACTCTACAAAACAACACAAATTCGCGTGCAACTCATAATTTTATAACTTTTGAAAGAAGCGAAGGCCACACACCAAAATCAAAACTTTCTAAAACATCACTTCTTGACATTTTATATATATATATATATATGTGTGTGTGTGTGTGTGTGTGTGTGTGTGTGTGTGTGTGTTGCTTTATGCTGTTATCAAGCATCTGTGTAACAGATAGAGTATCTGAACACAGTGACACCTCCTTGAAAAACTGAAGCTGAAAACTAGACCTTCATTGAAGACAAACTGCAAGTGATCGTTCATGACTTTGCTTGAGCACTTCAGTCTGTGTTTTAGTATCGTTTCTCAATACAAGACAGCAAAGTGCACTTGACTTGACTCAACTTTTCTGTATTTTGCACAGCATCAACCGTCAGCCTCCCGGCGATTAAAGGTCCCAGACCAAGTGAGATACTAGAATCATTCACTAGGTTCATGCAGCAGTAAACTTGATACGTACTGATTTAACCCTTTGTCTTACAGACTTACTGATCTGTTTCTCAAAGTGTGATTATTTTAATATCGCATTTTACCATCTTAATGTGTGCTTAAAAGTAGCTTGACTGACATATGACATGCATTTTTATCTGGAAGACATTTTCATGCCAAAGCTGTGAATCAATTAAAAAAGTTAAGAAAGAAAGAACGAGCCAGATGTTCTCTGCCACCGTCTGCCCATTTGTGCAACCGAATAAACAGTAATGTGCGCTTATGATGACTGGCATGAAATTGTTACGGTGAATTTTCCCTTTTATGTTGCATAGTCTCCAATGTCCAGGTACAAGGGGAATTATGCATGCTTTCACTGTACCCATATCAACCTGTATACTAGCTGATGGATAGTGCAAGCAGCAAGTTGAATTATTCGCCTTTGTCCTATAAAGAGTGTCAGTTTGTTTTCTTTGTTTGATAATCGAATTACTCGTTATTGAAACATCTGGGGTCACACATGCACACAAGCATGCATGTATGCAGATATGTACATACACACAAGAGTAAAGAGCACATGATTGCGTTGATGATGAAGTTTGTATAATGGATTGTCTGCTTAAAATGTTACAATAATATTCCACCTCAGTAAGTTATTGATCTTTTCGTGAAATCCCTCCAGAACTTTTGGCGCCAGTACTATTGTGTGTCACTCCTTTCCAACCTTCAGGGACACCGTGCAGGGAAACAGCCAGCCATCAGGACAGAAGACTGAAGAAATGACCCCTCCGCTAACAGTGATGTCTCTTTCAGCACCAGGTCTGCAGGAGCTGGAGGAGGAGCATGAGGAGCTGACGAACCTGTTGACCTGCAAGATCTGCATGGAAAAGAGGAGCACTGTGGTGTTCCTGCCCTTTGGTCACATGGTGGCCTGCACCGACTGTGTCGTGTTGATGAAGAAGTGCCCTCTGTGCAGGGCCGACATCCACGCCAATGTCAGGGCACACATGGACTTTTGATGGGCTTCCACAACCTGCTGGGAAGTGGGTGGTGCTAGCTCACTAATGAAAGTTCCAATACATGTGGGGAATACAGAAATTCATGTCCATTCTTTCAACAAGCAGGTAATATTTTTTCACCTGGTGCACTAAGACGTGTGTGTGTTACCTGCTAGCATTTTTTGGTGTATGCACCTGTTTTTATCATACTTTTGTGTATTATGTGTGTTTGTGCTAAGGATATTTGTTTGTTTGTTTGTTTGTTTTTTGTTTGTTTTGTGGGGTTTTTTTGTGGGTTTTTTTTCTTCTGTCCAAAAAATGAAGTGATAATCAACATGCCGGGCATGTCCTTGGTTTATATGTGTGACCATGACTGTACTGGTTGATCATTTTATTGACTCACTTGTGTAAACAAAGTGAGTCTATGTTTTAACCCGGTGTTCGGTTGCCTGTGTGTATGTGTGTGTGTGTGTGTGTGTGTGTGTGTGTGTGTGTGTGTGTCTGTGTGTGTGTGTGTGTGTGTCCGTGGTAAACTTTAACATTGCCATTTTCTCTGCAAATACTTTGTCAGTTGACACCAGATTAGGCATAAAAATAGGAAAAATTCAGTTCTTTCCAGTCATCTTGTTTAAAACAATATCGCACCTCTGGGATGGGCACAAAAAAATAAAAAATGAAGCCTAATTATATGCAAACTGCATTTACTGTTATATTTATATTTTTTGTATTCTCTAAACTTGGCACTTTGATCTGATATTCTGACCCAACAACAAGAGCAGTCATTATTATCATTTTTTGTTCAAACAGGAACTTCTTTTACTAAGCATACAAGTTTTATTTATTTTGCAAACGTTTTGGTGCAGATAGTAAAAAAGGGAAATTACTCTGTAATTAATGGTAGGGGACTTAATTCGCTTTAAACTGATCTTTCTCATCTTAAACATTACATTTTGAAATTATACTCAATACATAAAAAGCTTGGATTTTTTTTTTTAAAGTGTATCACAAGTGAGTCTTGAAAACCTTGCCTCTCTTGTTTTCCACGTTTTCTTTCTTAGTAATTTCAGTCCACTAGCTTAGTATTGTTTTGAATTATTTTAATGATTTCCTGCCCAGTAGAAATACTTGCACATATCTGTCTTACTCCCAGAATCAAACTACCCTTTGAAACTGAAGACATGGACTGACATAACATTAACACTTAATAATAACCATACAGCAAATAGTTCCCTGTGGGATGCCAGTGCTGAGACTAGCAGACGAACCTGAGTGTGTCTGTCTGGGATGCAGTCAGAATGAGCAGTCTGGTAGTAGTGTCACTGAAAACTGTGTAGTTATCACAACAACAAAATGTTACCTATTGAATACTTTCTTTTTTTGTGTTCTGAATTTGACTGTATATCTGCACTGTGGATGATATATATGGTGACAGTTTAAATTGTTTTGGCAAAAATTGATTTCAGTGTATTTTTAATCATTCCGATAATCCAGGGTAATAATTTATGTTTCTTCACAACAGCTTTATTTCATTGTATCGTCTCTGGTGTATGTAAATTCAGTTTCTTAAAGAAGAAGACTGTTTAGTTTATGTTATATATATATATATATATATATATATATATATATATATATATATATATATATATATATATATAGGGATGTCTTTTATTCTTGATGTTTGATTTTTATGTTACAAGGAAATGTGTATGCACCAATGGACTTGGGATGTTCATGGGTTTGCTATCATTCTTTTTTATGACTTTCTGTTGTTGGTTTTTTTTCTTAATATTTGACTCTTTGTCCTTTTTTCTTTATGCACATTTTGAATGGTTCATCCTGTTCAGTTCAGTGTTTCATGCCATCATGATTCTGTGCTTAGATCTTGAGCATTTCATTCAGTTGTGCTTATGTTCTGTTAAGAATTTCTTGCAATTTGATATCCTGTGTGTCATTGTTAGGTATTACTGTAAATACTTAAATGTCTGTCTGGAGCTTTTAATTTGATTTGCCAAAGGACATGCTGTTTTTTAATCATGATATCCCAAAGAACTCCAAATTTGAGTGCGCACAAAGAGGACTGCTTGACATGTTTCTGAAAAGTGTCAGTTCATCTTCTGTTGTCCAGGAAGAGTTACTTCCCTCTTATCATTTCTCCTGCGCCTCCCTGCCAGTCCTCAAATGCAGAATCAGTGCAGAACACAATATACTCCATGTTTCAGGTAAGGCGGCATGCAGTGCCTACCAACAGATGCTGCTGTTCAGTAACCTAAAACAAATCCCAGTCATTAGTTTCTGTATAACATGATTTTATGGAAATGCCATGCAGTCGGGTGCATCTTGCCCCCTCATATCTCGCTCCTTCTCATATTTGTCTCAGAACTCACAGATCTGTGTTGGGTAATTTCTCTTGAAATATAAGTAGTCCATTGATTATGCTTGCTTCAGTACTCCCATTCATGATCTGTTTTGAAACTTATCTACAATTGTGTTCAGGCTTTTGATAATAAATATTTTGATCAATGAGATCAATATTGTCTCTGGTATCCTTCTGTGCAGGTATTGATATAGATTTTTACGGTCTCTCTTTTCATGTTTTGGTTTTGGGTCATTACTTTTTGTGGTGGTGGTGGTGGTATAGATTTGTATTATTATTTACTTTTCTAAACTGGAAGATTGGAAAGGTGTTCAGTTCTTTAGTTTGATTGTGCAACTGTTTTGGGAAGAATTATGACTCATCTTTAAGATATCTATATACTGGTTACATATAACATAGAGTGAATTAAGACACTAACATGCATCTTTGTAGCAAAAACAATTTTTACCAATACCACTGTACACAACTAAAATTGCTTTGATCACAAACCACAGGGCCGTTTTGCCCATTAGTTGGTTCTGAGGAAAATACCAGAATAGTCTTTGATATTGTAATATTTGGAAAAATGTCCAAGTATAACATGTTTATATTTAAACGCTATGAGCACCGTGTGCCTTGTTGATTTACTTTCAGCTCACTCAGGACCAGTTGGTTTTTATTTGCTTGTTTGTGTGTCAGTGTGTCAATTGTTTTTCTATTTGCTTTTTTGTGTGTGTCAATTGGTCAGCTTTTTTTTTTGTTTTTGTTTTTTTGCTTTTTTGTGTCAGTGTGTCAGTTGTTTTTTCTGTTTTTGTATGTCAGTGTGCTTTCTGTTTTGCTATGTTGTCATGAATGTTGTGCTTCTTTTTTCAATACAAAGAAAAAGAAAAAACCACAAAAACTAAACATAAAAAAAACGAAAAACGTTTTGTCAAGTTTTGATGCTCCGAGACTGGATTTTTAAATTTTTATTTATTTATTAATTTATCTATTTTACGTATTAGGAGTTAAATATCCTGAAAAGAGAGACACAGAAAGTAAGCATTAAAATTCATTTGGGCCTTTGTTGTTGCGAACAATGTTTGTTGTCACAAAGTGTTCCTGAGATGGAAGTGTGTGTAGTTCATTATGCAATACATATCTTTTTGTGAGGAAGTTAAACGTCTTGATCTGGATTATGTTTTTATATGCGGAAATGGGGGATCAGTTAACAATACATTTTCCTATTTCAGGTCTGATTTGGCTTCTTTATTTTTAATGCATGTCTGACATGCTTTTTTTCAATCTGGTGTGCTTCTTGTGATGCTCACAATAACGTATTATCATTATCCAGGCCTGAAATGGCCCAAATAGTCTATTTTTTAAGAAAGGATGATTTCTACTGCAATCTTGGATTATACTTTATCCTGGATGGATATTAACCATGTGAGTCAGAGGTATTGATATTTTTTTTAAGTGAACACACTGCAATAATAATAATAATAATAATAATACTGTACATTTATATAGTGCCCTTTCTCACTAAGAGCTCAGGGCGCTTTACATGGAAGAAAAACATTACAAGTAACATAAAACATTCATGGCCACTCTTTCTCAAAAAACCCTCCCCCCACTCACACTCTCCCTTTCCCACTCTACATACATCCAAAGTGAGCTGACATGGGTGGTGTTGGAGAAAAGGAAGCTGAGAGTACTTATAGATAGGTTTTAAAAAGATGAGTCTTTAGTGATGAGCGAAAAGCAGAAATAGAATCAGATGCACGGATATGATAAGGAAAGTTGTTCCAGATGTGAGGAGCAGCAAAGAAGAAAGAACGTTCACCATAGGTTCTTGTATTGACGCGAGGAAGTTTCAAAAGGTAACCGTCAGAGGAAGAGCGGAGATTTCTTGTGGTAGTGTAAACACTGATAAGGTCAGAAAGATAAGTAGGTCCTGCGGAGTGGAAAGCAGAGTAGCAGAGACATGCAACTTTGTATTTAATTCTCGCTTCAATGGGGAGCCAATGCAGAGTGCGGAGGTGAGGAGAAATGTGATCAGTACGTGGGACACTGGGAGTCAGACGGGCAGCATTGTTTTGAAGTTTTTGAATTCGCTGAAGAATATTATGTTGACAGCCTATGAGAAGAGAATTACAGTAGTCGATTCGTGACAGCACAAAAGCAGAAAAAAGAGTTTTAGTAGTTTCAACAGAAAAGTACTGACGGATAGAGCTGATGCGACGAAGTTCACAATTGACTATGTGTATCAGATTTACTACCTGAGCATGCATGCTGAGGTTTGAGTCAAGAATGACTCCAAGGTTCCTTGCTGATTTAGAAAACTGAACTGTGACATCACCAACCATAATAGAGGTAGGAAAAGAAGTAGATGCATGCATTCATGTGTGTTAGTTTGTGATCATGGGCAGATACAGACAAGGTTGGTGTTTGTGTGTGTGTGTGGGGGGGGGGGGGGGGGGGGGGGGGGAGTTGAAGGGGGGGGGGGAGAGTAGGTGCACATGCCCGCGTATGTGTATAAGAAAGAGAGAGAGTAGATGACACACAATATTGTTCCTTTCGGCAATGGACAGAGCGTTTCACGTATGTCGCTCGATGGACTGAGCTCCAGGGACAACAGTGGGTAAATATCTCTACATCTTAACTGGGGTGGAAAAAAAAATTCATGGTAAATCAGCTGCTTCACGTCACTTCAAGTGACTTCAATTTCTTGCTCTCCCCCATCCAGAGTGGACTCTGTGTCTGACGTCACGTCCACCTCAGAGTCCTGGCACTCTGTGCTGACGTCATCTTCTTCCTTCGTCTCCGTCACAGACGGGTGTCTGGAGCGGATGTGACGTTCAAGGTCACGCCTGCGCACCAAGACTTTGCCGCAATAGTCACAGCGATAAGGGGTGTCACCCTCGGCGTGAAGACGCACGTGCTTATTGAGATTGCTCGGATCTCCGAAAGGACGAAGACAGACCTTGCACTTGAGAGGTTTATAGCCTGTGTGCGTTCTCAGATGGATTTTGAGCCCATATTTGCGGGAATACAACTTGCCGCAGTACAGACACAGATGGCCTTTGCGGGACTTGTTGGCGAAGAAGGAAGCTGGCAACAGATCCAGCGGCTCCCCCTCTTTTTCTGACGGTACGGTAAGAAGAGGGACCCTCGTCTTGGAACTGGAGCTGGGGATGGTGGCTGTGAGAGAACTGCTGGCACTGTGCGTCATGTTTCCAGACAACGCGTCGCGGGGCACGTCCGGCCTGGTTGTGGGCATCGTTCCTCTGGGGCTGACAGGGGGAGGTTTGGCCGTGGAGGTCATCAACAGAGACTGATGATCGGGACCTGGAGAGACAAAGTGAGGGAACATAAAGCTCCTGTTTTGAGGATGGCAGCTGAAGTGATGGCGGGTGTCTAGAAAAGTTGGGTGTGCGGGCACAGGTGCACAGAGGAGCTTGGTGGGGTTAGGGTCAGGCAGAGCAGCAAGCCAGGGATAGTATAGTCTCCAGGCCATGTGCTGATCAAGAGGAAGGGGCAGGGCTGGCAAACCAGGAGGGTGGATGTGGTTGAAGATCTGGATAGGCTGACCCGTGGCAGGCACGCTTCCCGTCACTGCGGGATTGCTCGGTGCGCTGTGCCGGACGTCGGAACACGCTGGACTGGTCACAGTGGGTACATTAGACGAGCACGCCAACCTTCTGGTGCTTAGATTGAGGGCTGAGGCGTCATCCGTTGAAGAGTCTGGAGTCATAGATCTCTTGTCCGTCAAGGTCTTTTTGTTGCCGCCTTCAGACCGGTACGTTCTGTGCGGACTCTGGGAGCTGTGGTCCCAGTCACACTTCCCTGTGGAAGACATAGAAGGGGCGTCCCGCATTCTGACCGTAGAATATGGTGTCGATCTGGAAGAGGAGGAAGATCTGTGAAAGGCGCTGGGACCTGACCCCAGAATCAGGGAAGGTGGGGTGGACATGGCAAAGCTGAATGCTGACGGGGTGGTCAGAGAGGGGCTGGCAGTTCGGGTGGCGATGGCCTTACACTTGAAGAGGATGTGTGCCTTCAGGGTGTTGGGGTACAGGAAGCTAGTATGGCACGATGTGCACGTGTACTGCTGATTGCCTGAAATCAGTATAACTGTCATGTTGATATTGTGGTATGGCAATATTTACACGAATAAACATGTTAACATTAATCATTGAACACACACACACTGAAACAAATCAAAGTTTCAAAGTTAATGTGTTTTTTACAAGTAAGTTTGATATATGGCAGGAAAAAATGTCAACATTTTTATTATCTTGATTTTCCAGACCTTCTCAAATTCGTCTGGTTTCTTTTCTTCTTTCTTTTTTGTCTTCATACAATGTATTCGTTGTTTTGTGTGTGTGTTTTTTGTGGGTTTTTTTTTCAATGACTCGAATCGACCGACTTATTGTGTACATTTCATAATATTTATATAATTTGCATGGAAACTAATTATTTTTAGTTTGTGTGTTAACCTATGTAAAAGCTGCATACGAAATTTTCTGAATACTGCACATAGTCATAACTCTTCGACCTTTGAACACAACGCAAATAAGCGGCTCATGGACAGAAATGTTGCAGTTTTTAATCTGTTAAAATACCGTAAAAGTTGTGTAATGGTATAAGTAGAAAATATCCAATTACTTTACTCCTAATCTGAATCTCTGATGGTCATATTGCTACCTTTAAATCATTTGGCAAGGGCGTGATGGCGGGCCATCAAAACTAATCGCTAAGTCATTATACTGTGACTAGAGAGGCACAAAAATAAACACACGTATGAACAAACGTTACGGCACAGTCCTCTCGGGATGCAGAGTGGGCAGGGACGCTGACAGCTCTCACCTCTAATATGTGCCGGGGTCAGGAAGGGAACGCCAAAGACGCGGGCCAGGGAGTCGCTGTACCACATCAGGAGGCGTTCCCCGCGCGGGATGGCCTTCAGCACGCGCAGCACGAGACAGCCTCCCTCCGCCAACACTTCCACGTTCTGCTCATACCGGTCACGTGCAGGCTTTAGTGCCATCATCCACCTTTGGCTCTTGTCCGGCACGGGGTGAAGCTTACAACTGGCGCCGTGGGTAAACGGGTGGTTGTCGTTGTCGGCTGACAGACGGTGTTCTCGCCA
Organism: Babylonia areolata; assembly: GCF_041734735.1. Classification (NCBI taxonomy): domain Eukaryota; kingdom Metazoa; phylum Mollusca; class Gastropoda; order Neogastropoda; family Buccinidae; genus Babylonia; species Babylonia areolata. The sequence goes on along the minus strand of NC_134881.1, from coordinate 50,584,455 downwards.
TCCCACCTGGAAGGCCACAAAACAGGATTCGTATATATGGTTGTTTATAATAATAATGACAATAATAGCAATAATCATAATGAACACTTGCTCCTTTTTTCTCAGAGTTCAAAGCACTTTGCGACAGAACTCTCCAGCTGAATTTCTTGTTTAGAAAAGAACAAAGGTTTGGGTTACAAACGGGATGCTTAAAGTACTTTGTGACAGAACTCTCGAGTGAAAATTATTGTTTGGAAAAGGACAAAGGTTTGGGTTACAAACGGGATGCTTAAAGTACTTTGTGACAGAACTCTCGAGTGAAAATTATTGTTTGGAAAAGAACAAAGGTTTGGGTTACAAACGGGATGCTTAAAGTACTTTGTGACAGAACTCTCGAGTGAAAATTATTGTTTGGAAAAGGACAAAGGTTTGGGTTACAAACGGGATGCTTAAAGTACTTTGTGACAGAACTCTCGAGTGAAAATTATTGTTTGGAAAAGGACAAAGGTTTGGGTTACAAACGGGATTAAGAACGGAATTAAACTAGTGATTGGGCTCAAGTTCAGAGGTTAGGTATGTGCATACTTGATAGGTCGCATAACAAAATTCACTCTTCTGAATTCGGTCGTACGAAAACTTTAAATTGATCTCTCATTAGTAATCTAATAGCCATATCACTTCGTGTAATACCCTATGAACAAGAGAACAAGAAAGATTGTTTTCGCAGTTGCATTATTCACTGCGTACGGAAAAAACAACAACGTTGGTAGTCTGTTATTGTGTATTCATTCATCCAAACTGGGAACACCGGCTGATAGTCTGTACCTTATGCAGATCTCCGCAAAGATATAGACTGCATGATAAAGTACTACCTCCCTCAAACCTTGGAGCCATCAAAACAATAACAGATAAAGGCTTCATTGACTGGTATAAGTTCGTTTCTATTTGTTTCCTCGGATATGCATGTAGAAGACCCTTGGAATGAAACGCATCGCTTCTTTGTTTTGTGTTGTAACATGTGTTTGTGTTTCCATTCGTGAAGTCTCTGGCAAGAAGTGAGTACACTACCATTTTTTTCGTCGATCGTTCGTTCACTCTTCGCCCGCAGTCAACCTGCGCCCCACCCACTCCTTCCCTCTCAGTTCCACCTTTTATATTAAGAAATACTTTATATAATGATAACGTGCACATTTTAAGGCTTCGTAAATGAGAAGCATAGTCGTTACCTCAGTATTCCTTGAAACTACGGGCGTATTGACTGATCGACTGATTAACCAGCAACTGCTCGTTTACTTTGTTGTTAAAAGTAATATGAACTCATTCCGACGACTCCATTAAATTCTAACACAGCCGGGTTAAGTTAATAGGAGCACGAGGTAGGTAGCCACCTGCACTCCGTGCATTCCGTCAGACAGACACGGCTGCTCCATGTTCTCTATCTTCATCCAGTGGCTCATTACTATCCGGGCGCCTTTTAGTAGCTGATCACCAGCGCGCCTACCACGACTGAGAAGTGGACGATTGGGAAAGTTACTTCATCTAAGGTGTTGATCTAAACGCTTTGCTTCCAGGTCCTTTTGAAGAGCCAAAAGGCAAACAGAGTGACATTTATCTCTGACTGTGAAAATTAGTGGGAAGACACACAAGGTCCATAATCTGAGAGTGGGCTGTGGAGGATTGGAAACACTCTTCTCACAGAAGGTCTCATGTTTCATTCTCCGTCAGCCAAAACATGCACACAGATTTCCTTTCCGTGGTTGTTACCAGCTCCGGAGGCGGTGAGCCGGTGAGTTTAAAGTGGTGTATTATGGTCCTGAAGGACCCTCAGGTCTTGTTGGCACCTCAGTAGTTGGTCCCGATTTCATGATCACTTCAGCTCTGGTCGGTTACTACTAGTTCTTTGCAGGTCACGCCCCCAGTCACAACTGACCCCACCTTTCTCGTCCATTAAGGATCGATTACAAGCTTTCGCGGTGTGTATTTCGCAGAAAATGTCATTCTCGGTTCTGTCAAATGATCAAGAAATTTTATGAGAAAAAGAAATAAATGATTCCTGCTGCGTAGAACTTCATAAAAACTCTATTTTTCATAACTATCCTCAGTGGTTTGTTTTGTTTGTTGTTGTTTGTTCCCAAACATTCGCCATCCATCATTACCAGACTGTCCAATCTACAATACAGATTTGATGAACATGACATATTTTACTTTAACTGCTGGCTAGACATATTTCGTTTGTTCGTTCATTTGTTTGTTTTTGTGCTCGTTTTACCGGTTGATTTTTCTTAACTTGTTAGTACATAGGGGTTGGAGTATATATTGTTTCGATCGAACCAAAACGTATAAAAAAAGGGGGGTGGGGGTGGGGTTCAAGTTGGGGGGAATATTAGTGCCTGTCGGCTGGCGAGAAGGTCAAGTTATGTCATGGTGTCGTTAGCATACTGCCAAGGCAGGGCAGACCTGCTACAGTACAACCAGCTGATCGTAAAACACACAGTGTTATTAAACAGAGGTGCTCCACCGTCTTATGCTCCCACTGTTCACAGACCCGAGGTGGCCTGGAGAGGTGCGGCGTCTGGGTGGCACTCTAGTCAAGCAGGTCCCGGACAAAGGCGGCACCACTCCAGCCGTCCGCCTCCCAGTGGACATGGAGTGTGTCAGTCCCCGGGCCAGGACCTTTGCCCTGTTTGCCCAGCTCATCGTCTGGTGTGGAAATGTCATGGCGAGGGAGTCGAGAGAAGGGCCTTTCCGTGGCTTAAGCAGCAGGCAGGGGTTTCCACCGACTGGGAAAGTAGCCACTGCTTCCGTGGCTAATGAGGTGTGGACAAACACTAAAGCTGGTGACAGTCCTCTCCGACCAGTGCTTGGCCACCCAACTGACTTGACCGCTACGTTATGGCTGATCATACGCTGATGCCAAATTGGCCAGCTCTCCATGCGGAGTGACTGGTGTGATTTACAGATCCGCACACAAAAGAAGCTGGCCAGTGAAAAGGTCTCCTGTGACGCTCTGTTTTCTTTTATTATTGTATGACGATATAAGAATAATAATGATAATAATGAGAAGAAGAAGAAAAAGATAAAAGAAGAAAACTATACCAACTCTTAACGCCAATGACTCGAAGAGCTTAATCCGAGATTCAAGCCACGTACCTGCAGGGCGGGTCATATGTATAACCCCGACAACGGCGTATGGCTGCCTTTTCGGCGTGGTCAAAACGGCCATACACATAAAAGCCCACTCGCACAACTGCGAACGTGGAGTTGCAGCCCGACCGGTGAAGTCCACATACGACGATCATATACTATAATTATACAGAAGACATACACACACATCACCACCACCACCTGTCCAACGACACACTACACACACATCAATATTACCTATTCAAATGCACACACATACACATACCACCACCATTACCACACACGCGCGCGCGCGCGCGCGCGCCACAATGTACCTGCTCTGTTTTTTGTCTTGTTCAATAAGAAATGAAAAGAAAAACCAGCTTGAAATTTGCGTGATGAACTCTCCGTGCACTTATCGCACGAACATGGGAACATGTTAATGCAAGTTAAATAGAGATTGGTTCGTTCCTATTGCTCTTTCTCGCCGATCGTGTTTGTTTACTCGTCACAGAAAACGTCACCTGAACACAGAACATGCCACAAATATCAGGTATTTAGGTTGAAGAGTGTGAAAACAGGTTGTGCCTAAGAGAGAGAGAGGTGGGGGTGGGTGGGGGGCTTGTGGAAACAGGTGATGTGACTGCAACAATCTTCAGGTAAAACGTTCTGTCTGTGTCCTCCAATCAAGTCTTGGTACAGGTTGATTGAAAACAGAAGGGGGTGCAGTGGTAACACACTTTGAACCCCGAACAAAGCATGCCGCTCACATCCCATGTACCTGGTCACAGCACAACAAATCTTCTGTGCACACTCCAAATACTGTCGAGTACACCCCCCTCGCCCCCCCCCCGCCCCCACGCCCCTCCTCCTCCCGCCCCCCACCTTACCTTCTTCTCTCCCTCTTTTCTACCTCTATTCTGTTTCAACAGCCCCTCAGAGTGAGTGATTTGTTTGACGAGATTTAAACGTACAAACCGTCACCAAGAAACACGACGTTGACCACACAGCCCCCGGGAAAGGGCCCCTTGTCCCCAGACTGTCCAGCTAACGGTTTGTAACCGTTATCAGTGTAGGCCACGCGCCACAGCAGACGGAGCGCTGAGGCTTTTGAGCCCGGAGAGAAAAAGCTTTCAGGGTGGATGATCGTTGTCCGCTACCTGATCATCCCAATGCCCAGGTAACACGGCTTTAAGAGCCACTGCCGATGCTTCAGGTTTGAATGTGGACGCGGCATCGTGACTTATCAGCCTGCTTGCTACCGTTTAGTCTCCGAAGATGTTGTCCTCAATGAGGGCTCCGAGTGGCCCCGTTTCCGAGTCAAGTGAATGCATAGCATTCTGATTCTGATTGGTCGGCGCAAACAGAGATGACCAAATAGAGTTTCCTTTGGCGAAACACACGACCGAGAGCCCTCTGTGCCGGGGTGAAGTGGCACGGCGGCGACACGGCGACACAAGGGCAGGACGGCTCCACGTTTCAGACAACAAACTCTCTGGCAACAGAGCTTGCATTGTGATGTCGATGTCTTAATTGCTTCTCTGTCGTGTCTTCTTGTTTTCACTTTTTGCGAACTGAAAAGAAAATGGAAAGATGTGACGCGAGCGCGCTTGTGTGTGTGTGTGTGTGTGTGTGCGTGTGTGTGTGTGTGTGTGTGTGTGTGTGTGTGTGTGTGTGTGTGTGTGTGTGTGTGTGTGTGTGTGTGAGTGCGCGTGCGTGTGTGTGTGTGTGTGTGTGTGTGTGTAGAGGAGGGTATCGGTCTATATGTCTGTTGGTTCATGGCCAGTGATTTCCCACCTCAGTAGGTATGTAGCTTGGATCAACCCATACATAAATCGAGAAATCCTTTAATTGATTATGATCAATTACTAATTCTAGCGTTTTTTCCTTTTTTTTCTTTTTTCAGTTTCAAAGAGGTGTCAAAGCGTGCGGACTCGTCCATACATACTACACCACATCTATTAAAATGAGCAGATGCTTGATCTTCGTCTAGGTTTGTGTAAAACATTAACATAGAATGGGGGGAAATGTAATTACAATAAAGTATAGAAAGTGTAGAGGGCAAATGATAGAAATATTTATGGTCTTGGTTTCTTTCATTATCAGATGCTGAGTTTCAGTAACGTTTCAGCCGGGCGGGGCGACTATCCCCAAACCGGCGGGTCCCCAGGTGGCGGATAGGGGAACGGCCCCTAGATATGAGGGTTAGCTGCGAAATAAGTCAGGCTTGTCTGGTCGAATAAGCAGTCCCGGACAAAATGGCGATGTTCCTACATAGACGGGGCGGGGTACCAGGTGGCACTGTCACACCATATCAAATTCCTCATGTGTCCTATCACAGGACGGGGCGGGGTAACAGGTGGCACTGTCACACCATATCAAGTTCATCTTGTGTCCTATCACAGGACGGGGCGGGGCAACAGGTGGCACTGTTACACCATATCAAGTTCATCTTGTGTCCTATGACAGGACGGGGCGGGGTAACAGGTGGCACTGTTACACCATATCAAGTTCATCTTGTGTCCTATCACAGGACGGGGCGGGGTAACAGGTGGCACTGTTACACCATATCAAGTTCATCTTGTGTCCTATCACAGGACGGGGCGGGGTAACAGGTGGCACTGTTACACCATATCAAGTTCATCTTGTGTCCTATCACAGGACGGGGCGGGGTACCAGGTGGCACTGTCACACCATATCAAATTCCTCATGTGTCCTATGACGGGTTCATCATGCCATTAAGAGGCGCATAAAAACCTCTAGCCCCGGGGAAGGAAAACCTGGGAGAAACAAACCAGGGTAGCGGATGCTCATAAGCCTTGGTCGGCAAGTCGCCAACGAGAGGGAAACTCCGACAAGAAAACCAACACCGAAGACGTATGTACTGGGCCCCTGGCGCGTAGCGGCAGTACAACGCATCTACGTCATGGATGGACAACCTCAGTACCGTTTCAGTATTATCATTATATTTCTAAAAACAAATGATAAAAAATATAAATGATAATTAGACAGATTTACGTCATACAATCATAAATGTCAACTTCCCGACGAATGCTACATGTCATGTGGATGCATAATTCCAAAATATGTAAAAATCATTAAACATCTGGATCTTGTGAAAGGGTTGGTTCATTGGGTGTGTTCGTTCTGAAATCAACAGCCCTTTTTGCCTTGTGTAAGGCATGTTCTAGTGCTGAATAACCAATACTAATGTGTGTGCGAGTGTGAACAGGGTGTGTTGTGAGTGTGTGTACATGCGTGGGTGTGCATGCGTGCGTGTGTGTGTGTGTGTGTGTGTGTGTGTGTGTGTGTGTGTGTGCGTGCTTGCGTGTCTACTTTGTCTTCAGGTGAAGCTGTATGTTCAATATGAATTAAACAAAATATGTTCCATGTTTACGAAGTCATCTCACAGGGCGAATTGGGTTTTAGCCTGCACTGAGAAACAAAGAAATAATGAAAATAAGAGGACACAGATGCAAATGTAGGTCGCACAGATAACACCATTAATCAGTCAATGGCCATATTGTATTATTGTTTGTAATCATCAATATAATCCAGTTGGAAAAACAGGTTCACACAGGAAACACTGGTCTATTTGCTCTGACAGGTAGTGTTAAAAATATGGGGCAGAAGACCTGACTACTTTCCTTGTTGGAGCATGATTACATCCCTTGCTTCCTTTTTATTTTATTCTTAAAAAAAAAATATTACTATTATTTTTTCTTCATTATATATATATATTTCAAAAAAGATATTTATTTATTTAATAAACAAATTTACCTTGTTTTCTTCTTATTTATTCATATCCTCCTCCTTTCCATGGCAGTTTTCATTTGTCAGTTGACAATATTATCATGTTACCACTGTGATGGAGTATGTGAGTTTGTTTTTTTTAATAATAAAATACATAATGATTTAAGTATGATTGTACCATAAATGTTTTTGTGTCTAAAAACGACGCAATTATAATGAGGCTTTGTTCTGACATGGAGAAACTTAGCTGAGAGAAATGTTTGAAACCAGATGTAGTTTTACTTTAGTTTGTGCTAATCTGCATAGTGCTAATGTTGTAATTGATAGTACTGTGCAAGTTTCCACAGGCTGTAACATGGTTTCAGCAACCTGTTTTTTTGATTTTGTGATTTAAAATTGGACACTAATTACCTGTTGATTGTATGTATGTATGTATGTATAGATCATGTGTGTATATGTATATGTAGCTGTGTGTAATGTGTATGTATATGAAAGTATGCATGTATATGTGTATGTAGTTATATGTCTGTGTATGTGTATATGTATGTGTATGTATGTGCACATGTGTGTGTGTGTGTGTGTGTGTGTGTGTGTGAATTTATATATATATATGTGCGTGTGTGTGTGTGTGTGTGTGTGTGTGTGTGTGTATATATCTGTGTGTGTGTGTGTGTGTGTGTGTGTGTGTGGACAGGTTTATGTAAGTTTAAAATGTGTGACTTTCCGATGTCCATTCAAGGTGATTGATGGGTTTCCAACCAATGTGTGGGTGGGTGAGTGTATGAGTTGGTATGAATGTGGGTTTGTTATGAGTTCTTTAGCTAGTTTAATAGTATACGAAGCATTAATCTTGTTACATCGTACAAAAAAGAAAAAGAAAAAAAGTGCACAATCAATTACTGACTGCAGTAGGAGTGTAAAATGCCTTACTATGTCAGTTTCACTCTTTTGGTCACTTCTTGTTTTTATGTCATTATTTATGGGAAATACGTTTCCTTGTAAATATTCATTCTTGCCTTTTCTTTACTCAGGTTGTAAACTGTCTTTTTTGATTGATAATTTTATATGTTTTTGTGGTAATTATTTAAGTTACCTTCTGTTTACAGAGAGGGGGGAGTTTTCAAATAACCCATACCTACCGACCCTAGTCACATTCATGTTTTCTGTTTTACAGAATTCGATTACATAAATACCTGTAGATTTGAACATATACCGTGCTAGGGTTGGTTTGTATTTTACAACAGCTTTGGTCAAAACTAGACATTTATCTTTTGTAAACAAGTCAGTCATTTTACAGTTCTTCATAATGTCTTTTCTGGAGTACCCACACAGTATAACTCTTTCTGTTTTTTCTCATTTTCTTATTTCAGAATGTAATATAAGCGAGTATAGCAATCTTCTAAAGAAAAACTTCGCTTCTTGTGACATGAGCCAGCCAAGAAGTAATGACAGTCTATTTAAATGTTTTACTCTGGTCCACCAGTTGCTGCTGCTTTTGTCTGGTGACATAGAAACCAATCCAGGCCCAAACAATAACACGGACCTCAGTATCATGCATGTAAATACCCGCAGTATGAAAAATAAGACTGATTTATTAGAAGCTGAGTATGTTAACTTTGATATCATCACAGTATCTGAAACATGGCTTTCAGATTTAGACAGCAATAGTTCCATCCACATTACAAACTTCCATCCACCTGTTAGATGTGACAGAACAAACGATCCACATGGCGGTGTTGCTATTTATGTGAAAAATAATTTATATTGTAAACCTCGCAATGACCTTCTTGTAAACGGTTTAGAGGCTTATGGGCTGAGACAAAATTAGATCAAATAAGTTTATTAGTTGGATCTTTTTATCGTCCACCTAACTCCAATGCTAATTACTGGAATTTGATCGAAGAAAGCATACGTAGAGCCAATGACACCACAAACAAATTCTTGATTCTTGGTGATTTTAATACTGATTTCCTAACAATACCATCACCCCACTTAGTAGATATTTTGAATCGCTACCATATTAAGCAGTTAATAAATGAACCAACGAGGATTACCGAAGTAACAAGTTCATGCTTAGATCTTATACTTACTCAAAGCCCCAGTATGATCAAATCAACGGATGTCCTGCCTGCTATCTGCAGTGACCATAGTGTATCTTATGTGGTTGTCAAGAATACAGTAGTTAGAGAACAGTCATTTAAAAGAACAATTTTTAATTACAATAATTTAGATATAAATTTTGCAATCTCCTACACCAGGTTAATTGGGACGAAGTGACTAATACTAAAACAATTGACGAAAGTGCGGAAACGTTTTCAAATATTATAATGGATAAAGCTAAGCAATGTATGCCAATGAAGACTATCACTGTACGTTCAAATGATGTCCCTTGGATGACAGATGAAATTAGGCTGCTAATAGAGGAACATAAAATAATTCATAAATTAGCTAAACAAATTAACAAACCAGAAGACTGGCTACAATTTCGGCGTTTTAGGAACTATGTTACATATAGAGAAAAACAACTTGAGTATATCACCAATTTAGAAAATAAGAGAACAACTTCATCCAATTTTGGAACAAAAGAATGGTGGAAACTTGTCAAGTCATTTTTGAGAAAGAAAGGTGTTGGGTCAGATGAAATCCCCCCTATTATATCTAATGGTATTGTCTATTATAAAAACAAAGATAAAGCTGAAGTTTTTAACAACTTTTTCATTTCACAATCCACTCTTGAAGACAGCGAAAAAGATTTACCTGATATTCCATTCCTAGACTTAGAACTTACAGACATAGCGCTTACTACTTCTGATGTTGAAGGTGTTATTCTAAATCTAAATAAAAATAAGGCAGTGGGGCCAGATCTTGTCCATAATAGATTGTGAATCGCCTCATTGCCAGCCATTCTAGACCCACTAATTATGATTTTCAACAAAAGCCTTCATGAATCAAAATTTCCTCTGATATGGAAAACAGCACATGTAAATCCTTTGCATAAAAAAAGCTTCGAAGGAACTTGTAGTAATTACCGTCCAATCTCTTTACTTAGCTGTGTTGAGATGCATCCATAAGCAAGTTTACGAGGGTTTTTTTCTTCATCAAATCATATTTTATCTCCTTCCCAGTCAGGGTTGATTCCTGGTGATTCGACAGTAAATCAGTTGCTCTGTATTTATAATGACTTATGCTCATCTTTTGATAATGGAGTCACAACCCAGGCTGTGTACTTTGATATATCTAAAGCTTTTGATCGAGTTTGGCATAAGGGACTTCTTCTGAAGTTAAGAGCGAATGGCATACGAGGCAAATTACTTGACTGGTTTTCCGATTACCTCTCTAACCGTATCCAAGCAGTTGTTATAAAGAGTGATGAATCTGATTACAAAGGAATACCCGCAGGTGTTCCTCAAGGCTCTGTACTTGGTCCACTATTATTCCCGTCAACTTCAAGAAAGTTCTCCTTCAGTCTGGCCGTACAGAAAACAACAACCGTCCTGAAGACGTGGGGTCCTTCCTCAGGTCACAGGGATGGAGGGAGATCCCCGCACGTCAGCAGTGAATCAGCTTCCTCACGCTGGTCCCAGCACTCAGACCTTGCAGATGCAGGCTCTCCTCCCTTATCATCCACTGCCCATTTTCCCCCTCTGCCGTCCCGGAGTGACCGGCGTGTCACCTTCAGTGAGTCTCGTCCACCTCAGCGAGTCCAGCCCCAGGACGGCACACCTACAGACCGTTTGGCAGATGGTGAAGGGGACGAATTACCTCCCCCTCTAGCCAGACGATCCCATGAAAATGCAAGTCTGTACCCCCCACCACATACCTTTTCATCCTTCCCATATGCCCCCCTCCTTACCTCTTCCCACGTCCAGTGATTCCCTACACCCAGCATCCCCGATGCCCAGACCCATTCCCTTACCCTCCCCTCAGTGTCCACAGAGGAGGGTTCTCACAGTCTCAGTACCCAGTCCCAGGTGCCCAAAACTTCACACCTACCCCACAGGGCTCCATCTATGACAATCACAACTGGCTTCCACCCAGCCCTGTTGGCCAGTGTGCACAACAGCTCGTCAACCTGGCATCTCACCTGGTTTACGACCGTGACCGTCAGCGACCGATGCCATCGTGGTAGACACGGTGTATTGCTTCGCCAGATCATCCCAGTGCCATGCCACACTGCTAACCTGTATTATGTGCAGCTGGTCCATATTGTTGTCATGTAATATGTGGCTGTGGCTATGTTGCTTCTTCATCTTTTTGTCTCCATATATGGTATAAATGATCTGGTATACATAAACCTACCGTAAGCTTGCCATTGCTTTAAACATATTGTCATTTAATGCTTTGTTTCATATTTTGTTTCAAGATATTCGTGATAAAACTATGTAAATTATAATTAAAATGCATCACAGTTAATTGATATGTTCTGATTACTCATTGTCAAATCAGGCCATATTGTATACTCGGATGGGGACGTTTAAACCATAATTGTTAATTTACTGTCTTATTCACGGAAGTTGCGTGGATATATCTAAACAAATTCATTTCAACTTGATTTGATTTGCACAGATGTAAGTGTGGTATTCTGTATTTCTAATTAGTGTTGTGTCGTAAGTGTTATCTTTGTCTTAAGGGACATTAACTATCTTGCTTTATTCCCTGCGAGCATATTACTTGAACATGGAGAAATGCCCCACTACCCCGAGGTGGTTGACAAAAACTGGATTTAAAATTGGTTATCTGAATACTTGTCATATGTTGAACAAGATGTCAGACATTCCCTCCATTTTATCAAACTCTGGCGATTGCTTTCACACTTTTGGCTTCTCTGAATCACGATTATCTGATTTAGTTTCTGATAATGTTATAGCCGCTCCTGGATACCATCTCGTCAGGCGAGATGCCACATTAAAACTAGAAACAGGATTGGTTGCCTATGTTTATCAGTCAGTTAATTATAAACAAGTTAGTTGTTTTGATCAATATAGAATAGAGTATATTTGGTTAGAGATTCATTTCAAAGGGACAAAGCCAATCCTTGTGTGTTTTCTTTTCAGAAACCCCGAAGAACGGGTTGAATGGCAAGATCGCTTTGAACTGATGATGGAAGATGCTTTGAACTATTCCACAGAAGTAATTGTGCGAGGTGATTTTAATATAGATTTGTTAAAACCACAGGATAAATGGAGACGCACTTTTGAATCATACAACTTAACACAGATTGTAAATACCCCAACAAGAAAGACGCTGCTCTCAGAAACGTTAATTGATCACATTTATGTAACTAACCCTAACAGTGTTGTAGAAACATCTGTTCCCGTATTCGGCCTTAGCGATCACTTTCCTGTTTGTGTAACATGGTCAAAGAAAGGAATAAAAATCCCCAGGTGCAGTCACAAGTATATATCGTTCCGCAGCTACAAAAAGTTTGATACAGAGGGATTTCTGTCAGATTTATGTGTGGTTGATTTTTCTAATGTTTACCAGTGTACCGATCCTGATAGTGCTCTTGCAACTTGGTATAGTAACTTTCTTTCTGTCTTTAACAAGCATGCTCCCTTAAGGACTAAACGTGTCAAACATGAAGAAAAGCCTTCTTGGTTAACTGAAGATATTAAATTAGAAATAGAGTATCGTGATCTGTTACTGAAAACTACAGGAAAAGATGAGAAATTTAAGAAACAGAGAAACAAAGTAACTGCAATGAAACGGGCTGCCCAAAAGAAATATTTCAGTGACTTGATAATAAATAAAAAGGATTCAAAATCCATCTGGAAAGCTATCAACCAACTGTCGAGGAAAAATTCAACTTCTACTACTGGAAATGAACTATCTCCTGAAATCCTAAATAAACATTTTACTACTATCGCCGAAAGAATTGTCAAGGTTGATAACACACAGTCCAATGACTTGCAGTTACTAAAATGTTTCTGTGATACCAAACACATACAATCTAACCTTTATCTAACATATATTAGCGTACATGACGTGTTCAAGGAATTATCTTCATTAAAACTGTCCAGATCCCGAGGTTTGGATGGCATAGATAGTAAAATATTAAAAATTTCAGCACCTATTATCTCTGAACACATTACATACATCTATAACCTCTGCATTGATAAATCCTCCTATCCTCAAGCTTTTAAAAATGCTAAAATGTTCCCTGTCTTTAAAGCTGGTGATCCATCCGACCCTGCAAACTATAGGCCTATATCAATATTATCCACATTATCCAAACCCCTCGAAAAACATATTAAACTTAATCTTCAAGCACATTTCAGCAAACATGATTTATTTCATCCCAACCAAAGTGGCTTTAGAAAAAATCATTCCTGTCACACCGCACTAACAAATCTCGTAGAAGAATGGCATTTAAACATAAACAACGACTTATTTACTGGTTCTGTTTTCATTGATTTTGCTAAAGCTTTTGATACTATTGATCACAATCTTCTCTCAAAAAAAATTACTCATGTATGGATTATCCACTGAATCTGTCGAACTTGTATCTTCCTTTCTAATAGTAGGAAACAAATTGTCTTCCAAGATTCTAAAGTATCCCCTCTTATGCCAATCAATTATGGAATTCCTCAGGGATCAGTGTTGGGGCCTGTTTTATTTTCAATATATATAAATGACCTTCCACTTTTCGTTTCATCTTCTTGTGAACTTTTCGCTGATGACACAACCCTCCATAAAAAAGACAAATGTCGATGCCGTATGTACTCAGTTGCAGAGTGATATTGATAAACTCGTAAAATGGACCGAAATTAATCACATGGCTATTCATCCACACAAATCAAAATTTATGCTAGTGACAACCAGACAAACGCCAAAACATCAAATCTAGATCACTCGGACCAAAGGTACTTGGCAGTGAGTTGGGGGTAGTTAATTCTTACAAATTACTTGGTCTTACTATTGATAATAACCTGTCATGGTCTAATCATGTTTCTGCTTTATGTAAAAAAGCTATCGAAAAAATTATATCAGCTCAACAGAATTAAACATTTCCTTGATCAACATACACGCAAGTTATTTTTTCACGCATACATTCAACCTGACATCGACTATGCCTCAACATGCTGGGACTTAGCAAGCAAAAATTGCTTGAAACCACTCATAAGCATATACAGACGTTCTCTCAAGATTGTTCTCCTCAAATCTTCTATCTATACTAACGACTACAAAGAACTAAACATCCTTCCTTTCCATCTCAAATGCATCTTTAATAAAGGTGTTTTTATATACAAAATTAAAAAGAAATTAGCACCATCCTACCTTCAGAGGAAATTTCCTGAAAAAAACTGTTCGTGGCAAAAATACCATTTCTATCCCTCGTCCGAGAACTAACCTTTTCATGACATCTCTCATGTATTCTGGTGGTAAACTATGGAATGAAATTCCCGACTATCTGAAAAATAAATCCACCTTGGTATCATTCAAAAAAAGAGTACCAAAAATATCTCATGAAACAATTATAAATAATTCTTATATACCGTGTTTTGTTTGAGCTTCATGAGAGAGCTTCTACACAATAACATTTTTTTCGTTGCTCTCTGATAATGTGAACAGGGAAAGGAGCTCAGAAGATTAGTGTATACCAGTCCGTGTATACATGCGTGCGTAAGCTGGTGCGTGTTTGTGTGTGTTTGTGTGTGTGTGTGTGTGTGTGTGTGTGTGTGTGTGTGTGTGTGTGTGTGTGTGTGCGTGTGTGAGTTATATTCCATGCTATTTTTTATGTTTCGTGATTAACTCTTGTTGTTGTAGTTGTTGTTGTTACTGTCTACACCGAGTGTCCGTACCGATTTTCTTTTTTTCTTTTTTTCTTCTTCTTTTTTTTTTTCCTTTTTCATCTTTTGTGCGTGTGAGTGGGTGTGTGTGTTTGTGTGTGACGGAGGGCATGGTGAAAAGAAGCTTCCAGCTTATCCAGTTACCCTCAAGATCTATCATTTGCTCATATCTATATCAATGATATTGTATACGACATCCATTCAAACATTAAGCTATTTGCAGATGATACAAGTATGTCCTTAGCACTAAACAACCCAAACATCCGTGCACAAACACTCAGTTCTGACTTAGAAAAGATAGATTCTTGGGCTAAGCGATGGAAAGTCAAATTTAATGAGGGGAAAACAGTTATTAAATTTTTCTCGAAACACTGACACAATTTTACCTCTTACTTTTGGCATCACACCATTACAAAGTACAGACACACATAAACGTCTAGGCGTCATACTCCAAAACAACTGCAAATGGGAGGAACATATTAAAAGTATAATCAATGCTGTAACTATGTTGGTTTCTTGTTTTAAGACGTATAAGTACAAGTTAAATAGGAGAGCATTAGAAATCATGTACAAATCATTCAAATTACCACATTTTGACTATGCTGATATTGTTTGGGATAATTGCACAGATGCACAATCAGATTCTCTGGAAAATTTACAGCTTGAAGCATTAAGAACCATAACTGGAGCTGTTCGTGAGACAAGTCACCAAAAAATATACCAAGAATTAGGGTTCTGTACACTTAAGGAAAGAAGGAAAAGACACAAACTTGTGCATTATTTCAAGATGGTTAACGGTCTGTTCCCTAATTACCTAAATGATCTTGTTCCTGGTCTTGTTTCAGACAATAACCCTTACCATAGACACAGGTCATTGGAACGCACTGTACCAAGATTTCACACCGAACTCTATCGGAAATCATTAATACCATCTACTACTTATCTCTGGAATTCTCTACCTGATTATGTTAAAACCAGCAATTCCTCAAGCCAGCTTAAACATTACCTGTGTGCTAACGATGCTGTAGTGCCTAGCTATTATTACTTTGGTAAACGGAAGGAACAAATCATTCACTGTCGACTTCGTCTAGGGATTAGTGACTTAAGATATGTCCAACAGACATTTAATAAACGACACACTTTGTGCTTGTGGCACTGCAAGCGAAACTGCTGAACATTATTTATTATTTTGTCAAGACTTTCATATGGCTCGGGCAAACACAATCTTAATTTATCTCCAAACTACATTCACGTTAAAACTCTGTTGCATGGAGAGCCTGTTCTCCAAAATCATACAAATATATTCATATTTCAAACTGTTCACCAGTTTATCTCCGATTCAAATAGATTTTAGCTTAGAAAGTATTGTGAAGAAAGGGTACAACATGATTCTATTCGTAAAATATATGTTGGATTTATTTGACTGACCAAATATTCAAAGTTGAATGGATTGGCCAATGATCTGTCAGAATTTCTCCTCTCCCCTCTGTTCCCCCTCCCCCACCACCTTACCCACCATTCTTCTAAATTTTCTTCTTCTTTTTTTCTTTCGTGTTTCTCTTCTATCAGGCCGATTACTCTGGTGATAATAAATTTAATCTCATGTTAATATTGATATTAGCATTATTTTACTACATTATGTACTGTTTGTGTATTTGTTTTATTAATTATTTCATTACTTACTGTTTATGAATGTTATTTGA
The DNA here is from genome assembly GCF_041734735.1 of Babylonia areolata. Classification (NCBI taxonomy): domain Eukaryota; kingdom Metazoa; phylum Mollusca; class Gastropoda; order Neogastropoda; family Buccinidae; genus Babylonia; species Babylonia areolata. Next base: position 50,568,107 of record NC_134881.1, on the reverse strand, counting down.
TACAATTGATAATATGGTTCATCAGCCGTCATGATAAAATTGAAGTGCAACGTTGTGAGCACAGTGTAAGCTTTAAGCTGGTTGATGCTCTTTTCTTCATTGCATTGTAATCATGTGTATTGTTGAGACAGTGGGGGAGAGAAGTGTAGGGAACGAAACAAACGAAGACAAGGTGTGTTTGGATGCAGAAACTCCCACCGCTGTAAGGGTTTCTTGTACAACCCCGCCTTTGCGCCTTTGCAGCACCGACTTTCTGTCAACACCTTTGCACTGGAATGAAGTTGACAGAACCATGACCGGGCAACGACCAATGGGATATGATAAAACGGAACTGGCAGACTGTGAAAAACTATGCGTTCAGACAGTTAATTCGTTTCACCGGCAGTAAAGGAGCCTGATGTTCAAGTCGCCACGGAGAGAAGCAATGGGTGTCGGGAAGTCAGAACTCCACCACACCACACCTTCACCCCACCCTACCTCCATTTCACGCACCCCGCCAGCACAGCCCGTTTGAATAGTGAGAATTAAGCTTGTTCCCTGTTTCAGAAGGCATCATTCTTCCCTGAGCACAAAGGGCAGATACGTGTTCTCGGGTACCGGCTGAGAAGCGTCACAGGGGAAATGGTGGTTTCAGGAGTGATAGACTGAGTAAGGTCTGTGGGCTGAAACTGTTAATCTCTACATACGCACACACCTCCTGTGTCCTTTACCTTCGCTCGGTCCCTCGCCCCCACCACTGTTCAGAAGAGGTAAAAAGTCATTCATCATAACCACATCTATACTGTCATTGCAGAACACCCTACAAGGTGAAAAGCCGGCACAGTCTGGACAGCCCCCCGCCGTGACACAGTCAGCCCCTCACCAGCTGGCAAAGACCCGTCCCTGGTGGTGACAACAGCCAGAAATATACCGTGAAATAAGATGGCAAATGCCCACTCCCCACTTGGCCCGGCCCTCTCAGGTCTGGGTCAGATTTCTCATCAACGGGCAGCGGGTACCCGTCCTCGCCGGAGTCCTCCGTGTCCCCGACATCGCCGCCCCACTGCGAGACGAAACAGAGGGAGAGCTACAGGGCAAAGGCGGAGAAACGGTCGTTGAAAGACACGTCAAGTCTTGCTTCACTGACTCGAGAGAAGGCGTGCTCACGGGACGACCCGTCGAGGTGTTTGGAACTCCACGGGACAGTGTCACAACCGTCAGCCATACATGAGTGATGATCTTGTGGCCAAACCTGACTTTTCTCCATCGGTCCCGACACCAGTGTTTACCATTGTGCAGACGAAATCTCTGACAACATCCACCGGTGAAGGCTTGGGTCGACGACAGGTGACAGTGAGAGCGTCCAAACAAGCTGCAGTTCTATGATGAATTACTCGCAACAAATGTGGGACACCGCAATTTTAATACAAGAAAGACAAAACCAACATAAAAAAAGAAATAACACTTGGTTTTCGAATTCTGATGAGAACTGTGATTCTATACTTTTATCGTCTTCTTCTTTTAAAAATACAACAAACTTTTTTTGTTTTTCGTGACGAAAATTCGAAACGAGGGGTTGACTGTGTTCCACCCCAAGTGCTGCCCCACTCCCTCTTGTTACCCTCCTTCCTCTCCAGAAAAGCACAACACAGAGAACCGCCCTACTCCCTCTTGTTACCCTCCTTCCTCTCCAGAAAAGCACAACACAGAGAACCGCCCTACTCCCTCTTGTTACCCTCCTTCCTCTCCAGAAAAGCACAACACAGAGAACCGAACGACAACGGTGACTCAGTCCAAATGAACTGTAAACACAACAAAAAGAAAAACAAAACGACGGCTATCCATCCTGCTAGATCCACCCCCGCCCTTTAATCCCCACCTTCATCCTTCTCTTCCCCAATCCCTCAGAGCACAAACGCATTTTTATTTTAGAAAACAAAAGAATAAAAACTGCGAACGGCAGACAAGATTAACGATCTTTGGGCTTTCGCCTCCGAGATCGTGGTGTTCCTCGGCTAGGGTAGAAAAAAAGCAGCTTGAGAGAGAGAGAGAGAGAGAGAGAGAGAGAGAGAGAAGAAAAATGAACTTATACAGATGATTTTTTAAACCGTCACCTGCCAGTCCTCACGCATGACCTGCGGTTGACTGTCACGTGATTGTCAGTTTGGCAATGCCTCACCATTCACGCTTTATCACACATGTACAGCCCTCTACTGTAACCCGACGCGAGCTGCCAACAGCTTTCAACGTGCACTGCTGGATTTCAGGTGATGATTCTTTGTTGTGGTTGTTGTTTTGTTTTTAATGTCAAACCGACTCGCACGTTTTATATACCACCGATCAAGCATCGAACAATGCTCGACAGTATGTTTCACCTACCAGAAAAGTTCACGGGTCCAATGGTGGTGGAGGGACAAATGATATTAAGGGTAATGGGGATGTCAGCCCACAACTCAAAGTAAGAGAAACCGTGGGATTGCCAGAAATTATGGTCGTTCCCCTCCACGTTTTCTCTCAATTGCGAAAAATCGTGGGGGGCGGCCCGACGATTTATAATAATAATAATAATAATGTACATTTATATAGCGCCCTTTCTCACTAAGAGCTCAGGGCGCTTTACATGAAAGAAAAATTTTACAAGTAACATAAAACATTTATGGCCACTCTTTCTCAAAAAACCCTCCCCCCGCTCACACTCTCCCTTTCCCACTCTGCATACATCCAAAGTGAGCTGACATGGGTGGTGTTGGAGAAAAGGAAGCTGAGAGTACTTATTGATAGGTTTTAAAAAGATGAGTCTTTAGTGATGAGCGAAAAGCAGAAATAGAATCAGATGCACGGATATGATAAGGAAGGTTGTTCCAGATGTGAGGAGCAGCAAAGAAGAAAGAACGTTCACCATAACTTCTTGAATTGACACGAGGAAGTTTCAAAAGGAGGAAGAGCGGAGATTTCTTGTGGTAGTGTAGACACTGATAAGGTCAGAAAGATATGTAGGTCCTGCGGAGTGGAAAGCAGAATAGCAGAGACACGCAACTTTGTATTTAATTCTCGCTTCAATGGGGAGCCAATGCAGAGTGCGGAGGTGAGGAGAGATGTGATCAGTACGTGGGACTCAGAGTCAGACGGGCAGCATTGTTTTGAAGTTTTTGAATTCGCTGAATATTTTGTGGACAACCTATGAGAAGAGAATTACAGTTGGCACTTCGTGACAGTACAGAAGCAGAAATAAGAGTTTTAGTAGATTCAACAGAAAGGTACTGACAGAGTTGATGCGACGAAGTTCACAATTGACTATGCGCATCAGATTTACTACCTGAGGTTTGAGTCAAGAATGACTCCAAGGTTCCTTGCACAATGTGTGAGAAAGCTTGGAAAGTCCCCCTTATTTTTATTTATTTATTTATTTTTAATATATATTTCCTTTGTCATCGGAGTTGGTTTGTTGTCTTTTCCTAATGCAAATCTAAGAGAAAAATGATAGAGAAAAAAAAAAGAAACGAGAAATGGGGCAAGGACAACGACTTCTGATCAGAATGACAGTGGCGTTTGTGAAGACATCAACAATACACGGTGAAGGTGATGGCACAGTACCGGTATTTAAAAAAAGTGTGAATGTATGTGCATGTCAGTGTGTGTGTGTGTGTGTGTGTGTGTGTGTGTGTGTGTGTGTGTGTGTTTCCTTTTGTGTGTTTACTTGGCTGGTTGATTTATTTTTTCTTTCACTCTGTTTTTAAAACTATTTTCATGTTCAGAGTGGTCTTCTATGAAACCGAAAATCTATTTACAGTGCAATCTTGCATGCGAAAGGATGCTGACAAAGAGATAAAGAAATGAGCAAGCAGGAAATAAAGAACATTGTGAATAGATGTGACAGAAAAGGCTGCATCACAGCAAACATCAAAACTATTTGGTCATGTTTTCACGCTTCCTACATGAGGGTAAAGCATTGTGAAAAAGCTTTTTATCTATTCCATTTATGTAGAAAGTTTGAATGATTTTGATGTTATTCCCAACATCCCTCGGGAAAGATTCGGTTCAAGTCGTTATATCATATTTCATCGTAATGCATTACATTGCATTATATTTAATTTCTGTTTATTTTTACACATTGCCTCAATTTCGTTGTTTGCTATTGATTCCCATGTTGAATTTGAGGTCAATGCATTCCGATCATGTTATATGATATATCATACAATATGATATATCAAATTATATTAAATCATATATGATATGTGATATGATATTTCTGTTTGAATTATGCATATTGCCTTTATTTCGTTGTTTGCTATCGATTCCGATGTTGAATTTGAGGTCGATGCATTGCAGTGATCCATCTTATGTGGAATGCAACAAACAGATGTGTTTCAGTGTCATTACTGTTGATGTCTTTGTTAACGCCGTATTTACTTTTCTTCTTGTTCTCTTTTACTTCTTCTCCCATGTCTACAGGATTTGTAGTGTTGGTTTAAACAGTATTTTATTTAGAACATGTCACAACTCACCACGGTTAATGATAAACAGAACACTAACAAAAATCATGTCTACCCTACAAAGGCCTGTTCTGATAAATGTACATCTTAAGTAGTGTTATTTTAGTTTCATGCCGATGTTTCTTCAGAAAACAGTATAAGTTCATCAGAAAATACGCCTTTTATATGTGGAGCTTTGCAAAACTCGTTTGAACTCAGGAAAATTGAGACACTGTTTACTTGTTGGAATTTGTGATATGACAGTGGGGCAGATCTCTACGATGTCTCTAATTCCATGCTGCACACACCACACCGTGTTCATTGGATAAAAAACCGTGTGTCACTCTGCGGTCATCAATTGTCTGAGAAGGTAACTGCACCTGTCCTTTTCGGCTGAGATACATACCGGGACATTAGCGAACTGACGACACACGAAGCGTCCTCAATCACTGAAAACGCGCTCAATTCTCTTCCATCACACACACTTGACACACACAAACACACACACACACACACACACACACACACACACACACACAAAGTACACACACACATACAGATTACTCTTTACACCATTTTGCTCAAACCATACTCAATGATCTCTTTGTCACTGTTCAGCCCGAACTGCAGATGATGAATCATAAATTATATTCCTCAAAAGAAATAACTGTATGAGTATATGACTGTGATTGTGTGGTTATACGTCAGTATAGAAAATGAATTAAAAAATGGTGTTATCAATTTAAACTGCCAAAAACTTACCGAGTTTGCACTATAAAGTTAGGCGCTAAGGCATGACAAGGGATGCATAATATGCCAACAGATTCTGAGCCAAGAGCTTCTGCTTTACGCACATGAAAAACAAGTACGAACAGCATATTATTAGTTACATAATACTTTGTATTGTCTTGTTATGAGATACACCGACACAAATACAGAATATCGAAACGAAATACATTCTTAAATATTAATCTGCAATGAACATAAATTCTGAACATGTGAAACATTTTGGCTTTTGAGTACCATCACGAATCGGTTCTTCAGTTAATAAACCTAACAAAAACATCACTGAAAATTCAAGTATATGAGCAAATCAAGTAAGCAAAACACAAAGATCTCTCTGGTCTTTGTCCCGCCCAATTCTCTCATTCATGTAATTCCAGTTATATCGTTCCGCTTGTTCATGAAGACTAACAAAAGAATTAATACATACGATGAAAAGTAAATAAGAGCTTTCGTTATTGGCTACTTATTTTCCATATAAATTTTTATTTCTTTTTACACAAATTCAACTATATATTGTACACCTTGGTATGATCAAAAGTCGGCGCTTTCATTCTCATACCCAAGCAAAATATAGTCTTCACTGTCGATATGGCCCAAACATCGCACAATTGTTGAACAGGATCGCCTAAACATACCTCCGTGCATAAAGACACGCGTATATTCATTATCATTATTATCATCATCATCACTAGTATCAGTAGCAGCAGTCTTCGTAAAAAACCGGAGAGGTCATGACAATGAGCGATGTAATGTGATAACCGATGTGTGTGTGTGTGTGTGTGTGTGTGTGTGTGTGTGTGTGTGTGTGTGTGTGTGTGTGTGTGTGGATACGGCGAAGAATGGGGAGCACATGCTTTTTTTTGATGAAGTTTCATTTTGTTTTGATGGTCTGGGTCCAGAGCTACCCAGGCGTCTTTTATTATTACGCCGGCAGATGAAAGGACTAATTACTAAAGAAGTATCTTAGAACCAGATATTAACTATCATTTTATACAAATATATTCAAAACAACACGGAGTTTATAAACATGGGGCGTAAATGTGTGTTATGGTAAACACAGACATACAACAAAGGCGGATAGGAATGAGCAAACATCAGCCTTGATATGGCCTCCCGTGGTCTACAAGCCAAATGAATGAATGAAGAACAAAAACATGACAAACCCGACAAAAAAATAAAAAGGAGCGAGAAGTGTCAAAGAAATTAATCAAAATCTGGAAATGGACCTACACATATGGAATGAGCGTTCTGATTTCTAAAGACATGTTCCGTAAATGATTGCTTGGTTATGGTATTTTTTCCCATCCCCGTTATGGTAAGTATTTTCCCCCATCCCCGTTATGGTAAGTATTTTCCCCAATCGCCAACATTGTGACATTTGAGATAAAACAAGAAATGCATGCGTTGAAAATGGCTGCAATTCACTTTGCCGTTCTGTATTTATTTATATATTTATTTGTTTATTCATTTATTTATCTGTTTGCCCTACACATAAAATCGTTCACTTTTTTTTCTATACACTATCACTGCTTTGATGACTGCAGTACCAATAAATGTTTAGATAACGATTCAAGAATAAAAATTTTTTTGTGAAACACGTTACATCCGAATAATTTCTGGAGATATGTTGTGGACTTCTGTATAAAGTCGTCTAATTTTGGTGCATCCACAGAACACTCTCCCTATATTTCGAAACAGAAGGTTCCTGATTTCCCACGACAGTAGCAAACTGAAATTCAATCAGAAAAAAAGGATTTTTCCTCCGAGTCCTAACCCAAACAACTAGCACAGTCTGGGACACTTAGCGTGATCACCCCGCACAGGACCAAATTGTCCCATTTCTGTCTGTTGCTGTCAAACACTGTACCTAATGAAAGACATAAGTAAAGCTGAACGCTGTTGGCATTATTCATCCTTTTCCCTGCTTTTTTTATTTATTTTTTAATATTTTATTTATTTTCATTCTTCTCAAACTATTTCATTTCTCATTGTCTCTACTCATCAAACTGAGTCAGTTGTAAATGCTCCGGTTAGAGTTGAGAATTAATTGTGATAATTATTACAACGCATACAACAGAATATGAAGATTTTCCACAACAACAACAAAATTGTATCCTAATTATCCATTGTCAAATCATGTGAAATTGCAATTAGCACTCTTCCAGAAAGTTACAAGGCTAATATTTTTATGTATGTTTTTCAGTGGACAGACATACAGCGTGCTGAAAGTTTTAATAGTAGCAAACCTTGCTCACTTCTCAGTAGGGCCAAAGGCCTGTCTATTATTTAGTGGTTCTAAATAACGAGTTCTTAATTGTTTTAAAAATCATTATACAATAATCGCTGCTGTGTTTTCATCGTTGTTTTAGATCAATTATGGTGCAAAGACGAAGAAACTTCTATCTTGTGTGTGTGTGTGTGTGTGTGTGTGTGTGTGTGTGTGTGTGTGTTGCTTCGGAATAGAATTAATACCGCCCATAAAAAGAAAAAAATTGATTTGTACTTGTATTCATTGCAACAATTTGCTGCTTTAAAAAGACATGCGTGTTTATCAAACTATGTCTTGTTCTGAATGGACCGATTTTTTTCACACCTGTAACAAATCAGTTGTCAACAAAACTGTCATAAAAGCACTGACCTTTACAACAGTCGTCACAGCATGAATATCAGACGTCCGAGCAGCGAAGTCCAGTCCCCCGGGGTAAGGCCCTGCAGTGACATCAGCTGGAATATCGGTGGAGGCCACTACACTCATCTCCCCGTCACAGCAGCTCCACCGCCACGCTTTCACTGTCTTGGCGCCGTTTTCTCCGTGTCTCCAAGTGTCTGCTTCTCTTCCAGTCGAGCTGGTCATGGCTGCTCGTTTGTGTCTGACAGTCATTGACTCTGACTTTGCTCTGAATGACGATGCCTGGTCATGCTGACGGTCTTTTTAAAGACTTGGAGAGCCCCCAGGGCTTGTTGCCAAACGGGTGGGGAAAAGAACAGAAAAGTCACTGTTCCCCAGCTGGGCAAGTTCCCATACGCAGCCGAAGCTTGCCGTCACAACAGCCCCCTGCTCTGCCTGAGACCCGCCCCGCCCATTCACACGGTGCTGCCATTCACACGATACATTTCACATGCTCCGCACGCGCGCGAACGACGTCGCGTGCGGATCGGGGAGAGGGGCGGAGAGAAAGGGGGGAAAAAAAGGGGGAAATTGGGGGGGGGGGGGGGGGAAAGGAAAAAAGTTCCTAGTGGGCGGTGGGGGGGCGGAAGGGGAGACATGTTTCAAATTACCGTCTAAGTTGACGATCAGTTTCTTAGTCTTGAACCCCGCATCCCCCGTACCCCCCCTCCCCCCACCCCTTAACACACACACAAAACTCACCTTCATTCAAATAGTAAATAAATAAAATGCCAGTTCAAATGATTTTCAGTCTGCCGGAGACTGCTTATAGACCAATGAACTGTTATAAATATATCACTCCTTTCCATTTTTTCCGCTATCTATACTATTTTTTTTGCGTTGTTTTTCTTTTGAGTAAAAAAATACGTTACAAAGTACTAACATAAACCTGAAGAGATACCCGTCACATATATACATAAATATTAGCATCATTTCCAAACCAGACTTCTTCCAAATTTAGCAAGCCTTTCTCGGCCTTTCGAAATTCAGCAGACTGCATGCATTTGTCTCCTTTGTTTGTGGGATCGACATAAAATGCGTACGTACGTGCGTGCGTATGCGTCATGTGTATGCGCGCTCGCACTGGCACTTGCGTAATTTCGTTGAGTGATACCATTGTGAGTGAGGATGTGTGTGTGTGTGTGTGTGCGTGTGTGTGTGTGTGTGTGTGTGTGTGTGTGTGTGTGTGTGCGCGCGCACGTCCATGTTTTGTGACTGAGTATGCACGCGTGTGTGGGTGTGCACAAGTTCGCTAAACGTGGCTTGTTTTTTGTTGTTGTTTCTTCAATCCTTCTATGTGTTATCTATTTTGAATATTTTGCAATGTATCTGGGTGTTGTTGTTTTTTGTATTTTTTGTATTTTATTTTTGTTGTTTTTCTTCTTCTTTTTTTTTTTTTTAACTATGTTTTATTTCATTTAACGTTATTGTTTTATACGTACCTGTGGTAGGCACTCTTTAAAAAAAACAACAACTCCTCTTTAACTAAAATATATCGACTGGAGTAAGTTTCATAAACACAATGCTTTCTCATGTCGGACATGTTGGTCTTTGTGCTTGCAAATCATTTACAATCTACTGACGTGAAATTGTGTTGCTGGTTTAGTCATTTGTCTCTCTCCGATGATATCTACATGTCGTGAATGGTTGGACCCATCCCCCATCCCACACATTTTTTGTTTTTTGTGGCGGTTTTTAATGGAATTGTTCTGAGATTCGATTAGACAGGATAGTATCAAAACCAGATACTAAAATCAAAATTATGAAAGCAACACATTACCTGCCAGCGCAGTTAATTGCTACATGCTTTGTTAATTTTTTCACTTTCCTGGCTGTGAAAATCCTGCACTGAGAATCATGGATTTTCACCATGAAAGTCACTTCTCTGGTAGTCTACAAAGACGTTGATATTGTGGCAATGTCAGAAAAGCCATGGTGGGAAAACCGCCAACGCGATTGGCTGCTTAGAGATCGGAGGGTGTGACAAATTAATCAATGTTTTCTTTTCCGAGCCCGAATGCACCCGCCCAAGTTAAAGTGTAATTTGAACGATATTCACTTCCCTGACTGGCACACGCTCCGGTTAGATCACGGCCTCTAATGATGAAATTGGTTTCAGTAACAGAAACGACAATCGGGACGAGTTCTTCACGGGTTGTAGAGAGTGTAGTCCTCACATTCCACATGAACACGACACGGGGAGGCGGACTGGCTAGCCCTGTATCAAACCATGTTGCCATTTCAGACCATTTCAGGACTGGGCCACTCGTCGGTGCAACTCTCTTGTTGCCACGAGTTCTTTTACGTGATCGGAGTGCTTGTTTCTTGCATCCACACTATCATTTGGAGTCTGTGGCGGAGAAAATAAAAACAACTGTAACTCGTGGATATTCCAGCCACCCACTTCTCGATGTCTGCGTGGGTGCATATGGTCAGCATGTCAGCACCGCGACTTAGACGATAGCAAACACAATGTGACTACACACTGTCCTATTTCAATTAGAAAATGCTGCAGTAGACCCCCTGACCCGTCCCACACTTATTAAAAAAGAAAAAAAGAAAAATGAATGAAATATAAAAGAGGGAAATTCCAAATTCCGAACGAAAATCATGTCATGAATCAAAGTCGAGGCCTATGTGCTTTTTTTTTTATTATATAAAATATATAAATGAAGTTTGTGATGCTCTTTGTTTTGTTTTGTTTGCTTTGTTATGTGTATGCGTGCACCTTGTTTGTTGTTCTTGTTTTGTGTGTTTTTTTTCTTATATATTTATTTGAAAAATGAATAAGGTTTTTTTTCTAAATCCCGAAAGAAAAGAACAGACAAAATGTACAGCTCTTTAAGCTCTGCTTGTAGCCTGTCAAGGTCATCAGTGTCAGCGGAGACGTGGTGGGAAGAACGTGATTATGGTCTGTTCATTATAAATAACTGGTAATTTTTCTACGAGACTGCTTTCAAACTGCGCGCGCGCGCGCGCGCACGCACGCACACACACACACACACACACACACACACACACACATTTGCTGTAATCCATGGACATACCAAACTACAAGGCAATAAATAAGTTCGTAAATTAATATAGAAGTAAAGTAAACAGGATTTGATACCATAAACGCAAATGAAATTAAAAAAATTTCACATAACTGAATATTCCTACACCGAACATGCACAGTACTTCACAAGAATCTTCATCAGTTGACCAGCCGCCGTGGCGAAGTGGTTAGCGTCGCGGACTGACGGCTGGGAGGACGCGGGTTCGAATCCCAGCGGAGGTGGGTTTTTCGGCCCGTGGCCGGCTCCTACCCAGAGTTGAGTGTGCTGTGGGCTTAAATGGGGAGACTGGGACCACACAGTCGAGTGTCATCCACTTCAAGGATGCGTCTTTGGGTGTGTTGCTCTAATTACCTGACCAACACTGCAAGTATCTATATCTCTCGGGCCTGGTTAACGCCGGGATATCATTATGACAGGAAGCGTAGAGTACAGCCTTGTCACGCAGTCCCAAACCAAAATGGACCTCCATCATCATCGTCATCATCATCGTCATCCACCTCCTCCTTCATCGTCATCAGTATAAACAAAATAGTCTCAAAGTCTGTGGCCTTTCATGCCCTGCTCTCATGGTGACCTCAGTTTCGATACCCCTCCACTTCCGTGCTTGGGGTGAGTCCTGTCAATGTCGTCAGTGTCGGCAGATTCATGGGGGGCTGTTGTTTGAGGGACGTGGTGGCGGTCTCCACTCTGGGAGGGACGCTCACTCAGTCTGGCTCAGTCTGGCTCCGCGACTAAGCTTAGTAGGGGGCTTAGTAGGTGGTGTCCTAAGTACGTTAAAATAGAACAGGCACCACTGAACAACACCGAAGTGACTCAGCAGCAGTGCAAGGTCTCCTCTGGTGTGTGGCCTCCTGGCGACCTAACATCGATGGTTCCCTGTGGACTGCCAACGCTGGAACTGCGACGGACGAACCCGGGTGTGGCTGTGTATGGGGGAATCTAAATGAGCGGCGTGGGAGTAATGCCACTGAAACGGTGCAGGTGATGGGGCAGAAGAAAAAAGAATAAGAAAAAAAAAATCATCAGTTGTGTATCAAATAATGATTATCATAACAATAACATCGACATAAAAGGATGTAATGATGATGATGATGATAATAATAATAATTGCGACAACAACAATGATAATATCGACAGGGGTTTTCCTGAGTGGTTTCCCATTGCTCAAAGCGCATGACATTTAAAATAAACTGTAACGGACAACGAGAAGATTTTTTTAAAAATTACCATACACATACTACACCACAGAGAGTGAGGGGAGGGGGTGGGAGAGAGGGGGGGTGTGCAGACAGTACGCACGCACGATCGCAGAGTCTGGGCCAAAGACAGACTTTGTAAAATGACGGAGATATTATAGAAACCGAGATTGTGCTGAGTTAAGGACATGACGGAGCCCACTAAATACTATTTTCTTTGTAACAAATTGTAAGAAAACACCAACAATCAGCACACGATGTTTTAGTATAGGCGGAAGATGGGAAATGGAGCTGATCACTATTAAAGTCAACAGCAAAGGCATGTAGCCCTCCTTCTGACAGTCATGTTACATATGATTCACATGACACAACAGGAAAATGACCCTAGCCAGCAGGCAAACATGGACTGAATTCAGGGTCGGGGCCCGCACGTAGCATGAATGAACTCTCTTTAAATAACAGAACTGTGTTTGGTATGCACAGAATTACTGACTTGTATTTGCTTGAGATTAGAATTATAAAAGGAATAAAGATTTAAGATATGTAATGTAAATCAGTCAGTTTGACGACGACAGATATGTAATGAAAATCAGTCAGTTTGACGATGACTGGGGCCTACGTCTTTCTGTCTTTAATGTGATAAAGATTCTCAAGAAGAAGAGTTGAGTGCTTGGCGAATTGCAATCAATCTCAGAACTTAAACCACATTGCGAGAAAACAAGCACGTGATGAACGACGGGAAAATAAATTTAATTATGAACAGTGTAATTTCTTTAAAATCAAACTTCGAAAATGATTTGGAATCCAATTCAGATTCAGAATTCCGAGGCTTTGGTTTCTCTATGACCCAAGAAGCTATGACAGAATCGAATGTGGTATGTTTAGCAAAACAAAAACAAAACAAAGTAGCTAATGTTTCGGTGGAACGGTATATAACACCACAAGAATGAGTAGCTGTTATCATGTTGCTCACATTGTCCTAACAGACGTATGAATTGTGCTTCCAATCGTTTGATAACAAAATTAAAAAATGCAAAAAATGTGTTTCAATCTTATATGGGACACACACACACACACACACACACACACACACACACACACATATATATATATATATTAATTAACTTAAAAGAACAGCAGCAGTGCACAGTTCTCAAAATGGTAATGGAAATATTCCATACATTTCATCATTTTGAAAAACCCATAAAATTCGAATTGTTGAAAAAAAATGTTGCATTCATTTATATTGCCCAAAGTGGGAATTATTATCAAAAGAACAGGAATATGGCCTAAATAGCGTTGACAATTGGTGGGTGTTTTTTTTTTTTTTTTTTTTTTTTTTTTTAAGTGAAACATGTATTTCGTAATTATTCAGAACTTCAAGACAAAGTTCAAATAAATGACGAACAAAAAATATGTTGTGCTAGAACCCCCTTTCTTAAGTTTCAAGAGTCTTTGCACTTAAAGACTGTGTTAGAAGAAAACACCTTTTTTAACACTTTCTGAAGGAAAGCGGAATCTTTTTGAACATTTAAAAATTCTACAAACAATATCATCCGAAGCTTTTTAAAGAAAAATTGATACTGCATTGAAAACAATTGTATAAACCAGCATAGAAAACATAGGCCTGGTATAATTGTAAAAGTTCCGAAAGGAACAAACATTTTATAACATATAAATGGGAAAACCAGCACTGTCAAATGTCTAAAAACTTGGAATTAAAAAAACAACAACTGAATTTGATTGGAAAAACTCTGTGTGTGTGTGTGTGTGTGTGTGTGTGTGTGTGTGTGTGTGTGTGTGTGTGTGTGTGTTTACAAAACAAAACAAAACAAAACAAAATCCAGATGTAAAATCGAAACAGTTTAAGATTAAAATGTGCAGTATTGTTCTTGTGTCAAATTCTTTGGTGATGAACATGGGATTGTTCTCAGATAACAAGATCAATGCTTGGAAAGGTGAAAAAGACAAACCCTACATTTTGTAGTGAGTGTAACACTCGGCTTATATCACATATGGACATAAGCTTACAGCTGGGCCAACAGCAAAATGGGAGCTGTATGATCAATGGTTTCTCCACTGTAATTTACACCTTAGTCTTTTATGAAGGATTATAATTCTGAAATTAGGAGGCAAGATTGCACTGGCTCTTAGTGCTGAAGTCTTGGGGGTAAGGTGGCCTTTGGGAACCATCCCAACGCCAACTGTCCTAAAACCCACATGGCCGAGAGAGTGGAGTTGTAACTTGGGCAGACACTGTCCACTTCAATCAAATTCTAGCCCAGATAGTCAGGACAGCATATGCCTCCTCTGCTATTTTTTGTGGGGTAAGTCCTTATTCTCTCTCTATTTCTCTCATAAGAGGTCGAAGGTAACGGCTCTAGCGCTTGCAGCGTCCGTCAAACCTACGATGTGAAATGTGATTTCCATTCGTCCCAGGAACCATTTACATCACGGCAGATTGTCGAGTGATTACAGATGAGGGCTCATGTGCGTGCCAGCACACGCGTGCAGCACGTACCTTTTCATACACACTGACGAACAAACGCACGTGCACACAGAGATATATTCGTAATAATCTCTCTCTGTCTCTCTCTCACCCATCTGTTAATCAGCGCGCGCGCGCGCGCGTGTGTGTGTTTGTGTGTCTGTCTGTGTGTGTGTGTGTCTGTGTACGTGTGTCTGTGGCTGTGTTAGGTGTAAGAGTGGACGTGCGAAGAAATTTATAGCAACTATTGTTCCAGCTTTCAAAAGTAGGTAGGTATATATATATATATATATATATATATATATATATATATATATATATATATATATATATATATATATGTGTGTGTGTGTGTGTGTGTGTGTGTGTGTGATTACTCTGTCTTTAACCAGTATGTTATGCTTATATAATCATTTAAAATAATCTTTTACATCTAACATATTATCATTTGCAATGTATGGAGTGAAACGACGCATGCAATCTTTTTTACATTGGTGTCTTCGTGTGTCTTAATGTATAATTTTTTGCAACTATGTTTTCATGTTGTTTTCCTGGTACTTGTCTATGTTGTGATGATGCACCTGACCAAAATTCTCTAATATTAGATAATAAAGTTATTCTTATCTTATCTTATCGGGTCCATCTCGTGTATCAATTCTTTCAGTTTTCCAACCTGCGTAAGTGTTCCTATGTTCCAGATGGCGATTGTAATTGTGTTTCTTCTACGGATATTCTGTGGTTTTCCCCGGTACCACATCTTTCGGGTCCGCCCTGGTGGAGGTCGACGTATGGCGCTGTCATGGGCTTTGACCGGTATGATCCCTGCAATCCTTTTTTTCGGGATTTGGTATCTTGTGTTGTATTGTATTGTATTGTATTGGTTGTATTGTATTGTATTACTCTTTTTGTCACAACATATTTCTCTGTGTGAAATTCGGGCTGCTCTCCCCAGGGAGAGCGCCAACCTTTTTTCGTGTTTTTTTCTGCCTGCAATTTTATTTGCTTTTCTATCGAAGTAGATTTTTGCCAAGGACAACCTTTTTGTTGCCGTGGGTTTATCGTATCATCCGAATGACCAGCGTCGAGACCACAACTCAAGATCTAATGGAAGGGAGAAAATACTGTACTGAACTGATTTTGAATTCCTGCAACTGTGCTGGACACGAGAATAAAATCGTCTGCAAACGTAACACATTCTATAAAGGTATTTCGGATCACAGAGTCGAAAGCTTTCCGAAAGTCCATGAAGGCAGCATACGATTTTTCAATGAATATGTTTGATTAATCCATATGATATGAAAATAATTATGGTCTATGATGCTGTAACCTGATAGAAAATCAGCTCGCTCTTCAATAATGTTTTCTTCCCTTTTCATTTTGCCTATCAAATATTAAGATATATTCTACTGATTAAATCATACTCGAGTTCGCGACTCCACGATTATCGTTGGGTTGTTGGGTCTCCCTTTCTATGAATGGGAATGATAATTGATTTAGCTCATTCTGCAGGAATGATTCCATCATTCGAATATCTGTTGAAATAATAACACAACAAAAAGATCAACAGCTGAATTTGCCTGATTTAATATTTAACTTAAATGCCTATCTGTGCCAGTACTTTTACCCGCTTTAAATTTCTCATGCCATGGATCACGTCTTGTCTGCAAAATGGATGATTTGACAACGGTTATTCAAAGTCACCACATCCTCCAGAACAACATCCACACTCCTGGTCAGTATTGTCATTGGATTTAACACACAATAAAAGTGATCATGTCACTGTGGGGAAGTAATGTAAACAAATGCCTTTCCATCAATAGATCTGTTGACCAAAAACAACTTTGAACCTTTTAATTCGAATCTTTTAATTTTTGTAACCTCAGTTCCTGATATTTTCTTCTTCTTTTTCTCTTCAAATGGATGACACACTGTTTTTCAGACTCGTGTTTTTAGCGTCTTAAGGACTGAAACACAGTGCCCTCTGAACTGGAGCAGCAGATGAGTGCTGAAGTGTAGATGTTCTACGTGCTTGTTGTAGTGTGTGGTTGAATAACCAGCCTGTAATTGCACAAATTAATTTCCATATGGACTAATAAAGTATATTTGATTTGGTTAGAGAGAGACAGACAGAGACAGAGACAGAGAGACAGACAGAGAGACAGACAGAGACAGAGAGACAGACAGAGAGACAGACAGAGACAGAGAGACAGACAGAGAGACAGAGACAGAGACAGAAAGACAGACAGAGAGACAGACAGAGACAGAGAGACAGACAAAGAGACAGAGACAGAGACAGACAGAGAGACAGACAGACAGACAGAGACAGAGAGACAGAGACAGACAGACAGACAGACCATGCCCTGGTGTTTTTAGAATCTCTTTTGAGAGGTATGAAAGGTAAAAAGATATGAATCACGTTTAACAACAATCAACATATTTTTTTTCTGTTTTCTGGAAGGGTATTAAAAGTTGCCCCCTCCTCTTTCCACTGCCCCCCTCTCCCCGCTCCCCCCCCCCCCAACCCCCCCCCCTCCTCCCCTCCCCTGATCATTTTCATCGTTTCCACAAACTGCACACGGCATTTTCCCACACTTTTTAAAGTGTAAAAACAGGCCAGAGCTAATGACAACGTGCGGTGGGCGACTGTCGGTGTGGGTCTGTCTGCCTTCACAAGTGTGCTGCCGTCGCTGTCATCGGCACCCTTAGGCCTTGCTTAGAATGAAGAGCCCTGCCTCCTCCACCCTCCTCCCAGGGCCCTGGAGTTCCTGGGTTCTCCCTCCGCACCCCCTCCCACACACACACACACATACCCTCCTCCCTTTCCCCAACACCACAGTGTCTGACATGAGACAGGTGCGACTCTGCGCCTCTCCGGGCCCCGTTCGGGCTTGCTGCCCATAATGCAGTAAACAGTTTGCTGCGACGACGATCACGCGTCCTCGACAAAACATGCGCGCGTGCAGCGCACGTGCGTCCAGGGCCCTTGGCCACGCGCGTCCGCGGAAGAGGAAGGGGCATGAATTTCATGGCATCTTCTCCCCCTCTTGTCGAGGCTTTGACTGGCTTGCGCGGCTGATGAGGGGGGTGGCGGTGTGGGGCTGAAAGGGAGTTGAGGCTGGGAAGAGGAAAACCTGTGCTCCCCAGCCCCTTTTGTGGGCACGTTGGCTGATGACAAATCATCGGAGGGTGCTTCAATGGGACCCGGGCGACTGGCACCCACTTGAGAGGTCTGGCTTGTGTCGTTCAGCCACGAGGGCAGAAAGTCTTGCAGGAGACAGGGGTCTGGGCGCGTATGAAGCATCCAGTCCCACACCCTTGCTCTTAAATGAGTGAACGAGGTACGCGCACGCACCGATCATGCACTCGCACGTGCATGGAGGTACACAGAATGTGCATCAATGTACTCATGTGTACGAGCTTACTCGCACGCTTCGTGACATGCAAAGGATTAGAATTTTATCGTGATACTACCAACACGTGACCTACAGTCCAGCTAGTGATAGTACTTGTACCGGTAGCAGTGGAAGTAGTACAGGAGTGTCGGTCTCATGAGAACGAGGATCTGCGTGTGTTCTGTATGTGTGGCTGCATCACGGTATGTATTGTGACAGGACAAGCGGTGTGTCGACGGCACGCTCTGTTCTGTATGATCACGGTATGTATTGTGACAGGACAAGCGGTGTGTCGACGGCACGCTCTGTTCTGTATGTGTGGCTGCATCACGGTGTGTGTTGTGACAGGACAAGCGGTGTGTTGACGGCACCCTCTGTTCTGATTGATGCTCTCTGCAATGTCTGCCTCTTTGTGTTCTGCTTTTTCCAACAGCACATCCTCAACAAACTTTTCTTCTCTTATTTCACAGATCTGTCAACAGCACCGTGGCGCCAGCGACCAGAGGAAACCCCGCACTGCTGCTGAGTCAGTTCTTAGTACCCAGTAGTGCCTGTTCTGATTCAACATACGCAGGACACTTGCCATCTTCCAAATCCCTTTCTGACGTAAATAATAGCTTGATTAGTCGCGGAGCCAGACTGGGTGAGCATTGCTCACCGCGTCTCTTGAATGAAGCCATGGACTTGTCTCTAGAATGAAACCATGGACTTGTCTCTTGGATGAACCCATGGACTTGTCTCTTGAATGAACCCATGGACTTGTCTCTTGGATGAACCCATGGACTTGTCTCTTGGATGAACCCATGGACTTGTCTCTTGAATGAACCCATGGACTTGTCTCTTGGATGAACCCATGGACTTGTCTCTTGAATGAACCCATGTACTTGTCTCTTGGATGAACCCATGGACTTGTCTCTTGAATGAACCCATGGACTTGTCTCTTGGATGAACCCATGGACTTGTCTCTTGGATGAACCCATGGACTTGTCTCTTGAATGAACCCATGGACATGTCTCTTGAACGAACCCATGGACTTGTCTCTTGGATGAACCCATGGACTTGTCTCTTGAATGAAACCATGGACTTGTCTCTTGAATGAACCCATGGACTTGTCTCTTGGATGAACCCATGGACTTGTCTCTTGAATGAAACCATGGACTTGTCTCTTGAATGAACCCATGGACTTGTCTCTTGAATGAACCCATGGACTTGTCTCTTGGATGAACCCATGGACTTGTCTCTTGGATGAACCCATGGACATGCAAACACCAACACGTCGCAAACATGGACGTGGGAGGGAAATAGAAAATATTACCCCTGAAGAGAAAAAATATGTATATACATATAAACATGTCGTGCTCTGAATAGCGATAATTGTCAATTACCGGTAGCGTGCAAAATCATTGCACATTACCGGCAATCAGCAACAATGTTGCGCATCACCGGTAACCGGAAGGACAACCTGTGTGCGTTAGTGGTAATGAGCAGGAAGTGGGCAATGTCAGTCAATGTTCTCTCTCTCTCTCTCTCTCTCTCTCTCTCTCTCTCTATATATATATATATATATATATATATATATATATATAATCATGTGTGTGTGTGTGTGTGTGTGTGTGGTGCTCAATAGAGTAATGTGCGAATTACCACAACAGTTTTTGCCCATTATCGGTAACGAGCAAAGTTGTTTACTCATTACCAGTAGTGGGCAAAGTTTTGCGCATTCATTACCGATGATAGACATGCGTTCAATGTTGCGCATTACGGGTAGCTGGCATACGGTGTACAAGAGATAGCGAAGTCAGCTGACAGACGTTCAGTCTCATGATTCTTTCGGCAAGGTGAGCTCGGATCGGCAAGACATCCAAGTTCAATGCTTGGCATTATATGACCTTTAACCGCGAAACAAGAAAGAAAAGATGCGTTTGTTTTCATGAATAAGTCGTCAAAATGAAAATGATTCCGACATCCTAATCATTACTGAGTACATATCTCTCTGAACACGAAATTAGCTAACGAGATTTTCATTCTCAGTATTGTTTTCTCACAGCTGTCAGCATGGATCGGTGTAGCCGACTCAGGTTTGAAGACGCCACTGCCAACGAAGTGAGAATAGTAAACACCGTCTTTGGTTCACTGACACAAGATGTAGGCGTTAATAGACAAAGTGAAATTTTCAAAGAAGAAAACCAGAAAGATCGAAAAGCTTTAAGTTGCTAGCTCCAATGTCGATCCATTCAAGTGTTTTCGTCACGCTGGAACATATATTGTACGGAGTTTAAAAAAAATATTTTAAAATGCTCACATTGCATGTAGACATG
The DNA here is from genome assembly GCF_041734735.1 of Babylonia areolata. Classification (NCBI taxonomy): domain Eukaryota; kingdom Metazoa; phylum Mollusca; class Gastropoda; order Neogastropoda; family Buccinidae; genus Babylonia; species Babylonia areolata. Next base: position 50,547,749 of record NC_134881.1, on the reverse strand, counting down.
GTTGTGAGTGGGGGGTGGGTGTGGGGCTATTGACAGGAAAGAGCCATAAAAAAGTAAACTAATCATATACAAATGAGACAAGGAAGCACACCCACATGTTAGGACAATGAACAGAACCACACAAAAAAAGAAGAAGCAGAACAAATGTGGTGTTGTAAAACAAAGAATAACGTCGAACTTTCACTCGCTTGGACAGGTGGACCTGATGGCTGTACATTGTCCACCAGATGGAATGTTGGAGGAGGTTTATGTTCCACCCACTCCCTCTGTTTCAGTTTCATGTCATTAACAATCAATCACCCGTATCAAGACGCGCGCGCGCGCGCACACACACACACACACACATACACACACACACGCGCACGCACACACACACAGTGGCAGACATTAGCACACACACACACACACACACACACACACACACACACACACACACACAGTTCAGTTCTACAAAATCATTTTTTATTTCTATCACTCTTTCTCAATCCTTGTTTTTATTGTTGATCCACAGAAAAAGGACACACAGACACGCGCGCGCATTGAGAGAGAAAGAGAGAGAAAGCGCTTGTGACGGACATTGCCCACTCCCTGTCCATTTATACAAACAAGGAGGGCTTTTGCATTTCTTAAAAATAGATGAAAATGACGACGATGCTGCAGTAGAGACCCCCCGCCCCCCGGCCCTTTTTAATTTTTTTTTATAGACCACGTGACAATGATGTGTAACTCACTTCCTTTCATTATGTCTCCCATTGTCAACCAGACTCGTAGATATGGATACCTGGATTGTTTTCAGTAACTTTGAACAACTCACTGAATGATACATACATGAAGTGGATGACCGTCGACTGTGTGGTCCCAGTCTTCACAACCCGAAGATGATGATGACAATGACGACTACGATGATGATGATGACAGTGATGATTGTGTGTGTGGAGTTAATCCAATGACTTTATTAAGCGCGAATCCAGAAGGCTGCTCAAATAATTCGGCTTCGAATCTTTCACCTTTTTTCTCATTTACTTATTTGTCTCATTCGCTTCTTCGTGAACAAATGCCGGCACCGCAACCTGAAGAAAAGGCACACCTCTTTCCAATGACTCCAAATTAAAAAAAAAAAAAAAAAAAAAAAAGACCTTCAAGAGAGACAAAGCCTTCATGGCTCATATGATTCACACTGTTTTGGTTTTAGGTTATTTTTTATTCTTTTTTTATTCTTTTCTTTTTTTCAAGGATAAAGGACATTTCACCCACAATTAAGAAAATATTGTTAGCCAACTGCTAAACTAGGAGGCAATATTGCAGTGGCTCTTACTGCTGTAGCCTTGGGGGCTGGTTGGCCTTTGGGATCCATCCCAACGCCGACTGTCATAAAACCCACCTGTCCGAGGGAGTGGAGATGTAACTTGGACAATTCATTCTCCACTAAAATCAAATTCTAACCCAGATAGTTCAGGCGGTAGTTGCCTCCTCTGTTGTTCTGATGGTCATAGTTGGACACGACTATCATACATATACCACTGCACCTGTATTGGGAAGTATGTGTCCTTACTCCTTACTACTGTTCACTTTACGGGTATTAAACCTGTACCTGGACTCTTTGAGACCCTCGAGAGTACCGGCGTCTCTGGAGGCATGTGGTTTTGCGACAGCACTGATAAGCGCTCATTCATTTGCACAGCAGTACAATTGGTTGTGTCGGGAGTGAACAACCAGTAAAATAAAGAAATGGTGGCCCGTTTTCCGACATAATAGACACAATCATTTCTCCCAAGGAGTGTAGTTCTTTCGATAGAATTATGAACGGTGACTGGGACAGTCCCCCACTCCGAATATTTTGATTATGTCACCTTCTCTGTGAGCGGTCACCAGAAGTATGCAGACTACTAAAGTCACTTGGTGTAAAATCAGAACTTGTTATAATCTCTCTTTGTTCTCTACCTTCCATACTAAAGCCTAAAAACGAGCGGCTCCTCATTGTCAGAATCAGTGAAAGCGCCCATGAGTGTAAAACAACGAATTTTTCTCTGCAAGTGATCGCTGAAATTCGTCTTTCTTTTAGGTGTACCTTTCATTTCTTCATTCAGAAACCGGTAGTGGCGTTCGATTTGGGATATTTTGAGAGAATATCGTGAACTGCATGATATTCCATTGCAGACGTTTTCGGGGTGCGGTGGGGGTTGCCCTGGGCCGTTAACTCCTTTCAATAACATTTTATCGGACTGAACTATCTGTACGATCTCCATCCAGATCTCAGAACTGAACTCGTTGCCGATATTGATTCAGGCATTGGCACTTACTGGTTGGTGTCACAATGACAATTGTATTGTGTAGTATTGTATTGTCTTGTAGCCTATTGTATGGTATTGCGTTGTACTTTATTACATTTTGTCACAACAGATTTCTCTGCCTCTCACACCTAATGCGCAAAAGAAATGCGAAAACGATCACTGAGCACTCTGCTTTTCCGACAAAACAATCAATGGGACGAATGTAAACAGAGTAAGGCTTTCACAGTTAACAAGTTGGAAGGTTGTTCCAGACATGAGGAGCAGCAAAGAAGAAAGTGAGTTTATCATTGGTTCGTGTAATGACACGAGGAATTTTTAGTACAGATCGCGTGTATACAAACAGTTTTCTATTCTGGGGCAGTTGTTTAAAAAAAAAATTAAGGGCTACTGTAGATCGTTGTTTTCATGTCGTTTTTATATGCACGGTGTTCACGTACAGTACACAATTGTCTACTTTGAAGAAGAAAAAAAAAACCGTGTCGTCAAGGGAATCTCTCTCTCCCTCTCTCTCTCTCTCTCTGAGAACTTGGGATGCAGATCCCTTTCAGGATTAAGAGAGAACCAGTCATTACCTTGTCACCAAACACCCGGTGGTGAAAAAAGTCAGCCCGCCAGCCCACCGCGCTAATGACCCCTGATGACGGCCACAACACACAGGCCGCAGTTGGGACAGCAGGAGGGGGGGAGCGGATGAATGTAGAAGAGCAGGAGTGAAAGTCGGGAAGAAAAAAAAAAGAAAAAAAAAAAGATTGATAAAATCTCATTCTGTCAAACTCTTAGCGAAAATCACAGAGAGCGACGCACAGGGGCTGAGGAGGAACAGGGGTGGGGAGGCACGATCGGATGGAGTGTGAGAAAAGCTGCCCCCATTACACACATGTTGTCCTATCGCCTCCAAAGGGGCGGGGCCAGAGCAGGGCGAGAGAAAAGCGCGTGCGCGCTGGCTTACACGTGACGTGTGTGTGGCAGGGAGGTGGCGGGGTATCCGTCCGCCTGTGGAAAGTGTGAGGCGTCGTGTGACTCGCCTGCTTGTTGACTCAAGGCCACTTGTTCGGGGCTGGCCCCCTCTTTAAAAGCTGTTTTGTCGCTGTTGTTAGGGTTTGTACTTTGTTGTTCAGGACCGTTTCCTCTCACACAAAACTACTTCCTTGCCTTTCATTGACATTTGTGTTCGGTCTGTTAGTAGGTTCCGTTTAATACCGTCCCCAATTAATAAAATGCTATGTGTGTTGAGCCGGGTAGATTCTCTCTCTCTCTCTCTCTCTCTCTCTCTCTCTCTCTCTCTATATATATATATATATATATATATATAAATTATATATATATATGGTGTGTGTGTGTGTGTGTGTGTGTGTGCCCAGTTGTTTTCCGGCACTTGTTCCTCCATTATGAGATCACTACTCACAGCTGTCCACTTATGATTCAAAGTTTCGCCCATCGGTCCAGGTTTCATTCACTGATATTCTCCCAATAAAGCGTTGACAGACCGCAGCGAAACTTTGACGGAAAGTGATAGGAAGCAGAAGAAAGAAGACTATACGAAAGAAAGAAAAGTGTATGTTGATCTAAAGAGAGATAAAAAACGAGCGTTTGAACAAGAAAGATTAAAAAGACTAAAAAATAATGTTCATGACCCAAAGATGTTTTGGTCAATTATAAGATCGGTTAATAAGAAAGTAGTGATCTATAATGATATCAGCACACAGCAGTGGTATAATCACTTTTTTAATGTTTTTAACGCAGCTGGGGATAGTTTTGAACAAGAAGAAATTTTGTTTGAAGACGAAGAGAACAGGGAAGAGCAACCTTTATTCGATGACCCAATAACTAAGCAGGAAGTTATTAATAGTATAAAGAATTTAAAAGCTGGTAAAAGTTCTGGTCCAGATTTTATTGTAAGTGAAATGTTAAAAAATGCAAATAACTCTGTTATAGAATTCTTAGTTTCTTTATTCAATAAATTGTTTGAAGATGGGACATTTCCTTATGATTGGTCGAAATCCATTATTATCCCCATACATAAAAAAGGCAACACGAATGATCCGGATAACTACAGGGGAGTAGCATTGACAAGTGTAATCAGTAAAGTTTATACTCATATTTTGAATAAAAGACTTACGAAGTGGGCAGAAACAGAAGAGAAAAACATTGAGCAGCAGGCGGGTTTTAGAGCGGGTTATAGCACGATAGATCACATATTCACACTGTATTCTTTGGTACAAAATTATCTCTTACGAAATTCTAAATTATATGTAGCATTTGTGGATTTCAGAAAAGCGTTCGACTCTGTAAATCGTAATATTTTGTGGGATATTTTGAGAAAAACTGGTGTACATGGTAAGCTTTATACGGCCCTTAAGAGCATATATGATTCTGTCCTTGTGTGTGTACGTGATAAATGTAATTATTCTGATTTTTTCGAATGTCCATATGGTGTTAAACAGGGTTGTCTGCTAAGTCCCTTGTTGTTTTCGTTTTTCATTAATGAACTTGCTGTTGAAATATCAAAAAAGGGCAGACATGGAATTCAGATGATTCCAGGACCAGTAGAATTGTTTTTGATGTTATTTGCAGATGATATTGTGCTTTTGTCTGATACGGCCATTGGATTACAGAATCAACTAACTGTTTTAAAGCAAGAAGCAGACAGATTGCGGCTAACTGTAAATCTTGGAAAAACTAATGTTATAGTTTTTCGAAATGGGGGCCACCTTTCAGCACATGAAAAATGGTTTTATGGCGATAAAGAGTTAATAGTGACGAATTCCTATAAGTATCTGGGGATGTTATTTACCACGAAATTGAGTCTGTCGTCTGCTTGGGCTGAAACGAGCAAAAAAGGGAAAAAAGGGGTAATAGAAATTATCAAATCTTTTCGGAAGCTACATTCCATTGATATGAGCCTTTTCTGGAAATTGTTTGACACACAAGTTGAACCGGTTTTGACCTATGCAGCAGAAATTTTGGGGACTTTTGATTAATAGTCAACTCGAAAGGGTGCACACATTTGCTATTAAACGTTTTCTCGGCGTTCCACTACACTCATCAAACACAGCACTATATGGGGAAACCGGCAGATATCCATTGTATATTAAGACTTTCGTAAAATGTGTAAAGTATTGGATTAAGTTGACAAGGCTACCGGCTTCCAGATTATGTAAGCAAGCGTATGAGATGATGTTACTGCAAGAAGAAAGAGGCAAACAAAACTGGGTTTATCAAACCAAAAAAACTCTAACTGAACATGGATTTGGACTTGTTTGGATGTGTCAAGGAGTGAGTTACGAAAATGTGTTTATCTCAGAATTTAAAGATAGATTGATAGCGTGCTATAAACAAAATTGGCATGGAGAAATGGAAAGTAATGACAAATATAGCTGGTTCTTTTCCTTCAAGACAGCATTTCAGACAGAAAGATATATTTCAATCAAAACAAACAGGTGGCACAGAGTAAATCTTGCTAGATTTAGATTGAGAACGGTCGGGCTGAATGCTAATAAAAGATGGTTTGAGACAGGTGGATTAACATCTCCTTGTCCAATGTGTGGCGAGAGTAAAGAAGATGAGATACATTTCATGTTCAGTTGCAAAGGATACGAGGAGGTTCGGGAAAACTGTACACTCTTTAAAACAGCTGCAGCAAAGAGGAAAGACCTGGTCAGTGTCTTAACATCAAATGACGAAAATATTATCCTCTCAGTTGCAAAATACGTCTCAGAGGCAGTAGATACACGGAAAAAGAAAATAAATGATCAAAATGCCCGTTAATTCAAAATATATACAAACATTAATGGTTTCCAAAATGATTTCTTTGAGGGTAAAATAGAAGCAGATAGAATTAGTATTTGGATGGTCAATCTGATGATGATGATGTTGTTATTTTTTTGTGTGCAATTGTTGGCTGTTGTTTATTGATATAACCTTTGTAACATTAGGTGCGTTAGTTTTTGTTTTTGTTTTGTTTTGTTTTACTTTTCAAATGATTGGATAAAACGACACTGTAACTTCCCCTGTACCCCCCTGTCACATGGGCTGTTAAGCTGATGACAGTAAAGAGTCAAAGTGTCAAAGTCTCTCTCTCTCTCTCTCTCTCTCTATATATATATATATATATAAATTATATATATATATGGTGTGTGTGTGTGTGTGTGTGTGTGTGTGCCCAGTTGTTTTCCGGCACTTGTTCCTCCATTATGAGATCACTACTCACAGCTGTCCACTTATGATTCAAAGTTTCGCCCATCGGTCCAGGTTTCATTGACTGATATTCTCCCAATAAAGCGTTGACAGACCGCAGCGAAACTTTGAGAATGAGTAGACCGCTGTGAGTGCCCAGATAATCACATGTGTTCATTTTACGATGAAAACTACATAATATATAACCTGAACAAGTGTACTGGTAGCCAGCGATGACTAACCCTTCAGTTGGGTTGGGTTGCGAGCTAAGGCCGCTTATCAACACACACACACATGAACATGGACACACATTCTCTCTCTCTCTCTCTCATCGCCATGCCCTTTGTGTGCATTCAGAGCTGATGAAGAAATACATTTCCCGTTTCAGTGAAAGTCATATAATGAACTGAGATATAAAAAAAATAATAATAATAAAAACTGCATTCTTTGAATTAGATGTTGCTAAAAGACATGATCTCATTGCTGCTTTATCGTCTGATAATGAATTTATAATACAGTCAATAGCGAAGTTCATTGCAGAAGCATGCACTTAAGGCATAACCTTATTAACGATAACAATAACGGAAATAACGAGGAAAATAATCAGGTGTAGTATCTATTTATGTGTGTGCTCTGATGTTAAAGTAAATACTGATAAATTAACAACACAATAGAATGGGTGGCTGAGTTTGGTTATATAGTGAACGAGCGATGACGTCACGAAACAAGGATTGTCAGAGTTATTTCCCTTCATTTCGGTCCCGGCTTCACTTTTGTTGAGTCTACTGACGATCCGACTTGCTCGAACATCTCGTGATCTACATTGATTAACAAGTGTAAAACGGAAAAGCAGAGAAACTTGAAATAGGAAGAACGTTGACAAGCTTGATCTTGAGGCAAGGTGTCCATACATCGATAAACTTAGCTTTGTGAATGGCTTCAGTCGACCAGTACGATTCAGTTGAGAGTGATTGTGTCTGTCAGTGTGTCACTTTCACTAAGTTGTGTGCGTGTGTGGTTTTTCTTCGCCGGATTTTACGCCTGTTCACTGAGACGGAAAAAAGTTCGCACGCACGCACGTTCTGTTAGTGTGCTGTCAGTATGTGTGCTTGTATGCGGCACAGTGATCAAAACAAAATTTAGATCAGTGGCTTGAGAGCAAGTGTGTGTGTGTGTTTCTGAGTGGTGTGTGAATGTGTCTAGTGTGTGTGTGTTAGTGTGTGTGTGAATGATTCACTGCGTGCTTTGTGTGTGTGTTGTGTCATTGTGTGTGTCTGTGTGTGTGGGTTGGTGAACGTGTGCCACTCTGTACGTGAGAGAGAGAGTGTGTGTGTGTGTTGTGTTAGAGATAGAGGGAAGGAGAGAGAGAGAGAGAGAGTGCATGTCTGGTCCGGTCAGGTCATTAGATCTGCTACTGGTAACCTGTAATCCAGTACAACCTGTTCAGGGTCGGGTTGCCGGCGACTAAACCGGCACTCCCACCGCTCCCTTCCGGGACTGGTGAGGCGGGTGGCTAGACACCCTTATGGAATTAAAAACGAGATCCATAAAAGGGCGTCGGCTCAGGAGAGCCACCGACGGCCATCTAGCTCCACTGTGCTGTGTGCATGCCACACGCAGTTGGCCCCCGGGGTGTGTCTACCCATGCACGCGAAGTCTGGATCCGGCAGAATCTGCGGAAGAAACCTATCGGTTCAACGGAGAGGAAGGCGGTTACAGCAACGCACTGTGGAGTGCAGAGAGCAAGATGAGACACCGAAAGGATATCTTGGTCATCCACTGCATCTGTGCTCATCCTCCAGTCGTCTCGACTTAGTCTTGCCACTGGAAACTGGTGGACCCGGACGAGAGAGTGAGGTCGACGTTGCGCAACTCCTCTTCACTTCAAACAAACTCATCGCGCAAGTCATCAGTCATCCTTAATGACCTTTCATCCTTCATCATTTCATCACCCCCAAGTCCTGTGGCGACAGGCGAGCGACGAAACGACAGGTGTGGTTACACTGGCAGTCGCAGCCGCAGACCTGCACGCAGGCGGCTCAGGCCATAGGGTCGTTCTTCATCGACAGGAGCAGCGATGGAGCTCGGCAGCCGTCTGAGCAGCCCTCTTTAGGAATGCACTGCTCACCTCCCTGGCATGAGGAAGGGGCTAGAAAAGGCGCCCTAAAAATTGCCTGCTCCATATCACCCTGGCCAGCATACCGCGGCTGGCGGGGACCCTACATCAGCGGTCGAAACAAAGAGAAAGAAAAGAAAAAAACAAGGATCGTTCCTCTCACCATTGGTGCTTGGAACATAAGGACTCTCCTGGATAGAGATAACGCGGACAGACCCCATAGGAGAACAGCACTAGTTGCATCCGAACTCGCCAGATACAACATCGACATCGCAGCCTTGAGTGAGACTCGGCTTGCAGGCGAAGGCGAGCTCTATGAACGGGGATCTGGTTACAACTTCTGGAGTGGACGAGGAAGCGAAGAGCGACGTGAGGCCAGCGTTGGTTTTGCAGTAAAAACAGCACTTGTCAGCAAGCTAGCTGGAATCCCAAAGGGAGTCAACGATAGGCTTATGACCATGAAACTCCCACTGGCATCTGGCCAGAAGCACCTCACCATTGTTGGTGCCTACGCCCCAACCATGACCAACCCAGATGAAGTGAAGGCGAAGTTCTACGAGGACCTTCACTCTGTCATTGCTGCTATCCCTAAAGCAGACAAGCTCATCATTCTTGGGGACTTCAATGCTAGAGTTGGCTCTGACTACATCTCCTGGGATGGAGTGATTGGAAAGCACGGCATGGGCCACTGCAACCCAAATGGATTGTTTTTGCTTCAGACCAGTGCAGAGCACGAACTGCTGATAACCAACACAGTTTTCTGCCTCCCTACCCGCAACAGGACGTCATGGATGCACCCTCGCTCAAAGCATTGGCATCTCATCGATTACATCATCGTCAGGAAAAGAGATAGGCAAGATGTACGTGTGACAAAGATCATGTGCGGCGCCGAGTGTTGGACAGCTCCCAAGGCCAGAAGGCTCCAAAACGCTCAACATCGCTAAGCTGAAAAACATCACCATCAAACAGTCCTTTGTGGAGCTGCTGGAAGATCGTCTGGAATCCGCCTCTCTGGACAACCAGAATGTGGAGTCTGACTGTAGGACCCTGCGCGAGCTGATCTATAGTACAGCTTCAGAGACCCTGGGACCCATGACCAGAAAGCACAAAGGCTGGTTTGATGAAAACTGTGATGAAATCAAGCAGCTTCTGGATGAGAAACGCCGTCTGCATCAAGCCTACCTGAGCAACCCAAAGTCCACATCAAAAAAGGATGCATACAATGCCATCCGCAGGACTGTTCAGCAAAAGTTACGTCAGATGCAGGATAAGTGGCTGAGTGACAAAGCTGATGAGATCCAGGGATATGCTGACAGGCACGATATGAAGTTCTATGATGCCTTAAAAGAAGTCTACGGCCCCACATCCTCAGGATCATCCCCCCTCCTCAGTGCAGATGGGAATACCTTGATCACCGAGAAGGAGAAAATTCTCGAACGCTGGGCTGAGCACTTCAACAGTGTCTTAAATCGTCCTTCCTCCATAAATGATGAAGCCATAGACCGTCTCCCACAAGTCCCCATCAACGAAGCACTGGACGATCCGCCAACACTTCTTGAGACCGAGAAAGCAATCCATCTGCTATCCAGTGGCAAAGCACCTGGCTCAGACTCCATACCAGCAGAGGTCTACAAGGATGGAGGCACTGTGCTGACTGAGAAGCTCCATCAGCTGTACTCACTCATGTGGAAAGAAGAGACGATCCCCCAGGATTTCAAAGATGCATCTATCATTCACTTGTACAAGCGAAAGGGGAACCGGCAAGTCTGCGATAACCATCAGGGAATTTCCTTGCTCTCCATCGCAGGCAAGATACTTGCCAGGATCCTACTAAACCGCCTCACAGCACACCTTGACCAAGGTCATTTGCCTGAGAGCCAGTGTGGATTCCGGAAAGAGCGCGGAACAACCGACATGGTGTTTGGTGCAAGGCAGCTGCAAGAGAAATGTCAGGAGCAAAATGCTGATCTGTTCTCCACCTATGTCGACCTCACTAAGGCCTTCGACACCGTGAGTAGAGAGGGACTGTGGAAGATCATGGCCAAGTACGGATGCCCTCGGAAATTTATTTCCTTGGTCAGCCAATTCCATGAAGGCATGCAGGCTCGAGTCCAGGACAATGGCGAAACATCTTCTCCTTTTCCTGTCACAAATGGTGTCAAGCAAGGCTGCGTCCTGGCTCCAACACTGTTTAGCCTCATGTTCTCTGCAATGCTTACTGATGCCTTCAGAGATGGCGATGTTGGAATAGGCCTAAAGTACCGAACAGATAGCAAGCTGTTTAACCTCAGAAGGCTTCAAGCAAAAACGAAGGTCATGACAGACATCATCAGAGACTTTTTGTTTGCTGATGATTGTGCCCTCAACGCTGGATCTGAAGCTGACATGCAACTCAGCGTTGACAAGTTTGCCACTGCCAGCAGGAACTTCGGCCTTACCATCAGCACGAGGAAAACTGAAGTTCTCCATCAGCCAGCCCCAGGGAAACCCCACGTTGAGCCCAACATCACAGTCAAAGGTCAGAGACTCAGTGCGGTGGAGCGGTTCACATACCTTGGCAGCACACTGTCACGAAATGCGACCATCGACGATGAAGTGAACGTCAGGATTGCAAGAGCAAGCGCAACTTTTGGTAGACTCTATGCAAATGTCTGGAACAGAAGAGGCATTGGTCTTGAGACCAAGCTAAAGGTCTACAGAGCAGTAGTTCTCCCCACACTACTGTACGCCTGCGAAACTTGGACAGTGTACCAACGACATGCCAAGAAGCTGAACCACTTCCATACAACATGCCTCAGGAAGCTACTGAACATCAAGTGGCAAGACAGAACCCCAGACACGGAGGTGCTTGCAAAAGCCACCCTTCCCAGCATCTTCGCCATCCTGATGCAGTCCCGGCTTCGCTGGGCTGGACACGTGGCGCACATGCCAGACCATCGGCTGCCCAAAAGGCTCTTCTATGGCGAGCTGCAACAAGGGAAGAGATCACACGGAGGTCAGAAGAAGCGCTTCAGAGATACTCTGAAAGTCTCTCTGAAAGCGTTTGATATCAACCCTGACTCCTGGGAGGAATCTGCAGTGGACCGTGACAAATGGCGCGCTGCTGTGCACAAAGGCGCCAGGTTGTGTGAGGCCAACAGGACTGCTGCAGCTGTTCAGAAGAGGCAGGCCAGAACGTCACGGGCAAACAAGCTCCCTGACAATGATATGCCTGTCTTTGTCTGCCCCAACTGTCAGCTAACATTTCGTGCGCAGATTGGACTATTCAGCCATCTGCACATTCACAGATAAATTCATGAGCATCCCCCCCCACCACCACCACCCTCCCCCGATCCCCCAGCTGGATGACAACGATGGTCATCATCGATCTCGATGGACACACACCACCAGGTGTTGAGGTTGGTTTCAAGCTGTGTGAGCCAACAGCTCAAGCATACATATACATACCCACACTATCACAGCACAAAGCAAATACATACTGACACTGCACACACACACACACACACACACACACACACACACACACACACACACACAGAGTACAGGGCAAAATTCACACAATTTTACCTCAGTATCTGATAACGGTAAGATGCTGTTCCCCCCACCCAAACACACACACACACACACACACACATACACACACACACAGGTTTCCAATTACTCTTTTTGCATACATTCAGTTTTCATGTACGTTCTATGTCCTTTGTATGCATCTGACATTTGCCTTCGGTGAAGGATGGAATTTTCACTTCAGCACACATTAGCCCCACTTTTTCTCCAATATTGAATCCACAGTCAGCAAGAAAGGATCCCCAACAGAAGTTGATATTTAAATCCACTTTCCTCTGTTATGTGCTTACAAGACACTTGTTCACCCACCCCAGCCTTTTAGTATTACACCTACATATCACTGTATGATTGTGTTTGTAATGAGAATCTGTCATGTCCCTGCATGAAGATTAGATGGTCTTTTCATGAAAATTTCAAAGCAACCAACTATTGCTGCTACTTTTTACCCAAAGGATTCCACAAATTGATGAGGCATACATGATTGTAGACACAGTCTCACTTAAGTCATGATCAGCATCTGGCGACAAGAGGCGCCTCTTCCCTTGTGGCAGAGAGGCAGTAAAAACTGTTATACTGTCAGGAAAATCGCAAAATGAGTAAAATTTTTATTTTTCAATAGTTCCTCCCTATTCTTCACTTTTTTGTGATGGGTGTTTTCTGTTATTTTCACTCTGCTGTGCCCAAGGTGAAGAGATAGGGCCCAGTAAGGTGAGACTTCAACATATCACAGGCAGGCCTACTTGAAAACATAATTAAACCTTTTATGGTGACCTTTTCAGTTAATCTCTTTCTCACAAACTCATCACTCACACACGCGCGCACACACAGAGACTTACACTCTTTCTCTCTTTCTCTCTTATTTATTGTTGGATAACATCTTATTTTTTAGGCAAAGTCCTATAGTGAAGCCATATGATAAGCCGGCAGAATGTGGGCCTTCATCTGAACACGGGTCAGAATTCACTTGAAAACCTCGTGTTAGCCAAAGCTTCAACACGTGTAATGAAAAGTAGCCTGTTTGGAGAGAACACTTCAGAATTCACTTTATTTCGTAGCTAACAACATTGTGTTATCTCCACAGAAATGTCTTGAACAAACACGCAAATGTTCACTGGTATTTGCAAACGTCACTGTGGTGCGCCGGATAGCTGCGATACATGCCTGCCTCCTTGTTCTGTGACTGCTTCCTGCTGTAGTTTCAACTGTGGGAAATCGTTAAAAATCGATACCCAGTGGGTCTCGATTCAGTATTGTATCCTCAACTTGTACAGCCGATAATGCAGCAAGTGAGTGGCATTGCTCAGTATCTTTGTGGAGACGATCGTAGTTTAGCAGCGCGTCACGTAATTTCGTTTTCGTTCGTTGCGCCTAACCGGCAAAATGGCATCCCGTCCCACTGACAATGCACCGCGCGTGACGTCATCTTCCCAAGCCCTATTATTCCTTTTTCATTCTTATTTTATTTTTTAAGTGTTTATTTCATTTGTTTAATTTTGAGGAACTTTGAAAAGATTGTGAGAGGGTATGGGAGAGGTACTGCTGGAACGGGCAGATTGTGTTCTGCTATACTTGTGTTAAACAAAAAAATAATCCGTCTCCCCCTTGTCAATGGACCCTTGCAGGTAATGACAATAAAGTGTCAAAGTGTCAACTCTCTCTCTCTCTCTCTCTCTCTCTCTCTCTCTCTCTCTCACCAAAACGCCTTGTTGCAGACCACGAGCTTCACCTCGCCATCACCTTCACCTCCCCGCCATTGCAGGCTACTTCTTGGGACAAGTGAAAGGATAAGGTAACGTACTTAAGTAAGTATGTAAAGTGGATATTTCTAGACATTTTTAACAGGGTCTCTCTCATGTACACTTGTAAGGGCTCTTGTGTGTGCTTCAAGTGCACGTGCACTGGGGATCTCGTCTCACCCGAAAGACTAACACCCGGACCACCATTCAGAGTGTAAATGTCGGAAGTCGTGCGTGACTGGGTTCAGAGAGTCTCCTGGAGGAGGCGTGTGGTGTACTGAGCCACCCTTCGCCTCGCCAGTTACCGCTGTTTTCATGCCGCTGACATTAAGTTAAATTTCACACGCTGGTTTTCGTCTTGAAAAACCTGGCATGGCCTTTCTAATTGATTGGACGTATAACAGTACGGTTTGACATTCCCTACCGTACGACCTTTACGGATTTTTTTAATTTAATTTTTTTTTTTTTTTTAATAATAATGCATCTTTTCACTCTGCCGTGTAGCCATACACACTTAAACGCCCACTCGCAGAAACGATTAATGTGGTAATTGCAGCGAGTGATTGCCGCAGGAGAAAAGACGGAAGCACCATTTTGACATTTGAGTAATTTGTCGGTCCTAAAAATATCAACACCATTTTCGATTATGTTTAAAAGAAAAACAGCTGTTTTCAAACTAATTGCTGACGAATCAACAATTGATGACTGGCAGTCACGTGGAGCTTTCTTCTTTTTTTTTTTATATTCCTTTTGATGCACGGTCAAATGTAGCTCAGTCTGAGGTTACAGGAGGGATAAATCAAGCATTTTTTTAAATGTACCTGGCTCATACTGAACTGAAATCTTCCAAACCAAGCCAGTTTCTTGCATATTAGTTTTTCGTTTTCACTTCTTGATTTGCGCAGGCTGCAAGAGATGGAGCCAATAGCCAATGAGAAACACAGCAACAAAACAATTCAATGTTGCCACTCTTTGAACACTTGTGTTGTATGCTGATATTTCTAATGAATAAATCTAATTGCCAGTTACACGTTGATGTACAATCATGACATAAAATAGTTTCTGTATATCACTGTTTATATACAAAGTATGGGAGACAGAGGGAGAACAACAACAAATGCACTGAGGCTGCACACGTGGAGGGGCACGGGGCGGAGAAACAGGTGCTCTCAATGATTCCTTTCTTTTGCAGAACAGCAATACGGAAGTGGCCATGGACCATTCCACCAATCACAGCCGGCGCGCCGGATGTCATCTGCGCATACTCAGAACCCTCCAACATGTGTTTCTCATCTGTGGAGGGACGGAGCTCACGTGCGGTAACCACAGGCGTACACGATACTGGTCAAACAGGACTGGGTGAGGTCCAGCAGGCCTTGTGTCTATATGACCAGTCTGACTTCAGCTGCCCACGGTCCACACCCTGTGTCTGCATTACGAGACAAACCGGACCTGCAAACAATCCTAATCTCTGACGTCTCTTTCCTGAACTCAGGGTCTCAACAGGGGGAGGTCATGCTGAACAACGCGTGCGCCAGCTGATCATCCATCCTACTGGTCGGGACTTATCGAACGTGCCACGCGCAACAGGTGTGAACCGTGACGCTGTGGAGAGGAGGGAAAACACGTTGGTTAATGATCACCCTATCCCCACAAACGCGCGAGAGAGGGAGGGGTGTCAAAACCCAAACGTTAGAAAGGAACCTCCTGATTTGTCTGGTCACGCCTTGCCTGTCAGCGTATTGGATTTGTGGGATTGAAGAAACCTGACACTGTCTGACGCGTGTGTTAAGTTCTAAAGCTGCAGCCGTTATACGATTCAAGTTTAAAGAGGGAGTAGAAAGAGCCTGACAGGATTGAAGGGTTGGTGGTGAGCGCCGCTACACCCTGAGTGGTTCGGTTCACTCTGCGAAGACTTGGGGAGGTGGTGGGGACAGTTTTTCTTTATTTGTATTTTTCTCTTGTATGAGGAGTTGAGATAGTTACTTTGAGGGAGGATTTTTAAACGAAATTTGTTAAAGTGTCAATCAATATTTTCGTCCAGAGGACTTTCTTTTCTGCCCTTTCTCTTGGTTAGGATTTGCCCTTGTTATTGCTGATATACATATGTGGACAGACTCAAGTCTAACATCGCAGGTTATCTACAAAGCTGGCTGTTCGCGCGAACTTGCATGGCCCCAAACTGACACACGTGAATTATGCAGTGGCTTATATTCCTTTTACAAATACCAGAGGTGGTAGACTATTGCTACTGTTTGTGTGTAGTGTCCTGCCCGTTGCCGCTGTTTGTGTGTTTGTGTGTAGTGTTGTGTGTAGGCCATTGCCACTGTTTGTGTGTAGTGTCCTGTCCATTGCCACTGTTTGTGTGTAATGTCCTGCCCATTGCCACTGTTTGTGTGTTTGTGTGTAGTGTCCTGCCCATTGCCACTGTTTGTGTGTTTGTGTGTACTGTCCTGCCCATTGCCACTGTTTGTGTGTAGTGTCCTGCCCATTGCCACTGTTTGTGTGTTTGTGTGTAGTGTCCTGCCCATTGCCACTGTTTGTGTGTTTGTGTGTTGTGTCCTGCCCATTGCCACTGTTCGTGTATCATTGCCAACTGTTTGTGTGTTTGTGTGTAGTGTCCTGCCCATTGCCACTGTTTGTGTGTTTGTGTGTTGTGTCCTGCCCATTGCCACTGTTCGTGTATCAGTTTCAGTTTCAGTAGCTCAAGGAGGCGTCACTGCGTTCGGACAAATCCATATACGCTACACCACATCTGCCAAGCAGATGCCTGACCAGCAGCGTAACCCAACGCGCTTAGCCAGGCCTTGTGTGTAGTGTCCTGGCAATCATTATTCACGGGTTTATTTCTGGAGCCAAGCTTGAATCATGCGAGCGAAGGGTAAAAAAAAAATCAGACAACAACAACAGCAGCAACAGTAACAACAAGCCTTTATTTAGAAAGTGAATAATACGCTTGAAATAACTGAATAAAGAAAAGAAAGAAAGAAAGAGGTATAACAGAAGGTGTGGAGGGATTGTGGAACAAAGAGGCATGGAACTTTTACAACACTCTTTATAGAAGAGCAGCTTATTCCCGAAAAAAATTACATCTTTTTTTTAAATTTTAGCACAGTAATACAAATTTTTTTTTTATATAGCATCTATCAAGAAAACTGATTTAGGTGCTTTACAAAACACATCATATTTTGCAGAATACATTACATCAATGTTACATATACATACCAAAACGTACACAGCCAATCTTCTTCTTCTTCTTTTTCATTCGTGGGCTGCAACTCCCACGTTCACTCGCATGTACACGAGTGGGCTTTTACGTGTATGACCGTTTTCGGGGATACATAGCAAATTATACACACATAAACACAGTACATACTTCCATAAAAGCGTATATTCAATCATGCATACATACATACATATATACATACATACCCGTCCACACATGCATAATACATATATATATATATATGTGTGTGTGTGTGTGTGTGTGTGTACATAGTCAAGCACTGTTTACACACAGTCAATAATACTACATGTACAGGAGTTGTTACTTTTTGGAAGGACATGCCACAAGATGTATTGCTGAGAGAAGAGATGTGTTTTGAGGCCCGATTTAAAAAGAGGCGAGGGAGTCAGAGTGTCGGAGGTTGTCAGGAGTCTGTTCCACGTTTTTTAGGCTTGTTTGCTGTCCATAGGTCATAGTACTGACTAAGTTTCCTTAGAAGTCGAGTATTAGAAGAGGAAAGCTGTCGAGATGGAGTATAGATATGGAGAAACTCAGGAAGATACCCTGGTATCGACTGACTGTAGAAAAGGTTTTAAGTGGATAGCTTGTACTCTATTCGATCGAAAACAGGCAACCAGTGAAGAAATTCAAGGAGAGGGGAAACAGAGTCAGATTTAGAAGCTCTGTGAATGAAACCGGCACCGTCATTTTGGATTCATTGAAGTATGTCTCGTAAATATTTGGGAAGGCCCGCCAAATAAGAATTTCAGTGATCCATTCTTGAGAGAACGAAAAGCGCACACATTAAGTGTTTTAGTTGCATCAATGCATCAGCAGAGATATACTGACGGATATAACTGATCCTACGCAGTAAAATATTCATACTCTGGCTGTAGCTGGACTGGTCAGCCTCTTGCTTTGGGTCTGTTGTCTGTATGACAACATGGGTCGCACCTGGACATTAGGGTTCACACACTTTCAAATTCAATGCAACCGTCGTCTGAAGAAGCCTGAAAAAAGAAGAAAAAAATTCTGCTTCTCCTGGGTGGTCTTAGAATAAAAGTACCGGTAATCACCAAAATATGAATCCTTTGGTAAATTCCCCTTTATCCTCTCTCTTTAAATTGTACACCATCTTGTTACCAAGTCCTGAATTTGAGGGGATCTTAGTGATGATTTTCAAATGCACGAAGTGCATCAAATGTTATGCTTTATGGCAACGTATCGTTTTCAGGTTCTGTTGTTGAACAAATCACTTTTTCTCGCAGATAGATTCTTCTTACTGGTAGACAGTGACATTGATGAAGAATACATGACAATGATGAAGAATACATGACATTGATGAAGAATACATTTCAAACTTCATCCCAAAATGAATGGCACACTTTCAACAAGACTCGCTGTAAGCACGCGGCTTATTCCCTAGATTATAATGATTACTTGAATATATAACAATAATGGATACTTATACAGCATTTTATCCAGAAAAACTTTTTTTTTCTTTCTTTTTGTTGTTGTTGTTGTTGCTGTTGTTGTTGACTAAACGTGCATAAGTATTCGCGCTTCATGAACTACCCTCTCTGTCTGTCTGTCTCTGTCTCTCTCTCTCTGTCTCTCTCTTTCAACAGAAATTCACTTTATTTTTGAGTGTCCAAAGTATGAAGATTTAAGATCTAAGTATTTGCAGAATATTGTCAATTTCGAAAATCACAATCTGGAATTTACGAGTTTCAGAAGAGAGTATTTTTGTTTTTGCAAAGTTTCTGTTTTATGCCTTCGAGTTCAGATTTCAGATCTTGAATGCAGACCAAAATATACAAAGGTGAAGCAGCGTATTAAACAAACCGGTTAATCTAGGTATACCTATCACGAAAATAATTCTCTCCGTGAATTTGCTATGTACTCATGTATTTTGTTTTGATTTTTTTCTCTTGTGTAAATAGTAATACATCTGTTGACTGTGAAACCCCACTGAAAGGGGCTGTGGCCTATTCAATAAACTAGTGTCAGTGTCTCTCTCTCTCTCTCTCTCTCTCTCTCTCTCTCTTTTCTTCTTTCCCTCTTTTTTTTGTGTGTATGGAGTGGGGGAGTGGGGGTGGAGTGGGAGGTGTGTGTGTGGGGGGGGGTGGGGGTGGGGGGTGGGGGGACACACAAACACAAAAGTGCACGTGTGTGAGAAAGAGCACAAGGTCACGATGTCCTCGTCCATTTAAAAACAAAGATGCACGCTCATCAGAACGCCTGACGGTGCACGATGAAGCAAGGGACAAATTATGTTTTAGACAGTGGGGCATTGACAGGCAGCCTGTCTGGCAAGATGGTCAGCAGATAAAGTCCACCAGGCCGGCCAGTGGCCGCCGCTCTGCACAAACAGTTATCAACAGCATCTGGTCATCCACAGCGCACACACCACCTGAACAGCCCCTGCCGGCCACTGCTCGGCACTCCACCACCCTCCCGATTTGCTTTCCGCTTGATGACGGTCACCCTCCCCAAGGTTCCCCAACAGAAGGGTACAAGTCTCCACCGACTGGAAAGCAAACGGAGCGTTTGATAAACACACTGTCCAGCCATAGCAGGCGTCCGTTTCAATCGAGTGACCATGGTGACAAACGCCGGAAGCGGACATGAGGTCGCGTGTCTGGCGCGTGCGCTGTGGACACAGACAGCGGAGGGAGACGGGGGAACGTTTGAAGACTGGGACAAAGGAAAGTCGGTGACTTTGTTGTGCTCTGAGACGTGATCGCCAGCCTGGCGTGCACAATGAGGTGGCTTTCAAAGGGGAACTTCATCTAACGTGAACCGATAGTTTATCGACCTTTTGTTGGCCCTGATTAGCTTCTCTGGTCAACTATGGACATGTTTGATGGGGCGAGGGGGGGGGGGGGGGGGGGGGGGGAAGAGGATTCACCGAGCGGTAGACATCCAGTTGGCCAGGGCAACGCACTCTTGGCGACGCTATGTGTACAGTTTCTTCTTGATGTACAAAATGGCCACTCAAACTTTCTCATTTGCCTTGTCTTTCTAACTAACGACACTGAATGCTTTCATTACCACTGCCTATTTTCATGCTAGTTTCTTTTCATCAGATAGACCGTTTACATGTTTACACGTTTGTTTTCTTCTGATGGTTACAATGTGGATCTCCAGTGTAACAGGCCAGACTCTACCCTGTGCAGTGTTGCAAAAAAAAAAAAAAAAAAAGCATTATTATCCTCACTGACAAATGAAAAACGGACAAAAGTGACCTATCCTATTTCTAGACCAATACCCTCTCAATTAATGCTGATTTCAAACAAAAAATGGTGAGCGTTTTCGGAACTCATACTTGCAATAAACGTGTGTGTGTGTGTGTGTGTGTGTGTGTGTGTGTGGTGTGTGTGTGTGTGAGGGGACAGTGGAGAACCCAATCATGTGTGTCAGTGTGTTTGTGCGAGCGCGTGCGTTCGCTCGTTGGTGCGTGTGTGTGTGTGTGTGTGTGTGTTATACGTTATTACTTCTTCTTTCAGTTCGTTGCACCCTGTTTGAAGTTGACTTTCTTTTTTTATATATCTTTTGTACATGTTTGCTAGTAGGTTTTTGTGTTATACACAATATCATATTATTGCTCCTTTGCTATTACTTTTTTGCAATCATTGGAAAGCTCATTGAGCGTCAGGAGGCGCTATATAAAATTCCGTTCTTCTTTTTCTTTCTTTCTTCTTCATATTCTTGTTCTTCTTCTTACTGTTATTATCATTATTGACATAAATGTGATAGACTGGTTAGGTGAGCGGAGTGCACACATGGGGTATATTCCGGCCAGGAGGGGTATGACATGGCCTAGGCTGACTTAAAACCCCGGGGTGAAAGTAGCCTTGGCTACTTTGTACCGGGATATAAAACTAGCCATGGGTTGAGTTCGGCCTGTTACACTGGAGACCGGTTGACTCATTGAGGACGCACCAGCCAGGTACGATATAACAAAGTACGCGCGCGTGTGTGTGTGTGTATGTTACGTAGGTCTTTCGATGTATTTTGAACATTGTCGTTTTTTCACGGTGTTGAGTTCGTGCTTTGGGAAACCAAAAGTAGACACGTTCTCTGTTCAGTGTGAATGATAAGAGACTGAAGACTTATGTAATTTAACTGGTTTGTGTACCCAATATATCAGTCCTAACATTAAAAAGAATATGCACGCATAGATTCCCTTCAATGTTTCATTAAGGTCCAGCTGCTTTGCCAAAACTTGTCTTATTGCTAAATCAATGATTTTAAATAACCAAATGTTTAGAGATAAGAACTATCGTGTATAGCTTGCGATGCGACCTTAAACAAATCATTATGAATATTGACGTACTCAGTACCAGAATCACATTGAATGCCCTGTGGTTGCTATTGTCTGCCCATTTCGTTGATATGACCACGTGTCTTGTGACCTGTAAAAAAAGATAACTTTTTTTTCGGTCTGCATTTTGAATTTTACACACACACACACACACACACACACACACACACACACACAACTGAATGGCATTTAAAGTCCGATCGAATGGATCTCATGGCCTGTAAACACATGATAATTTTTCTTTTTCTTTACATTTTGTATTTTGTACACACACACACACACACACACACACACACACACACACAAATATGTTATACTTCCACAGTTTAATCTTCATATCAAACAACTTCAGCCCTTTATGCCGATGAACCGTCAAAACTAAGTTGAAAATATCAAGCAATCGCCTCGTTGGAAAAATATAATAAAAGTGTATGAAGAGTATCAGATTTTTTTTTCTTGGCACGGAGCTGCTTCTTTCTTATTCAAAAGTAAATGACAGTTAAGAAAATAAAAAATGACATAAATAAAATATTTCAAATAAATAAAAATTGATAAAAGATAAAGAGAATGAGGGAGGGTTACAAGATGTAAGATGCAGGGAAGGGATTTCTGTACATATATCACAGCGTATGTTGATTTCTTTCGTTTTATTTTGTTTTGTTTTTTTTCTTGCACAGCAACGTACATGTCAATTCCAAAGTATAGGAAAACCAATGATACAAAAAATCTTAACAGTGAACAACATTACTCATAATAGTCATATCGGGAATAAATCTTCAAGAGATGCAGTATTCCGGCACAGCATCACAGGCAATCTTAGCCATGATCATCATTTCAGAATAAGGGCTATGAAGTGGAATCAACTAAACATTAACATCCCGGTGTGTGTGTGGGGGGGGGGGGGGGGAGAACGGAAAAGAGAATGCGAGAGTGGAGATGGATGAGTACAAATATTTAAGAAGAAAAAGAAGAAATGGAAACAGATGAAAGAAAAACAGTGTATCAAACATCAGACTGCATTGTGTTGTAGGCCTGTGGACGGACAAAGCATGGGTGGGAATCGCAACAAACAGACAATCATATAAAAGTTGACCACTGATTTGAATAAACATACAAAGAGAGCTGGTTGTAAAATGGATGCGACGAAATGAGACACAAGTGTGGCAACGATGTAATTGCTGATAACTTAAATCCTATACCTTGTGAAAATTAAAACCTTAATTCTTTACCACATTCTCGTGCTCTCTCTTTTTGCTTTTCTTTTAGCACACCGAACAAATCAACTTAGACATGGATGTCTCCGGAAAATAAGAGACCTGCTAAGCTTCAAACAATGATTTTCAGGTGACATTTTCCCATCCCCATACCCCCTTTTCATTATTATCATCATCATCATCATTTTTTAATCACAAGGCCCATATGTCCTGTTTGGATGATCACAATTAGGTGCATCATTATTATATGCAAACCGTGCTTCCGAAAGTGGTTCAGTTAGTCTGTGATGAAAGTCCACCTTGTTAGTACTCGAAATGTCCTCCTTCATCATACCAGTTCCCATCCTACAATGGTCACTATGACCTTCATTGGGCAGCAAACATCGCAGTTGGCCCCCAGTCACACTACAGTCCTGACCCCGCTCCTTGCAGCTGTTGCCTGTTTCACGTTCTGAAGGAGAAGCTGACAGGACAAGTTTTCACAGATATAACACTTGTCAAAAGCTGTATTTTCACAGCTCTGAGCCTTGGGTAAATTGGACTATCATTTGAAAACAAGGCGACAGAAACTGAGCTAACAAGATCGTGGAGAGTACTTTGAGGGGACATGAAAATATCAAACAAATCAAACCGTTAGTTTCCGCTTGATAGAGTCAGTGCCATGGATTTTGCAAGATCCCCCCCCCCCGCCCCCCGCACACACACACACACACACTGAATGAATGAAAAGATGCTGTCCTTCACGTCACGAGAATGTGGGTGATATAGCTTTCCACATCCTCACTGTAAACTCAATTCCAAATCTTATCAAGCCCTTTGATTTGTCTCTGCACTAGATTCAGCGCTGTATACATATCAATATTATTATTATTATCATTATGGTTACTTCAAACCTTTAAAAAAAAAGAAAGCGACCAATCTGAACATAAACAATATGAAAGCAGAGATGGAAGGAATCAAACACAAGAGTGAACAACATATATCAAATATGGAGCGTTTCTATTTCCACAAAAACAAGCAATGAGAGACTCTTACACGGCATCATGGTACATCATTACAGGCACCATGTGAAACGCTGGAACGATTTTTTTTTTCAGGATTATAAAACTAAATGTGGACACAGACAAAAGCAAGCGCTCCTGAGAACAGAGAGATACCATCTTGCGAATTTGTTCTTCCTTGATAAGCAATGCTAAAACATACACTGTGTGTGTGTGTGTGTGTGTGTGTGTGTGTGTGTACCTACGTATGCGTGTGTGTGTGTGTGTGTGTGTGTGTGTGTGTGTGTGCCTGCGTACGTGTGTGTATGCGTGTGTGGATATACAGTGTAATATACCCATATAAAAAGGTTAATGTATTTTAACGTCTGTGAGCATATATAAAACATGAATAAGCATACTCTGGTTGCCATAATACATTTTTTTTACAGAGCTGGTGGATGAATATGTCAGTGGTAAGTACTCCCAGATCAAGAAATGAAGAATTCACACACAAGCACAACAAAAATTCACACATGCACAAAAGATAAAAATGTGGTGCAATGTCAATCCCATAAAATGATTTCCTTATCACACTTTTACAATATTTTATAAACATCAACAAACAAACAACAACAAAGAAAAAAAAGCGTGCATTTTCAGCCTAATACTGCATGCAGTCTCTGACATTTTCATCCATGCTGAACCGACAAAAAAGATGGTAAATGGCAATATGTTGATTTTGTGTGTTTACAACAGTTGGTGTTTATTAATCATGATTATCATATCATGTACATAATCATGATTATCATATCATGTACATAATCATGATTATCATATCACAGACCCCACAAAATCACTCTTAAGTCAAGCACATGTTGTTACCCATGAAGAATATTGCCCTGTAAGATCAGAAGTTATAATAATGTCAGTTTGTGTAACTGACGATTCCTGTACTTTATGTCGGATCCAGTACTACAAGTGAAAAAATAAAGCTTAGGTCCGTTTCCATGTAAGCGCTGACCTAGAAAGAAAAAGAAAATCGTGATTGTGGAAAAATGAAATGACAGAAATATATCAGTGGCATAACTCCAGTCAACGCAAATAATAAGAAGTGGTGACGACCCTGAAATGTATTCTGATTTTACTGGAAAAGGGAATGCAATGAGACGACAGCTTGTAGTAAAAATGATTTTGTATCGTTGTGGCGGCATGTCAGTGTTTCGTGGGCCAGAATTTTCTGATAAAACATGCGCTCAATCCGGCCGCTATTTTCCGGGGGCTTCTGCATTGGATAATGCTGTAAACAGCATGCACATGCGTTTGTTCAGTTTACTAAATTAGTATCTCTTTTTTTAAGCGATACATCACACAGTTCCAGTAAAAATAAATGTAACTGAAACACTACAAGAAAACAATCTACGGTACAAACATTTGGTAGAGCTGAACTCGCATTCTTTTCCTTGAAATTAAACTATTGAAAACGGTCACTAGATTTTTCTTCACTTCCATATTCAAATTAGTAGTTTCATAATTAGCGCAGAACAGTTACAAAATAAGTCACAATACACATCACCAGAAGATACCTCGAAAATATTCTTTGCCATATTCGATGAACTGATATCAAACTAGGGACAGAGAGGGAAGGAATCAATTAGAAGTCAACCCATTGTGTCAGTAGGCTCTTTTGACACAAAGAGATGTAAGCTCTGTCGGAGATGGAACATAAAAATGTTGGTTTTCGAGCGAAGCAGCCCGGGCAGCGAATCCGGATCATGATACTTGCTGCCCGCTCTGCTTCTCAAAAACGGACACTTGACGCCCGATCTGCGACAGGCTTAAACTCTTTATCCTCCGAACAAGGGGCCAACCCTTAGGCAGAGGAGGCTGTCCGTTGCAATGATGCCAGACGGGTGTGAGCGTCTGATCACCTAGAGTATCGATAGTACAGGAAACCAAGCTACATGACAGTGGTGACTACACGTGTCATTTATTCGTCGGCGGCGGTCTCCTCCTCAGCGGCGGGCTCCGTGGCCTCCACGCTCTCCCCGCCTTCCTCCGTGCTCTGTGCCGTCGGCTGTGGCTGCTCCTCGGCTGCTGTCTTCTCGCCTGATGTCACCGCGTCCTCGCTCTGTCAACCAATCAACCAACCAACCAATGAACCTGCGGACATGCCTTTTTTTCCTTCCCCCCCCCCCCTCGCCTCCCCCCCTTCCTCCAACATTTCCAAATCTTAACCGCATCCTCTGAAAATTATCTTAAAGAATTTGTCTTTTCTATTGCCGTGTTCCTTTCCTTTTGACTGTGTGATATCCAGTCCTCTTCATTTGGATCCAGTTAAATTTGTTTTGCATCCAAGAAACAATTTTGGCGGTTTTTTTTTTTCTTCTTTCTTTCTTTCTTCTGTGTGTTGTTTTTGTTTTTGTGTGGATTCTTTTTGTTTATTTTTTACATTAGGCTTTGGGGTAGGGTTAACATATATTCTTTTCGCTTTTTACATAATCGTTTTGCAAAATATACTGTTTACAGCCCATTTATTCTTTCTGTCATTTGGTTTCACTTTTCGCCATGTTCTTACCATTGCCGGTGTTTTTGGTGCCTTTCTGTCTTATATCTGTATAGTCTTGACATGTCGCTGTGGTCGATTGGGCAATCGATAAACAGACTGACTGGTAATAATTACCCGTCAGTCAGTCAATAAATAATCAGTCGAACAATCGATCAGTACGTCAGCCGAACAACTGGTCAAACCCTCATTCAATCAACTGGTCAAACCCTCATTCAGTCAACAAGGAAAAACATAATTTTCTCCGTTTCGTTTTGCAGTTGTTCCATTCTGTTTTGTTGTGTTCTGATCTAGTAAATAAAAATAATGATAATAATATATAAAACATTACAGCCTGCTGATTCTGTTCTTGTACATAGTGCTACGAAATAAAGCACATTTTCCAGATCATCAACACATAATAAGGCATTATCAAGTATTGATTTTTCTTCTTTCGTTCGGTTATTTGACCAACAATCCAGAACCCCACTCTCCCTCACACACACGCACACACACACACACACACACACACAGACAGGCAGACACACACACACACACACACTCCCCCACTCTTTCTCTCTCTCTTGATTGCAAATTCACACACGCACGCATGCGCCACACCCCTCCCCTCTACACATACACCCAAGCATAGGCTTTTGCCCTAATCACACTTAAAAAAACAAAACAAAACAAAAACCTACACAAAAAACGGACACTATATATCACATGAATGTCATGCTGATGGTTTAATTGGCTTTGAACCCGAAACCCGACTCCCTCTCCCCCACGCACCTCTCTCTCTCTGTGTGTGTGTGTGTGTGTGTGTGTGTGTGTTTCTCTGGGTCATGTTTTCTATTTTGTTCGTCGTGAGAATTACGCGTCTATTCGCCATGTTTTCAGTAGGAGAGAGCTTTTGTTAGTCGATTGTTAATGAATTTTATAAGGAGCCTATCAAGTGGGTGTTGACAAGCATTCCTGGCTGTTTCCACGTTCTCCTTTCGCTGCAAGCGCCTCCCACCTTTTCTTTGTTACAGCTGCTTGCGTCTTTGATCTCTCCCTCTGCCTCCTCCTTCTATCCCCCCCCCCCCCTCTCTCTCTCTTTCTCTCTCTCGGAACACAACGGCGTCGGGCCAAGTGGCATGGATGCTGCAGCCGCGAGTGCGCCGATCATCACAATGGCGTTTCACGGCTCAGGAGTTTTTGCTAGTTGTTCACCAATACCCCGTTAAGTTTGGAAAAGACCCTAATCCCTTTCATATATCAGCAGGCATCTTAATGAATATTAAATCTGATGGGCTCGTCGCGATTCATGGCGACTTGCAAATCATAAAACAGCATCTCGGGAAGGTAGGAGGGAAAGGGAGAGGAAGAGAAAACCTGTTTCTTTCCCACCGTTTCATTGTCTTGGTGGTCTGGGGCTTTTCATTGGGGCTCAAAGAAACATGGCAAGTTTACCCAGCTCCCCTTTTGAACGAGGGTCTAATAAACATGGGAGCTTACCACACACTGGGTTTTATAATTATCATTAATTCATTTGGGTTCCTGTCAAGAGTTCGAGGGCAACGGCTCTGGCGCTTACAGCGTCCGTCAAACCTACGATGTGAAGCGTGATTTCCATTAGTCCCAGAAACCATTTACATCACGGCAGATTGTCGAGTGATTACAGATGAGGGCTCATGTGCGTGCCAGCACACGCGTGCAGCACGTATCCTTTCATACACACTGACGAACAAACGCACGCGCACACACACGTAATTCTCTCTCTCTCTCTCTCTCTCTCTCTCTCTCTCTCTCGTAAAAAACAGTTTGATGCTTCATTGAATGTACACCGCAAGTTATTATTGGTCATCAAATAATCATGAATATTGATGGCATAATTAGAGTTAAGCACCCACCCCATCCTCTCTCTCTCTCTCTCTCTCTCTCTCTCTCTCTCTGATGTCACTTGAAAAAAGAGAAGCATTTCCCCTGTATGTTGTGCATACCTCCGATAACGGAGCATGGCTTCCCAAACGGCGGAGTTCAAACACTT
The DNA here is from genome assembly GCF_041734735.1 of Babylonia areolata. NCBI lineage: Eukaryota > Metazoa > Mollusca > Gastropoda > Neogastropoda > Buccinidae > Babylonia > Babylonia areolata. The sequence continues at coordinate 50,519,539 of NC_134881.1, read as the reverse complement.
GTACACGTATAAGCCAAGTCGTAGACACAAATGGACACGGGACTTTGCAGAACACGAAAACAGAAGAATATGAAAGAATCTGAAAATATCTTTGTGAACGTGACTGGTTTTCTTAAGAACATGTCACCAGCGCCTCCCTCCCTCTCTCTTTGTGATAAAATCAACACAGCAGCTGGCCTGACAATTAGAAGAAAAAAAAAGCTGTTGTGTTTCCACCACCACAGCCATCGTGTCCTGTCATCATCTTCCCTTTCCGACCCCACCCCCACCCCCGAGTAACGTGCAGCCAGCAGAAGCGATGGTTTACAACAGGACTCATCCTGAAAGAACACCAGAATGGTTTCAGTTTTTCTCACTCCGGGTATCCCTTCCCCAAACAAAATCTAGAGTGGTCGATGAAGAAAAGCGAAGAGGAGGGGACGAAGAAAAAAAGGCAAGGCAGTGCGGGGACCACAAAAGCGGCTGATGAGCCCTGACTAATGAGGCAGTATTAATGACGACCCTCGCAGGCTGCTAGCGGGTCTGATGCCCGTTAACAAGGATGGAGAACAGAGGGGGAGGGGTGGGAAAACAGCGACTTGTGTCTCCACCCGGCCTTAAAAGATCGGCGCGGCCGACTTTTGTCGCACCCGACTTTCGCCGTACATTCTTTCTTTTACCGTCGTTTCTTCTTCTTCTTTTAATCTTTGTTTCCTCCGGTCACCTCTTGTCATGCAGTGCTGACTTTCACCTTCGCCTTTCCATACTCGCACACTGCCTGGTGTGTCAATCCACCATGTAATGGACGGATTATGCTATTCTGACGGAGATGTCCTAACTGGGAACATCAACTACATAATTTATACGCTTACAGCAAAGCAAAGAATATCAAGCAAGACAAGCAATACATAGGATTTTAGGACAGGGGAACTATGTGTGGACAAGAAAAGAAGGCAGTAGCTTGTACGGACAGACAACAATAATCAAGTGTTTGATAAATGGATCCTTGTATCGGTCTTTGTAGTCACAATAGACCTGCGCCAGACACGGGCAATGAGTGTAGAATTTTTTTTAATTTATAAAAAGAACTTGTAGGGAATGCATCTAAACAAAGAACGTAAAAGAAAAAAAAAGAAGATAACAAAACACAAAGAAAACAATTTCGCCGTTAAACAAACACGCCAAAGACATTCTTCCAATAACTAATATCTGCGACCCCTATTTTGAGATGACAAGAAAAGAATGCATAACATGATGCTGAGCATTCACAGCCAAACCAAAGCAAATCAAATCCAAACACACCCATTGCATCGGGGATGCAGATGAATTAATAATTGCTCAAGGAGATGATGTCAAGTTCTGTTTTTCTTTTTGCTTCATATTTATTCATTTGATGTCTGTCTGAACCGCCGCAGCAGCCATTCACTGGATTCATTTGTGGCAAACCGAAGTCAGTCCGTCGGCCATAACAGCGTCTATAATTAGACTCGGGAAGAGAGGGAGGGGGTAAAACTGGAGGAGATGTGGTGATTTACAGGATGAAAAAAGTCAGCTATTGTGAACGCTGATGCGAAACACACACACACACACACACACACACACAAAGAAAAAGAAAAGAAAAAAAGCAGGAGGGGTTGGGTGGCGTTTGGGGTGGCTGAGTAGTCACCTGTTCCACCCCGTCAAATACCCAAGGCTGCGAAAAACATGGTGGAGGGAGAGGGGCCTCACCACGCCGCAGGGTGCTCCAAGCCTCTCTGTGTGGAAGGGGGACGGGAGGGGGTGGGGACCCACGATGGTCGGGTGGCGCTGAAGGGGAAAGGGTAGATGGTAAGATGGTGGGGGCAAAAGCGACCCGCAGGGGTGGGGATGAGTGGCGTGGGAAAGAGCCGGCTGACAAATCTGAGCGAGGGGTGGGGGGAATGGAGTAGAAGCCGTTTTCAGAAAGAACAAGATAGCATCTAAAAACAAACAAACAAACTACGATTTAAAAAAAAAAAAGAAAAAAAGAAGAAAAAACCCACAGTAATTATTCTGTTATTACTTCTTTTCATCAACCACTGTCCCCCATTCCTTGTACAACGCACGTGTCATCTATGTGCATCGCTGATAAATGTAATACCGGTTACAGCTCTGCACTGACTTGCGATATGACCATTTGAATGCTATGCATTTTTGTTCAGTCGTTATGTTATGATTTCGGCGTGTGTAAGGTTGGATGAACGTAAAAACGTGAAAAACTGACAGAAAAATGTAAATGGATTAAATGTCTGACTGCCTTCGGTTTCCAGAAGACGGCGGAAGAAGCACCTAAAATAGGGAATTACTGACAGTATGGCCCATGTAGTAAATGACAAATTATTGTTCTGTTGCTGATGCCCATAAATGTAGTCCTCAGCCGTTGGTCAGAGGAAGAGGAGCGGTAACTGTTTTCTGGACTGGGTTTGAGTGTGTTGTTCATGGGTCATGTCAAGGTCATGTTGCATACTGTGGTCTCTGATGATATCAAAAACATGTTGATTACAGGTCATACTGATCACAGATCATGTTGACCACAGGTGATTTGGTTCACAAGTCATACTGATCACAGGTGGTCTTGATCACAAATCGCGTTGTTTGCATGTGATATTGAGGTATTGTTCACAGGTGATACTGAGACCCTGTTGGTGATGCTGCAGTCATGTTCACAGGTGATTCTGAAATCATGCTGATGATTTCCAGGTCATGTTCACAGGTGATGCCGAGATCATGGTGATGATTTCCAGGTCATGTTCACAGGTGATGCTGAGATCATGGTGATGATTTCCAGGTCATGTTCACAGGTGATGCTGAGATCATGCTGATGATTTCCAGGTCATGTTCACAGGTGATGCCGAGATCATGGTGATGATTTCCAGGTCATGTTCACAGGTGATGCCAAGATCATGGTGATGATTTCCAGGTCATGTTCACAGGTGATGCCGAGATCATGGTGATGATTTCCAGGTCATGTTCACAGGTGATGCTGAGATCATGGTGATGATTTCCAGGTCATGTTCACAGGTGATGCTGAGATCATGGTGATGATTTCTACATCATGTTCACAGGTGATGCTGAGGTCATGTTGATGATTTCTAGGTCATGTTCAAAGGTGATGCTGAGGTCATGTTGATGATTTTTAGGTCAGTTCAAAAGTGATGCTGAAGTCATGTTGATGATTTCTAGGTCATGTTTGCAGGTCGTGCTGAGGTCATGTTGATGATTTCTAGGTCATGTTCACAGGTCATACTGAGGTCATGTTGATGACTATCTGAAGGTCAAGACCACATAGAACCCTCTTTCTGTTTTTTAGACAACCATTTTGCTTAATTTTGTTTTTCTTGAAAAAATAATGCAACACGCATAATTCTCAAGAACCTGTTGACTAATCTTCCTGAAACCTTTTTTTTTTTTTTTTTTTTTTTGTAGCTGGCTCATCTGTTGTAATTTCTTAAGAAGATGCAAGGTATTTAAGACTTTTGAAAATCATAACATGACTGATGAGGATATCAAAATGATGATGCCACTGGAATCTGTTAATACGTCAGACTGCATGGCAGGACTCCACACTATATATTGTGGTATCAGCTTGGCCTGAGAGTTAAAACACTTGAAGCATTAACCAGGAAATCTGAAGAGCACTTTAAAAAAAATCCATAAATTTGAAGACACTGGGTATGTAGTTCCAGTCTTCCCATTTACTGATTTAATCCACAGCACAATCAACCATGGTTAGAAATGGCGAGGGATGAAGTATTCCACAACATTTAATCTCCTGTAAATAACTAGTCATGGTTCATTTTATTACCCACAGTGCCTGGCAATCTTGTGTACTTTGACAAACTGATCAATATTAATAATAACACTCAAGTGTTGCATTTCTATGCAATCTAGAATGATTGTATCGGACACAAGTGTAGGTGACTGTCAAGGTGAAAAGTACAGGTATTTTGTGAGCATAAACCTGCATCAAATACATTAAAAACTATATGTAGAATGAACATCTTGATGTGTGTGTGTGTGCATGTGTGTTTGAGTGTGTGTGTGTGTGTGTGTGTGTGTGTGTGTGTGTGTGTGTGTGTGTGTGTGTGTGTGTGTGTGTGTGACTGTGTGTGTGTTGTCTGTGCATATGTATGCATGCATATGTCCAAGACTGACATTCACAGGATTTCATTAATTCAAATCTAATATCAAAAATTAAAAAAATATCAAATGTATTATGCGTGTGCATCCATCAATGCAACGAATGTACAAACATATGCATGATTTCTCCCTCTCTCTGTTTGTCAAGCACTCACACGTGTGTGAGAGTGTGTATGCATCCATGTGCACATGTGTGTGTGTGTGTGCATGAGTGCATGTGTGTGTGTGTGTGTGTGTGTGTGTGTGTGTGTGTGTGTGTGTGAAAGTTCTTGCTGCTGTGTATTACTCATATTCTCTTTATGAATTCACAAGCAATGCTATTTCTCTCATATTCATTCTGCATTATTCTCATACAAGCATGCATGCTATATGTTTGTGTGTCAAATCAACAGCAGATATCTATGTTGGCCTATGTGATATTTCTACTTTCAGAAAATAAAGATTTTTATTAATTCATTGTCTTTTTCAAACTTACCATACTGTATATTTTAATGTGTCATTTATTCATTTTGATGGAAGCTGTAGGCTGATGGCAATAAAAATGTCTTATTTATGTTCTTCTTGTTCTCTCTCAAACCTTTGTCTTCCTTATCCTTTCAAAATGCACAGGCATATGCAAAACGTCACTCACACATACATTGAGACATACACACAGTGGCACACACACAAACACAAAAAGACACACATTCAAACATGCCACACACTCAATCATTCATTCAAGCACACACACACACACACACACACACACACACATGACCACAGAGGCAGACAGAGCCACAGCAAACCCTGACCTCTGTGGTGGTGGCAGGGGCAGGAGGTTCTACAGTGGACTGCTCTCTCTGCATGCTGCTGGCCGTGCGGGATGCTCGGCCCACACTGGACGCCACGTCATCCAGCTTGCTGTACAGCTCCATGCGCTTGGCCACCACCTCTCTCAGCATGCCGTCCAGCACCATGCGGCCCTGTTCATTACGATCCAGCTGATCCACCACCTGGTCCATCAGCCACGGCAGGAAGCCCTGCTCCACATCTGTCAATGCATAAACACTTTTGTGTGTATTTGTTGGAATGCAGTCAGTTTACTTCAATTCAAAATATTTTCTTCATCCATGGGGGCAGTTACATGACTAAAATGCCGGTGGGTGTATGCATGTATGCATTTATGTTTCCATGAATGGACATAAGTGAGAATGAGCATTTGCTCCCATTTAGTTTAGAATCTTCTTTTCAGTGTTTCTAAAATGGAACATTTGGGAAATGAATCAACTACCAAAGGCACCGATCTTTACCAATGCTCTAACTGGAACTGATCAGTTTCTAATATCTGAGAACTAAAACTGACAAATGTGACTACCAGAAACATACTGTTTACTGATACAGCTTCAGATAGACCACATGAATATCATCAGTATGTGACAGGTTCCAATTCCGTAAAGATCTTTTAGACTGACCAACAGCTTCAAAAACATCAATATGATAGGTCACACGATCATACATTTTCCAGCTTTTGCCATCAACACCAATGAGCTGGATTTTGTCTATCACTGTACATGTACATAATTTACATCTCAGGTCAACAAAGACAAGGAATGAAAAACTGAATTCCAAGATATCTGACATGGAGGGAACTCATGATGAACTGAGAGCAGATCAATGCACCACCATCACATAAATGGCTTCATAACTGTGAGTATAACATGAATACCAAAAATATAAGTATTGTTATTTTCAAGAATGATTTATGGCCACATCTTTCTACTGAGACTTTCCATGTCACCCTGGATGAAAATCATGGTCACTATGATAGATCAATGTGTACATACTGAGAGCACAGAAATGGAAATATATTTATATTACTGGGTTAAGTTTTTATTATCATTAACTTTCAGTCCATTCACTGAAACAGAAGTGAATGAAATCCTGAAAGAAATGACAATAAAATCCTGTAAACTTGATCCTATACCAGCCTGCCTTTTCCCAGTGTGTCTCACAGCTTCTCCCCACAATCACCAATACTGTCTACTCATCCCTTCTTACTGGAAAGTTTCCATCCACTTTCAAAACTGCAATCGTCCGGCCTCTTCTGAAGAAACCCAACCTTGATGCAAATATTTTGAAAAATTATCAACCAGTTTCTAACCTTCCTTTCCTGTCCAAACTCCTTGAAAAAGCTGTCCTGAAGCAGCTCAACAACCACCTTTGTTTCAACAATCTCCTTCACCCTTTTCAGTCTGCATATCGTGCCAACCACAGCACCAAAACCACTCTCCTTCACATCCTGAACAATCTACTGCTAGCGTCCGACTCAGGAAAAATTTCCCTTCTCACTCTTCTTGACTTGTCAGCCGCCTTTGATATGATAGACCATTCAATCCTTCTTTCCTGTCTTCATTTTACATTTGGCATCAATGGCACTGTTCTCAACTGGTTCAAATCTTATCTCACTGATTGATTCCAGTCTGTCATCATCGATAATTTCCCGTCTCAACCTGTTAAAATCAAACACGGAGTCCCACAGGGATCTGTTTTACACCCAGTTCTCTTCACAATGTACACTGCTCCTCTTGCTGAAATTATCAACCACCACAATGTTAGTCATCATTCCTATGCTGATGACACTCAACTTCAGAAGAGTGATACCCCTGAAAAATTGTTGTCGCTCTTGCAAGAAACATTTGAATGCTTCCTGGACATTCAAAACTGGATGACTCTAAATAAATTACAATTGAACGCAGACAAAAGTGAAGCAATGATCATAGGAACTAAACAAAAACTCTCTTCCATCACAGCTGACAAAATCAAACTTGGCAGTACATCCATCCCTCTTTCCAGCTCAGTCACGAACCTTGGCCTTGTCCTTGAAACACACTGTCCATGCAAAAATTTATCAGTCAGACATGTCAATCCTGCTACAGTCAATTGTGATGCATCAGTTCCATTTGGAAATATCTGTCCACCGATGCAACATCTAGACTTGTCGTTTCTCTCATTCTCTCTCGCCTTGACTACTATAACTCCCTATTGTCTGGTTTGCCTGCTTCATCCATTCAGTCCCTTCAGCGCATACAAAACTCTGCTGCCCGACTCGTCCTCAGAAAGAAAAGATCTGAGCACATCACTCCTCTTTTGCAACATCTCCATTGGCTCCCTGTCTCACACAGAATAAAGTATAAGATCAGCACTCTATGTTATAAATATATTCACAAATCTGCCCCTTCCTATCTTTGTGGCTGACTTCACCTCTACACTCCATCTCGCTCTCTACAATCGGCTTCGGATCCACTCTGTTTACGCATACCCAGATTCAAACACTCCACTGTTGGACGCCGTTCTTTCTCTGTTTCTGGACCTTGTATTTGGAATGAACATCCTCTTTCGCTTCGTCAGGTCTCAGCACTCAACTCTTTCAAGTCTGGCCTTAAAACCCACCTCTTCACAAGATAGCCTCCCTCCCCTACCTCTTCCTTGTCTTCAGTTTCTTCAGTTTTAGAGTTACGCATGCGTGTGAATGACTGGTGTGAAAGCGCTTAGATTTGTCTCTGCACAAGATTCAGCGCTATATAAATACCATCATTACAATTATCATTAACTTCGTGTACACAGACAAGCATGCTTGCAAAAATAAAAACATCACAAGTACTCTTACATCCATCACCCCCTGTCCAGTTACCTTGCCCCCTCTCCCTCACACATACAATACAGTAACCTACCTCTTTCTACAGGATCAAAGAAATAACCATTGTCAGACAAAGTGCCAAAGACAGAGGGCACCAGATCAGCCAGGTAGCTTTGGGCAAAGGCACGTGCAGCAATCTTCTCTGCTGTCTCTTTCTCCTTCCTCACCACCTCTCTCTGCTGCTTCATTCGTCTTTCCTGAATACAGAGCAGATCCCAAGATAAAACAATGTCTTCACATACTGTGAGTAAGAATATTTGTGACAAATATTTGTTTTACTGTATTGTTTTGTATTTCAATGCATTGCATTGCACTGTATTGAATAGGAATCACAAGAAGTGATGGATGAGTAATTCCCCATGTCAGCAGTCACAGATTACATGACTGCTGACTCATTACTCCTCTGTGATATGTGGTGTTGGAAAAGAGAGACCTGGATATTTCTGGTGGTATAGTGATGTATAAATGTACTTTGTATTTTGTTCATAAAATTTTTGTTTGAAAATTTTATGTTTTGTTCAGAATCATTTCTTTGTGATGTTTGTTTGTTCAAATTACTTTTTGTCACAATGGATTTCTTTGTGTTCAATTCAATCTGCTCTAAAAGGGATAGTGTTTTGCCACAATGCAGTGCCAACCCTTTTTAAAAACTTTCTGTTTGCAAGTGTATTTGTCACGCTATCAAAGTGGATTCTCTGCAGATTTGTCCTGGGAAAACGATCCTGTTCCAAGGGTTCTTTCATGTGCACTAAGAGCATGCTGCACACGTGACCTTGGTTTACCATCTACAGGACTAGCACCCAGACCAACACTCAAGGTCTAGAGAGTGGGGAGTAAAAATCCTGGTCTGTATGTGAGATTCATTTCCTAGTCAGATACATCACCACCTGGCCACAATTTCACATGTATCTCCACTTTCTTTGAAAAAAAACCCCAAAAGAAGTCAATATCAGTATCAGCTAGCAACTGGGATACCAATAATAAGCACAAGCATTTTGATGTTATATATATACAGATAAACTCAGGAACATAAATGAATACGTTCACACACCCACACACACACACAAGCATGTTCTTCCACTAATCAATCCTCCTCCCCACCACCTGCTCACACACTACAACTCACCCACTGACACACACACCTTCCTCTTACCTTTTCTTCCCGGTGTCGGCGTTCCTGTTCCTCCAGCCTTTGCTGCTCCACCAGCTCAGCATTGCGGAGTTCTTCAAAGGCACGCTGCTGCTGACGGAGATTGGCCAGCTCCTCCTCCTCCATCACCTCCAACAGGGACTGTTCGATGGTCTTGCCCACGATCACTTCCAAGATGGGCTTCACCTCCACATCAAAGTCAAACAGCTGCAAACGGAAAAATGAGGGCCTGATTTTTAAACAGTTATATGCTGCTTACACGATGTCTGAGTCACAATTTATCCTGATACTGCAGCAGAAAAAGGGTTGTTTTTAAAAACAATCATATCCCATGTATTTGATTATGAGACTATGCATATGCTGATGTCCTTCAACATTGCACTAATTGTAAATGAATGACATATATGAATGTTGTCACAAACAGGGAACTCTACCAGCAAGGAAAAAATCAAAGAAATGAATAGCAATTTTATAAAATGCTGATATCTTTACCATTGATGTTTCAAGGAAAAAGTATCTATTTATTTATTTATTCATATATATATATATATATATATATATATATATATATATATATATATATATATATATATATATATTAATTTATCTATTCACACCCAGACACACACACACACACACACACACAGATACATATATATAGAGAGAGAGACAAACAGACAGACAGAGACAGAGACAAAGATATACATAGATAGATTGATAGATAGATAGATATATGGAGTCATTTTTTTTATTTGCCTTCCTTTGAACATTTATTTTCCATCTCTCCTGTGTTATAACTCTTTTTTTTCTTCTTCTTTTTTTTTTACAGGAAACACTTGAAATCTGTCTGGCTTTTATACAACTCATTTCAAATAATGAAAAAAACCCTTCAAATTTAAAGTATAAAATAATATAACAAGCAACTATCAAATGCCAAATGATTTATCTCTTTTTTCCTTTTGTTAAATGAGCATTTGTCAATGTAATAACCATTATTTCCAACACAAGTGAAAACAGTAGGAGTCAAAACAGTAGGCAACAAAACTTACATCTCCCTCTAAAATCTGTGTTGCAATATCAATGCCAGTCTTGGCAGGCACGAATTGCGGTGATGGGGGACGGTCCAGGAATCCATCTGTCTGGCATTCCACATCAGCCTCCTCTACCCGGTCACTGAGTTCCTCCAGGTACAGCTCAGTCTGCACGTCAATGTGCTTGCGTCCATCCACAGGGTCTGGGGACCTGGGCCTCAGCTGATCTTTTGCCCGTTTACGAGCAATGGCTCTGCGTCGGTTCTCTTGCTGCCTCTGGATTTCAATTGGGTCTGGCTGAGCATGCTGTGGACAGAAGTCATGAAAAACTGCAGCAAGGGATAGGTTTATTTTATAACAAAAACTCTGATACTCCAGATTTTTCACAGTATATTTCATTGTGTTTGTTCATTCCTTTGTGCTTCTGTTTTCACTTTTAAGTAATATTAGACATGTTAAGGTGTGTGTGTGTGTGTGTGTGTGTGTGTGTGTGTGTGTGTGTGTGTGTGTAAGAGAGTGTGTGTGTGTGTAAGAGAGTGTGTGTATGTATGCATGCTTGTGTGTACAAATGTGTGCATGTGTGTGTATGTGTGTGCGTAGTCACACGCATGCACATGTGTGTGTGCGTGTGTGCGTGTGTGTGTGTGTGCGCGCATACATATATGAGCACGCATGTGTGGGGGGGACGGGGAGAAAGGTGGCAGGACTGAGATGGAATGTGGGCATAAGCCTAAATACGAGTTTGAATCAATGCATCTGCAACCACAAAAAAAACATGTACTTACAGCAGGCAATGTATGCTGGGCATAAGTATTTCCTCGCACAATGCGCCTATCGTACATGATGTTGCCATAGTTCACAAGTCCCTCCTGAGCTTCTGCTCTGAAAAACCAAAAAGGATCTCAATCAAATATCATTTTAGTGTTTAAGCTTATGTACACTCACATTATGTTCACCTACGTGTTAAAATAACACACACACACACACACACACATAATCTGTCCACATACACAAGTTGAAACATTTGGACATATGCATGTCATACGGAGAGAGAGACAGACAGACAGACACACACACACACACACACAGACACACACACAGACACACAGAGACAGAAACAGAGACAGAGGCAGTGACAGAGACATACAGACAGACAGAGACTGTAAGTGACCTGTACCTCTGTTTTGTGTACAGAGTGCCAGCAGAGCAATGGAGTATATATGATACAAACTGTGGCGTCGCACCTCTGAAAGTGGATGGTAAGCTTGTGACGGATCCCACCGCCAAGGCTGAGGCTCTCAACAAGCAGTTCCAGTCAGTGTTCAGTGAGGGGCGTGAGTACACAGACGTGGAGTTTCGCGCTAAATGCAAGATGTCTGACATCTCCCCCAGCTCAACCCTCTCTGACATCTTGATTACTGAAGAAGGCATTCGCAAACTCCTCTCCAAACTTAACCCCCATAAAACCTGCAGCCCTGACAAGATCAGTCCTCTCATCCTGAAAAACCTTGCCCCTGAAATATCTCCAGTCCTTACAATGATCTATCAGTCCTCTCTTGACACTGGTTATGTCCCTTCTGACTGGAGATATGCAAACGTTGCACCAATATACAAGAAAGGAGAACACTACAACCCAGCTAATTACCGCCCAGTCTCTCTGACCTCTATCCCCTGCAAAATTCTGGAACATGTCATCGTCAGTGCTCTCATGTCTCACCTAGAATCCAACGAAATCTTATGTCAAGAACAACATGGCTTTCGCAAGTTTCGGTCCTGCGAGACACAACTACTCAATTTTACAGAAGAACTGTTTGGTACTGTAGAGAAAGGAAATCAGGCGGACGTCATCATTATGGACTTTGCGAAGGCCTTCGATAAAGTAAACCACAGCCTCCTCATCCACAAACTGAAACATTACGGCGTCCAAGGAAAGATCAACAAATGGATAGGAGCTTTTCTGAAAGACCGGCAACAATCGGTGGTAGTGGAGGGCGCAGCTTTCAGCCGGGTCAGTGTGAAGTCTGGGGTCCCACAAGGCTCTGTCTTAGGGCCAGCGCTATTTTTGGCGTACATCAATGACTTGCCAGAAGAACTCTCCTCACTGACACGTATGTTTGCTGATGACACCGCTGTCTACCGTTTAAAGGCCTCCAAAACTGATCAAAACTTACTTCAGAAAGACCTCAAGAAGCTAGAAGCATTGGAGCACAGCTGGGACATGGCTTTCCATCCTGGAAAATGTACTATTCTCCCAGTCACAAAATCATCCTGCCCTGCAAAATCCGACTATACCCTCCACAACCATATCCTAGAAACTGTTTCTACCTCAAAATACCTAGGCGTTACCATCACAAGTGATCTCAGCTGGGACCTGCACATTAACACCATTTGTGCAAAAGCCAATAAGACCCTCGGCCTCCTCAGAAGAAACCTGAAGATCCCAGCAGTGTGCCTCAAAGAAACAGCGTATAAGACTTTCGTCAGACCAATCTTGGAGTACACGTGCACCGTATGGGACCCGCATACCCAAGACAACATCAAGAAGATCGAAGCTGTCCAGAGACGAGCAGCACGGTTTGTGGTCAACCGGTACCACAACACATCTAGTGTCACCGCAATGATCGACAGACTGCAATGGCCGACTCTGCAGCACAGATGGAAGGTAGCTAGGCTTGCCATGCTACGGAAAATAATGGACGATGAGGCGATCGTCAACAAAAGCTGCATCGTGCCAGCCCCACTCAGACAAAGAAGGAAACATTCTCGCCAGCTCAACCAGATCCGGTGTAAAACCCAATACAGGCAATATTCCTTCTTCCCCAGAACGATACGTGACTGGAACAACCTGCCTGAAACAGCTATAGCAGCAGACACCTTGGACACCTTTAAGTCTAGGGTGCCCCCCAATCAGTAGTTAATTAGATAATAGGTCCCCTACCCCCCCCCCCCCCTCTTCCCCACCCCCTCTCTTACCCTAATATTTTTGGGGTTTTTTAATTTATTTTTGGGACCCTGCTGTCTTAGATCAGCAAGGGACCGGCTAGCTCGGAAGGGCGAAAAGTGAAGTGATAGTAGCCTGCCGGAGAACCCACTTAGAGTAGGACTAAGTTTTCATCCTCACTAATAGGTCTGTCACTTTCTGTAGCTTGTTTTTATTTCATCGCAACCCAACAAAAACGGCGTAAAAATCAAATTGATGATTGTGGCCGTCAACGCAGTGAAAGTGAAATGTAATTTTCTAACATGTTTTAAGTGTAAATATATCATCCTAGATGTGGCAACTACATAATGACAACTTTCTCATGTATACCAACCATGATCATTTCAAACTGAATTGACCTGCGTGTCATAACATGTATTTGAAATATTCAGATAAATATAGTAATACTGAACAAGTGCCTACAACATACGAATCTAAAAAAGAAAACAACCCACATATAATAAAGAAGGAGAACATAGTCAAATCTTTAACACTTTAGGGAATGATTACATGCAACGGAACTCTCTTCTTCTTCTTTTTTTTTTTTTTCTTTTTTCTTCAGCAATGATGAATGGATGAAAATTAAAATCAATTCAACTCACTGTTGGACTGGATCACGATACTTTTTCCTCTGTTTCAAAGCTCTGGGTTGACTAGCGAATGTGTAAGTGCCAGCATCTGGCCGCTGAGGGAGTACAGCTGCCATTTTTGTTTGTTTCACAGCTAGATCAACGCGGGCACTTGTCGCCTGGCATCCACGGTAACGCAAACCTCAACCAAGATGGACTCCAGCTTGCTTAGCGCTCCTAAATATTTACGTAGGTGTTGCTGCGGTAACAGCACCAGGGTGCGCAATCAGCAGTGAATGAATTTTTCCAATGTAAATAGTTTACTAGAATTTCTTAAGCAAAATATCTAGGGGATTATTTGCTCGTGTATTTTAAATTGCGGTGAATGCAATAATATATTTTATTTTGTTTAAACGACAATTCGTTATTGCGTGTCTGCTCGTTAAAGAAAGATAACCACGCGCCGTGCTTACATTAATTTTGGTTTCAAAATCCAAAATGGCGGCAGACAACAAGGCAAACACAGGTTGATTAACAAAAACTGTAGCGTATATGGATTTGACTTGAGCTACTGGTACTGACACTAACACAAAATAAGATTGATCGAATATGGTAATCAAAGCATTGATAGTAAACATTTTTGACAAACTGAACCATCTAATGGGTGTAGACATTGCACTGATATTAATAAAAATTAAAAAAAAAGTGAGAGTGAAAGGGCCATGTTGCTAAATATCATGGAGATAAATTTAGTCAAGCAAGACTACTCTTCATCAGATTGGAGACCGTCTCAGTTGCACTCTCAGATATAATGTAGATGCGTTTTGGTCATATGTATCTCTCAGATATAATGTAAATGTGTTTTGATTATATGTATCATAATATTCAAGAGACTTGCTGTAACTGTCTAAAGCACTCAGTTCACTTAATACTTTTTGCAAATGACCCTGACTGAAAGTGACAAATGGTCAGCTTGTGGTCAGTCAATTGAGGGAAAGAAGACTAGAATGGGCAGTAGTACTAGTACTGGGAGTTGCTAGCAGCTATTTGGAGGGGATGCCAATATTTAGGTTTTCGTTCAGCATATGATGGGTCATTTGACCTGTTCACCACAAATCAGATGGTCATTTTCAAAATCCTCCACACCCCTTCCCCACCATACAATTTGTATTTTCATTTGTACACTGTCACACTTTTATACACACACACACACACACACACACACAGTGACACACACACACAAACATAATGCACACACACACACACACACACACACACACACACACACATGTGGAATGGTTTAAATGTTTGTGTGTGTGTGTGTGTTTCCTTGTTACTGTTGTTGTTGCTGTCTTGTTGACTGCCTAAAGGAAATGTTTCCTGTTCAACTTCAAGCATACATGCATGTTTGCTTACACACTATTCTGGATCAGGGAATAATTTCCCTGGAAATTACCCAGAGATAGTCAACAATTTCACACATACACACACACACACACACACACACACACACACATATACATCCACACAAGCATACACACACACACGCACACGCACGCACACACAGCCTAACACTTTCATAAAAAAATTGTCTTAACGCCTCCTGACACAAATATCGACACACCCATCACATGATGATAAATGTGCAGCCTATTCAGAATTGCTTATAGTAATTTGGATCAGTATAAAACAGTTGAACAGGTTTCAGACAAAGGTCACCAGCTCAAATTTCAAGGACATTTGCACAGGTCCAGTTGATGGCATTTAAAATCATCACAGAAACTCTCTCTACGCCACTGATATAATGTGGATTTGTTAGATAAGCAAAACTGGTGAAACAAAAACAACGAAAGCACGTTGTCATAGGTTCGCAGTCACAATGTTGATTACCTGAAAGTGGTGACCACGTTGATGCATAAACTCCTTAAATCTTCAGAGTTTTTTACTCAGATTCTGAAATGATGTTTAGTGCACTGGCACTGGCAAAAAAACCAGATTGCTTAAGACGAGGGTGGAACATATTTTGTTTTTGTTTTCATTGTCAGTGATGATGGTGCATTCCGGAGAGTTGTGTCAACAATCACAACTGTTTTGTCCAACATGTGTAATTGTGCATGCATAATGCATGGGGAGCAGCCACGTGGATGCTGTGCCTACAGACAGATGTCAGGAATCAGTGTGTTTCTTCTTCTTCGTTCATAGGCTGCAACTCCCACATTCACTTGTATGTACACAAGTGGGCTTTTACATATATGATCGTTTTTACCCTGCCATGTAGGCAGCCATACTCCATTTTCAGGAGTGTGCATGCTGGGTATGTTCTTGTTACCATAACCCACCAAATGCTGACATGGATTACTGGATCTTTAATGTGCATATTCGATCTTCTGCTTGCATATACACATGAAGGGGGTTCAGGCACAAGCAGGTCTGCACATATATTGACCTGGGAGATCAGAAAAATCTCCACCCTTTATCCACCGGGCACCGTTACCAAGATACGAACCCGGACCCTCAGACTGAAAGTCCAACACTTTAACGACTTGGCTACTGCGCCCGTCAAACAGTGTGATAAAATGCAGTGAGTGTTCTTGAGGAAATCCATCTTCATGATAGACCATTGTGTGAGCCTACAAGTCTTTTGCGATGTGAAAGCCAGCAAGAATGGCCTCCAAGTTGAGTAGGGTGGTAGATTTGCTGAGATTTGCCACTTCTTGGTTAAGCATTCATGTATGTCTAAGTGACAAGAAGTAGTGTGTGTGTGTGGATAACTTAAGTTGCATATGTACCCCTGTGTTAGCGAGCACCACAGATCACTGACACACATGCTCTGAGCCAGATATTGGCTCTCTATCGTATCATTCTCTGTGTCACACATTCCTTAATGCATGCACCTACACACACACACACACACACACACACACTATAGCGCTATTTTCCACTGCAGTTCACATAATATAAATGATGATGGTTTTGTGTAAGCGTCATAGCTGACTTTGTGTGCAAGTTTTGAGGTTGTTTGCAATGTTCATCTGCTCAACATCAAACTGCAAAGGAACAACAATAAGGCCTTTTTTTCTTCTTTTTTTTCTTCATTTTTTCAGAGCTTGAAACTGCACAATTATTTTGCAGGAGATTGAGAGAAACCTACAAAAGGCCTTTGGGTCTGAAAAATGAATAAGTCAAGTGACCAACTGGCTGCCACATCATTGGGTCATTTCAAATTTGTATCCATCAATGACCGTTGACCAACTCAGAATCTAAACCCTGGGATACTCTCTCAGTTTTGCTCTGTGACTAAGTAATTATTGCTATCTGTAGGGGGCTTTGTAGATGGTGTGTTATGTGTGTTGAACCAGAACAGGCATTACTGAACTGTGGTAGATGAACCAGGGTTGGCTGTGTATTGGGACACTGAATGGATTGCATGGGAGTAATGCTACTAAAATGTTACAGATGTTGGGGCAGTAAAAAATTGATAAATGAATAGCAGTAATAGCAGTTGTTGAGACAATCAGTATATTATTAAGGAAACTTAACACACTGCCAGAAAATTATTTAGCCTTTGACTGCAAAGTAATCATTCCAATCTTTGGTTCATTACAAGTCGGATGGGTTTTCACACACACACACACGCACACATGCACGCACACACATGCACATGCACACGCACATGTTTGTATGTATGTACAGTATAGGTTATATTTATTATTATTAAGTTTGTTAATATCAGTTCATCTGTTATGATTTTAAGTTTCAATGGCCTGTTTTATTCTGTCAGCTAGACATGGTTCACATGATCCAAAGACTGGATCAGTGTCTTCATACTGTGATAACCTTTCCCTGTGATATCATTAGAGATTTTCATCACACATGCCTGAGTGAACACACACACACACACACACACATCTACTATCAGGCATATATGCACACCTGTGCCATGGTGTACAGAGCTGTTATGTATTGACTGTTGTTGTATACTATAACTGTACTTTAACATACTCTGCAATGTTGATTGTGTTAAGTTATATTGTACTGTTATGGAAAGTTGTTTCTTTTTTTTTTTTAAATCAGGAGGTATTGCATAAAAACAATTATTCTTGCTTGTACTAGTAATACTGATTGAAATCAAAATTATTTATACTTTCTTGTTGTTTTGTTTGTTCTTAGGTTTATGTGCTCCCCCACCACCTAGTCCTGTATACATTTTGCATGGGTCAGGAAGCCCAGTGACAGTGCTGGAATTCTCTGATCATGCTGATGGGTCACTGCTGTCAGGATGTCAGAATGGACAGGTTCACCTCTGGGACCTCTCTACAAGACGCAGTCATCACTCATTTGATGCCCATGATGGTCAGCCAGTCCTGTTTGTGACGTCAGCTGCATCAGACATGTTGATGACCCATGGCAGAGATGGTTATTTCAAGATGTGGAAGTGTACTGGATCCAGTTATATTTTACATGGTATGTGTATGTTTGACATAGACTGATAGAGTGTTCACGAGTATGTGCAAGAGAGAGAGTGTAACTAAGTTTATGGTGTAGAATGTTTTTTCATTTGTTTGGTTTCTTAGTTGACAGATTAACCTTTACCGGATGTCGTTTTTGACTACACAGTCTCGATCGTGCGGGTCGCCCAAGACCCACACATTTTAAAGAGGCTTTTCCGTGCTTATCCCTATTCTGATCGTGTGGGTCTTCCAAGACCCACACCTACTAAAGAATGGTTCAACAGTTTATTCCTGACCCGATGGCGTGGGTCGTGGTGGCCAGGTCAAGGATGTTCGAGAACATGACCGTTGGCCACCGCTGCGTTTTTCGTTTTACAGTGAAGGCATGTGCCATTTTATCCAGGGTATCAACTGCACCCTTTGATTATAGAAGAGTATAATTTCCGGTTTTTTCTTTGGCATGCTTTCCTTCACAACACCAGTACTGTGCATTGTGCTGAGTGCCACTGTGCTCTTTAGTTGCTTGCTTTGATAATTTACGAGCGCGACAGCACCATTGCAGGCAAATTTGCTGTCATATAAAGCAAGCCTCTTCTTCTCTTTGAAGGAGTTTGGAAGGAACGTCTTGTTGGCTCTGACAGTCCCCACCAAGGTCAGGTCATTCTTCAAAAGTGTCTCTGCAAGAGCGAGATCTGTGAAGAAATTGTCACATGTGACGTTCCTCCCACTCTTGAAGAATGGCCTTGCAAGCTCCAGGGCAACACTGCGACCAAGATTGACCTGTCTCTCCTGACCGGCTGGCCGACCAAGGTAGGGAATGCCATAGAGCGGGTAGTTTTTCTCGGCATCTGCTACCCAGAAGACTTTGATGCCATATCTATCTGGCTTTGATGGCAAGTACTGCAGAAAGCTGCACCGCCCTCTAAAGGGCACCAACCGCTCATCAGTTGTGAGCAGTGGACCCGGGATGTAATGTGCTTGAAGATTCTTCATGAAATCATCCCAAATGTCCCTGAAGGGGGCAAATGCATCTTTCTGCCTTCTGACACTGCGTGTAGCTTTGTCATCAAAGCGCAGATAGGTGAGTAGAGTCTGAAATCGTTTACGACTCACACAGGCTCTGACGATTGCACTCCCATACACAGTATCCCACAGGTCTTCAGTGGAAACCATGTTTTGTTTCCTAGTGCCCAGAAAGAGTAGTAGGCCTAAGAAACCCTCCATCTCGACGGGATCAGTTTTAAGCCATGCCCCTCCCAGGACTCTGTGGCCTTCGATGTTGGTGAATTTCACCAGATCAGATATCATTTTTGAATTGACAAAAAGAGAAAAGGCATCTGAGGGGTCATTGACATTCTGACATCCTATAATTTGACTTGGGGGGACTTTAAAAATATTTCTAGAAGGGGTTTTTGATTTTGAAGCCATTGGATTTTGGCTCCATTTTGTGCCATCCTTGGCTGTCTCAAACGAGTCGAAGACAGCTTGAGAAGTTGATGCCTCACCATTATCTTGGTCATCAAATTCCATCAACTCATCTGGGGAGTCATCATCGGAAGGTGGAGCAGGCTCATCCTCACTGGTGTTGTCATCACCACTCAGAGGAAGGTCTGGCTCTATAGTGCTTGGATGTTCTTCCAACTGCACTGCAACACACACAACAGAAAGGCCATAATAATAAACATCAAACACACAATTAGACATCAACGACTGCATATGTTCTTACAAGTGTCCAAAGAGGCAAATGAGCAAGTGTTGTAAAGTAACACACGCACACACACACACACACACACACACACACACACACACACACACACAATCACACACAATCGCATGCACATATATGCACGCTGGCACCTAAGCACACAAGACGGCACACACACACACACAAGCACTACAAACACTAAACGCAAACACACACGCACACACACTGACACGTATGCAGACACGCACGCACACACATACAAGCGCACACTCAAACACATGCTCACGATCAGAGATTGACACACCAGTCATATCAAAACCAATGAAATTGACAACATACACGACAGCGCCTCAGCTCCACATCCATGTGCTTCCACGATCGCATCAAACAGGTTTGGTCTCTCCATTTTACCTGAAATAATACAGAACGATATTACATCGATTATAATGATAATAATTTTTGCACAGTAAATGTTTCGTTCTGTCCCTCCCTCCCTCTCTCTCTCTCTCTCTCTCTCTGGCATGGCGGAAATCACAACAATACATTTTTTAAAATTTTGTATCTTTCAGTTGTAATTAAAAATTTCTTTCTTAATTATGTGATGAAACTAATACGTAGGCCTACTGGTGGTTACAAAGCAAAGTTGTTTGTTGTGTTTCATTGTGAAAAGTATACTAATTGATTTTCAACAAAATTCTTGGTTCGATTACATTCTAACCTGGGTGCAAAATGAATGGGGAACCATTTGCTGTTTGGTAGCAAACAGTATCAGTGCGGATCTAAGTATAATCCGATATGGTCACTCATCATATTATATGCATCTTCTATTGAAATAGCAGGCAAATCGTACAAAATTATCTTTGGAAGCTTTCTGACATAGCAAATTCTTACCTGCCGTTTCTTTCCCACTGGCTGCAGAAGAAAAACAGAAAAATCCGCCGATGGTGCTGCTGTTTAGTAGTAGAGAGAAGCTGGTTCGCCCTGAATTGTCTGCTAGAGTGTTGCAAAGAAAAGGCGGGTGTGCCGGCATTCCTTTCCCCTGGTATCACCCTATATTGTTGCAAAGAAAAAGCGCGAGCGCCCCCCCCCCCCCCCCCTACACCCCCTCCTCCCCCCGCCCCTCCCCCAGGCTCGGCTGGCATCTCTTGAACTACGTCCGGTGTACCTCCAAAGTCAGTAGGCCACTGGATACTTCCACTGTACTGGGTCGTGCACGACCTACGTGATCCGAATCAGAATAAACACACTTGTGCCTCTTTGGTAAGTATGGGTCTTCCATGACCCGCGCCATCCGAATAGGAAGAACCACTTTCGTCCTCTTACAATTGTATGGGTCCTGGAGGACCCGTGACATCGTGTCTGTGTAGTTAAAATTACGTAATTAATTACGCTGGTAATTGATTACACCCATATACGAAATTTATGTGACGAAAGGGTCTTTGGGTTGCTGACAAACTCCTAAAATTTCATGTGCATAGCTCTATCCGTTCCCAAGATATGATAGTTTTATTGAGTCACTGGGTCCTAGAAGACCCAGGAAGCACGGTAAAGGTTAAGGGAGCAAGGTTGCAGAATGGATAAGATGCTTGTCTGTGGGGGTCTGGGTTTGAATCCCGCTCTTGCCCTTTCTTCCACATTTGACCAGCAAATTAAACTGAGTATCTAGTCATTTGGATGAGACTGTAAATCGAGGGCCCATATGCAGCATGCACTTGGCGCACTGAAAAAGAACCCATGGCAACAAAAGTGTTGCCTTCTGGCAAAATTCTGTAAAAGAAATCCACTCTGATAGGTACACAGATATATGTACATGCACTCAAGGCCTGACAAGTGTGTTGGGTTATGCTGCTGTCAGGCATCTGTTTAGCAGATGGGATGTAGCGGATATGGATGTCTGAATGCAGTGACACTTCCTTGAGAAACTGAAACTGATAGACAGAAAAAGAGAGCAGGTAGTCCCCTATTACATTTGTTGGGATGCCCTGTTTTATTTGACACTGATCTTCTCATGCTGAGAGATCTATCAATGGGTCTTTCTTCAACTGATAAAAGTACAGATAATTTTTATTTAATGGCAGTGACTTTATCATGTACATCAGGCTACAATGAAACTCCATACAAACTCTTTCAAAATCTCTATTACCTTAAAATGTATGCAGGCTTGAGATTCCTGCAAGGAAAAAATTATGAGTTTAACTGTTTTCAAAATTCTCCATTTAAAAAAAGGAAAGTTGATTACAAAAAATTACTGATTTGAATAAAAATTTTCTGTTAAGCAATTTTTCATTTGAGATAAATTATGTCCTTACTGGTTTGTTCTGTTTGGAAAACAATTTGCGGCAACTCATTGATAAGACGTCTCACTATTAGTCTGCTGTCTGCTAGCCAATCAAACACCTTGTCCAGCTGGAGCTGATTACTCATTCACAAATCTTGTTGTTCTGTCTTTGTCAACCTTTTATAGATTAGAAATGTTATTTTCTTGCATGCTTGTTGTTTGATGCAGCTTTCTGGGATGTTTTTGTTCAGAATTAATGTCATTTACATTGTTTGAGTCAGTTCTTGACTTCTAATTCAATGTTTTTGTAGCGCTCCTTTTTCTTTTTTCTTTTTGTTTGTAGGCTTGTCGCAATTCTTGTGTAATTGCTTGTCCTGATCGCTATGCCTCACACGCCACCATGCAATGGCTGGACCAATGAGGCCGGGATAGTGCTCTCTTGGGAGATCATCTCAGGTGCTGGGGCCCATGGGTTCTCCTGTTTGATCAGGCCAATGCATCTTTGCAGACATCAAGGTGGGATAGCTCAACCTCCTAACGTAGTCTGGAAGGGGATTGGGGAGAAGGGCCTGACCACAAGGTAACCCAAGTGGAAGGTGGTTTTGTTAATGTGGCTATCACTGGCATGGAGCCTGACATGTCCTCACAAGGGGATTTGGTGTCAACCCTCTATACTCGGTTCACTGAGAAGGTTCTCAGTGGTGACACTGCTCTCTCTGTTCCTCTCTCCCATGCCAAGTCCCCTTCCCCACCTCCCTCAGTGTGAGGGAAAGCCATGGCTTTGGGAGGGTGGGGGTGTTCTGTGGGAGGGGATTCTGGTTGTGTGACCCTTGCGTGTTTGTCAGGCAACCCTGCTATCTGGCAGGTCTCCCCTGCTGAGGGAACCCCGCGCATGTCAGGCAGTCCCAGGCTATCAGATTGTCGGTCTGCCAGCAGTCTGACACTCAGGTTGGACTGGCTATTGCAGGTCCCTCCAACCTGGTCAAGTTTTTCTCTCCTTTTTTTACCCCTTCTTGAAAGTCAAGACACAAGTGATCCTTGGGGATGGGCTTACAGGGTGGTTGGCACCCATGGGTAGATTGCCCCATTATACCCATACAGAGATGTGCCTCTTGCGCATGCTGGACTGCCAGGAGGGCGGGGGTTAACCCTCAGTCCTACCCTCCCTGGACTCAGCCCAGCACCCCTTACCCACTACCACTGGTGTGGGAGGATGTGCACACCCTCAGCTGAAGGGACCGAGCTGGTGTTGGTCAGGGTGACCTACATGATCACCAGCGCATCCCATTCAGAACATTGCACCTCTGGGTCAGCTGAACCAGGTTGGGGAAGCTTGCAGTTTCCCCTCCCTCAGCCATGGTTCTGTTAGATCAGTAGTGGCATGTGCCCTTCCAGCACTTATGGGTCCTTACCTCTTTTCATGAGGCACTACATGAGAAGCTTTGGCACCCTCCCTCTCAGGTGTGGCTGAAACTGTTTTCCCCTGGCTGGCGCCCACAGGTGGATTTCCCCCATTTCTACCTCTATGGGGGTTCGCCCCCGGGACACACTGGCTGAGCAGAGGGCTATGCCTTCTCCCTCACCTGGTCTTAGCCCAGCACTGCTTACCCCTTGGTAGTAAATGTCCCTATAGGCACTTACACTACTGAGGGTGGAGGGACTGAGTATTTGTTGATCATGACAACATCCACTGTTACCAGCATCTCCCATATTGGCCCTTGCATCTCCCAGGCCACTTTCAACACACGAAGCAAGGAGTTTCTGCTGCCTCTTGGGAGTTGACAGGGTGCTTTCGCCCCTGGGACACACTGGACTTAGTAAGGGACCAGACCCCCTGCCCCTTCCACCTGGTCTCAGCCAGCGCTGCTTTGCCCCCAGTATTTGGTCCCCCACTCCCACCCCCTGTGACTCAAACACTGCTGAGGGGGAAGGGACTGAACACTTGTCAGTCCGGATAACCTCCACTGCTGCCAGTGCCTCCCTTACAGGCCCCTGCATCTTCACAGGAGGGGATATTGCATGTGTGACCCTAGCCTGTGCATCAGGTGATGGCCCCACAACAGTGGCATTGAGCTCTCAAGGAGACACATAGCAGGCAGTGTCACAAGGTCACCCTTTAGGGGAGTAGGGGGTGTTTGTGGTTTCCATTCATGGTGGTCTTCTTTGCTAGTGGGGGGTGTTTGTGGTTTCCATTCATGGTGGTCTTCTTTGCCAGTGGGGGGTGTTTGTGGTTTCCATTCATGGTGGTCTTCTTTGCCAGTGGGGGGTGTTTGTGGTTTCCATTCATGGTGGTCTTCTTTGCCATGAGGTCAACAGAAGACACACCCAGAAGCTTGGGAAGTTCTGGACTAGAGCAACCTGATTGCTTATGCTTTTTTTCCCTTCCGATTCAGTGAAGGTGGTTCTGAAAGCCTGGTTAGAAGGCCCGCAGATCAGAGCCTAAGACACTTTCGGTTCCTTAGCTGCTTGATTCCAAGAGCACACGAGGTGCACACTGTTACCACTTCAGCCACCTTTCAGCACTCTGTGTCTCTTTGACTTGTTTTGGAGGCAGCCTTCTGCCATTAGGAGATTCCCTTCATCAATTTCCACATCAGGGAATTCCGTATGATAATGATGGATGGTTCCAAGGGGTTTCCTTTGTCGTGGCTAACACAGCTGTTACTATTACAAGAGCTTACATGCGAACCAATAGGCATTATCTTCCTACTTTTGCTTTGAATTCTGCATCAGTTTGACATGGTTCAGTATATGACTCCAAAATGGGAAATTTGTATTATACTCCCGGTTTGGTTAAATACACTTACATTGTTAAATTCAGGCATTCTTTGCGGGCATTAGAATGAGTAATCAGCTCCAGCTTGAAACTGCATTTGATTGGCTAACAAATGGCAGACTAAATGGGTGACCTTTTACCTCTGAGTTGCCACAAATTTTGGCCAAACAGAGCAAATCGATAGCCCTAGTCTGATCAGTTTGACATGGTAAATATGTTTAACCAAATTCGGAATTTATTACAAACTCCCCTTTTCAAGATTATACAAACTCCCCTTTTCGCAAACTCCCCATTCCAAGATGATGCAAACTCCCCTTTTCAAGAGTATTTACAGGTCAGTGTCACAGATCAAGGCTATTTCACACATACATTCTGGTTGTTGTTTTCTTTTTGTTTTTGATTTTTTCTTTAATTAAGAAAGATAAACAGCAAAGGAAAAGATAGGGACAAATGTCTGTAAGAATGAAATGGATCTTTCTCAGACTTCTCAACTTTTCCTGAAAAGTGAAATCAGCATCCTAATTTGTCACATGCAAGATGTTCTTTTTTGATCATTGTCTTGAGTTTTTTGAAAACGGAGTATGGCTGTGGGGTAAAAACGGTCATACAAGTAAAAGCCCACATACGAGTGAACATGGGAGCACAGCCCACAAACAAAGAGGAAGAAGATTTTTTGCCCCCACCCTTTCACTCCTCCCAATTTTCATATTTAAACAAAATCTGGAAAACCAAGATATGCTTGACGAAATATTTTTTGTTTAAAGGGACCATCCAAAATATTTGCCAAAAAGAATAACAGAAGAGTGGTTGAACACAGTTGAACACAATGACAAAAGTAGCCAGGCCACAAAAAAAGCAACTTTGTGACTTGATTTGTTTAAAGAAAATAGCCGATCAAAGTATTGTGTAGAAGGGTTGCAACCCTTGACAGAATTTATTCTTTGTCTGTATGCATAAGCATTTTGTTTTTGTGTGAATTTCGACTTTCATGTATATTTTAAAGATCTTTAAATGTACTTTACAGCCAAGCAAATTTGCATAGAAATTGGTCACGATGAGGACAATATTTATATTTTGTGCTGCTGACATCTGTTCTTGTAATTTGTGTTGAAATTTCTTCTTCTTTTTTCTTGTTGTTGTTATCTGAATGCATTGAATAGAGGTGCTTTTGTTGTTTTACAGCTTAGTTATTCGCCATAATTTTAAGAATAACATTTCTCTCCAAATAATATTTTTGTTATGATGATTGTGATTTCACTGTCTCAAAATATTTCTTGTGCAGGCAAGCTAGAAGCAGATGGGGATGGTTTCTGCACAGCGAGGGTACTGACTCAGGAAAATACTTCACCACTTGTAGCTATTCCAAGCAAAAACTCCACCATCCAACTGTTTGATTTAAACAGTCAGTCACCTGTGCGGACATTGACTCCACAGTCTGGTTGTGATGAACTAGGACTTTGCATGTGCATGTGTGTCATCCCAAATCAGACAGGCTTTGGAACATGTCTAGTGGCAGGATATGAAAGTGGAAAGATGATTCTTTGGGATGTTTGCTCTGGAAAAGCTCTTCATGAGTGTTGTGTTCATGATGATGCTGTGATGTGTTTGTCTTTCTCATCTGCTAAAATGAACAAAGGGTTGTCAGGTTCTGTGGATGAAAGACTTGTTGTTTGGAGAATTTCAAATGAGGGCAAGATTGAAATCATCCGTAAAATAGAATGTATAAATCCAGGTTTTAATGATATTTCCCTTCGATCTGATGACCGAATCGTAGCAACAGCAGGTTGGGATAAGCAGGTTCGTCTTTTCAGCATGAAGTCTATGCGTCCTCTTGCCATTTTAGCCTATCACCGGGAAAGTGTGCGATGCGTCAGATTCTCAAAGGACTGTCTTCTGGCTGCGGGTTCAAATGATCACCTCATCTCCTTGTGGGATGTCTACAGGAGAGCGTAAGTTGATAGTTTCATCATGCACTTTGAACCCACACACATACACATGCTCACACACATGCACATATGCATGCACTCACACACACACACACACACACACACTTCAGGACATTTAAAATACAAATTTCCATGTGAGACTATACACTGTTATAAATTTTTTTTAATTTAGTGGAGAGAGGATGCAACTTTTTGAACGTCTTGAGTCAGGACACCTCTGCCAATTTTTTTTTTTTTTTTCCTCAGACAATTTTTCTCACATCGTTGCTGACTGTGACCAATAAATCTTCATCTTCATTGATTGTTATGCATCTCATTTGTCTGAGAATTCCTGATGTTCCATCCACACCCATCAATATATCATATTTTGCTCTTGCATTATTGACATTGCAAATTGAATCATATTTTTTACACACACACACACACACACACATCAAAAGGTGAGAAGATCTGGCCAGAAGTTAACCGCAGTAATCAAGGCGAAGAAGAATCATGGAAGTGAAGAGATTTTTGGTTGCTTCACTGGTGAGTCCAGGTATTAGGGCATATCTGTCTGTCTCTTGCTTTCATCTTCAAGTTGTAACAGAGGCCATTGACTGCCTTTCAACAGTTATTCATTTTAGTGTACGTAAGTCTCTTGCATTTTAGCATTTCAAATTTTTCTCTCTGTAAATTCTACTCCACCCGCCTTTATCCAACTTGTCCGGGAGTCTCTCTTTCTCACTCTCTCTCTCTTTGCAAAAGAGAAAGCGAAAGCAGTTTAATGATATATTGTTGACAGAATTAATTGCTTCTATCAAAAGTCAGAAAGAATTTTGGAACAATGTTGGTAAAATGTCACTTAAAAGAAAACAGCCAGCTAACAACATTACTGATGATGTTTGGTTTGACCACTTTAAAACCCTTCTAACAAAAGATGTAAATTCTGATAACGTACTGCAATGGGAACAAGATGAAGATGAAGAAGATTATTTAAATCGTCCAATCTCGGTAGAAGAAGTGATGTTTGCATTAAGGAAAATTAAGAACCGTAAAGCTGCAGGACCTGATAGTATAATTGGAGAATTGTTAAAATATGTCACTGAATCTGACTTGATTTTGAATTTCTTTGTAACTTTTTTTAACTCGTTATTTGACAGAGGAATCTATCCTGAAAAAATGGACTGAATCTATTGTTTTCCACTGTATAAAAAGGGCGATATGAACAATCCGAATAACTATAGAGAAATTTTTCTTTGTGATGCAAGTAGCAAGTTGTATAGTACAATTATAAATCAGAGACTGCAAGAATGGGTAGAAGAAAACAATATTACAGGTGAATACCAGGCAGGATTTAAACACAACTACTCAACTGTTCATCATATGTTTACTTTGATGGCCTTTATTCAAAAACAGTTTTCTTTTAATCGTAAATTGTATGTGGCTTTTATAGATTTTGAGAAAGCCTTCAATTCCATAAACAGAACAATTCTATGGCCTATTCTTTTAAAAACTGGTGTTTGTGGAAAGTTGTTGAAATGTATTATGAGTATGTATGCGGGTGTGAAAGGAAGGGTTAGATGTGGGGGGAAGATGACTATTATATTCAATGCACTTCTGGCGTGAAACAAGGTGATGTGTGCAGCCCTGTATTATTTTCTCTTTTTATTAATGAACTAACTTCAGAAGTTGTCAGAAACGGAAAACATGGTGCACAATTTACTGGTGAGATTCTAGAGTTATTCATTCTCCTCTTAGCTGATGATGTTGTGTTGATATCTGAAACTGTGATTGGTTTACAAACACAATTAAATAGTCTATCTAGAGCTGCAAAATCACTTCAGTTGAAAGTAAATATGTCAAAAAGTAACATAATTGTATTTAGAAAAGGTGGATATTTAGGAATTAGGGAAAAATGAACTTATAATGGAATAATGATGCCAGTAGTGAATGTGTATAAATACTTAGGAATATAATAAATTTTTTCAACAAAATTGAGTTTCACAGTTGCATGTAAAAATCTTGCAAGTAGAGCTAAACAAGCATTACTTTGTATTATGAAAAAACTGTCAAGTTTAGAAAATCAATCTTTTGATCTGTTTATTAAATTGTTTGATTCCCAGGTACAACCTATTGTACAATATGGAGCAGAAATTTGGGGTCTCTCTAATGCTGCAGTTTGCTGCGAGAGTATTCATTTATTTGCACAGAAAAAGTTTCTTGGAGTTACCATGAAAACGCCTAATGATTTAATTTATGGGGAGACAAAAAGATATCCGATATATCTCAATTCTGCAGTAAGATGTATTCGCTATTGGTTGAAAATAACACAAATGGAAGATTCAAGGTTGCCGAAAAAAGCATTTAACATGTTATATGATTTAGATTTGAGGGGCAAAGTAAACTGGGTATCAAAGGTTAGGGTTAGATTATATGAACTGGGATTTGGTTATGTTTGGTTACAGCAGGGGGTAGGGGACATAAAGGGGTTTATTAGTGCACTCCGAACAAGATTAATTGACTGTAGATGGCAAGAATGGTCTTATCATGTTCAAGATAGCGATAGGTTTGAGTTTTACAGACAGTTCATTTCTATGCACTCTATTCCTACTTATCTGTCAATGAAAATGGATAAGCATTTGAAACATATCACAACCAGGTTCCGATTTGGAATTTCTGACATATTTCTTCATCATTATCGTTATCGAAAGTCCAGTGTCTCTGATCTTAGTTGTCCTTTATGCAGACGTGCTGAAGAAAACGAACTTCACTTTGTGTTGTGTTGCCCTGCTTTGAATGACCTTAGACATGAGTGGATTCCACAAAAATATTATAGACACCCTACTTTATTTCGACTTGCCATGGCAAGCATGTCATCAACTAACGAAACTATTATAAAACAGTTTGCTATTTACTTATATAAGGCTTTTAAGTCTCGCAGTGTATTATGTAGTTAATTATTATTAGTTTTGCATTATCCAATTTGTGGATTATCATTTGCAGCTTATCATTTACATTTGTAATTTGTAATGTTTTAATTTTGAATGTTGATTCACTGTACCCCCTTCATGAGGGGCCATGGCCTTTATTGAATAAACTATCCGTATCCGTATCTCTCTCTCTCTCTTGGTAACACCGAGTCCAATGACTTACATTTGCTCAAATGTTTTTGTAACACTAAAAGAATACATTCTAACTTTCAGCTAGCATACATTAGTATACGTGATGTTTTCAAAGAATTATGCTCATTAAACAATCCAGATCCCGAGGTTTAGATGGTATTACAGTGGAACTCGGATATATGCAAGTGCTCGGGACCGGCAAAATCGCTTGCATATATCCGAGTTGCATATATACGAAAACTCGCTTATATGCAAATCTGAGCGTCAGACTTGCATATATCCGAAACTCGCTTATAAGCAAATAAATTTGCATATATCCGATTTTTTTTTTCATTTTTTTTTTTTTTCATTTTTAACTCTTCCACTAAACTGCATGTTGCCATAAAAACTTTGTGCTTTATTTTGTAGGGTAAACGACAGTGTTGTTTGTCAGCATACATGATGTTAAAAAAATAAATAAATAAAAAAAGCCTTGCACTCGTTGGATCTATTGTGATGCGTTTATGTTCCAGTTGGCAAAAGTTGTGTCAGTGTATCCATTCAAGCATCCCCTCACACACACACACACACACACGCACACGTGCACGCGCGCGAGCACGCACGCACATAAGCACCAACGAGAAAATGAACAAATATTGCTTTTATATAAACTGAAAATTATTTGTTGGATACTGACTGTACCACACGGCAACACAACACAAAACTATTAATCTTCCAATAATACTGTTACATCATGGCACCAACCTGGAAGCACAACGTATTATGAAAACAGGACAAAACTTAAAACAAGGGGGGTGGAGGAGTGGGGGGAGAAAATGAGTTTCTGGAATCAGCACTATTTAAATGAACAGAAATGATTTTTGATGAATTGCATTGCCACAGAAGCATAATTTTTACTGAATTTAGCAACCCAAGACTTGTTTGAATAGATTTCACTCATCCACATGTTCAATTGGAAAATAAAAATTCCCGCAAATGATAGTAATAATAATAATAAAAACCAAAAACAAAAACAGAACAAAAGTAAAGAAAACAAAACAAAACAACAACAACAAATAACAACAATAACAACAACAAACTTAGGATGAACTTAACTGGCCAGCCAAAAGGACAAACTGTGGCCAAAAGGACAAACAAACAAACAAACAAGGGGAACGTTACTTAGCTGGCATCATCAAGAAAACTTTTTTTCTCTCTCTCATTTCTTCAATCATGCACTTTTTTTTTTTTTTTTTTTTTTTTTTTTTTTACCGGCGAATCATTCTTACGCAGACTTAAAGACAATGACGAAAAAAAAAAGGTGATCAGAAGCGCATCAAAGAATGCTACACGGCATCCTGTGGCACACACACAACAAAATGGTTCATCTTCCATTCTTTCGGAGTTTGTTGTGTGCCGTCGAGGGATGTCCACATGATGGCTGTTGGAGCGGTGGGGATGTCTTCCACGGGCACATCTGTCGACAGTCTAGGCACAACCATGCGATGGAGATGTTCTCGCACTGTAGCCCTGAATTTTCCGCTGCATGATACTTGCAACGGCGTGGATTTCCCATATGCCCATATACTGTGACATTTGAATTACTTCCCTTATGCATGTTATCATTGTTTATCTAAAATATGATTGGTTGGGGACCAGACAGAAAGATGGCAACTTAACGTTCTCTTCAATAAATAGATCTTGTTAATCCACATTTAGTTTCTTATGTGTATATATTGATACAATGAAAGAAACACAACATGGTGTCAGAAGTGGGATCCAGTAACAAGATCGTGAGTTTTTAAACGGAAAATTATCGTTGCGAAATAAAAACGAAGCTGTAAAACCGTTGTTGCTGGAAGCTGCTAGCACGTTGTGACGTTAGTGACCAAGGACGCTAGAACGATCGTTCAGGAATCGATTGAAGATTTAAAAGAAAAGCAATGTCTGAAGAAGAAGACTATCGAACAGCGAGCAGCTCATCAAGATCAAGAAGACGACAGGTTACATGTAATGTTCCTCCACCAGCAAAATTAGCTATTAAGAATGGATCGTCCATCAAAGAATGGAAACGTTTCAAAAGAGCGTGGAAAAACTTCGAAGTCGCCACAAGATTGCAAAACGAAACTCCGCAATACAGATGTGCAGTTTTTCTGTCATGCGTTGGTGAAGAAGCAGCCGAACTTATTGACGGTTTCTCGTTTGTGAACGACGATGAAAAAGAAAATAATCATTCAGTCTTGCAGGCATTTTCACATTTCTACCACTCTTTGTTGTTTTGTGTCTGGTGTCTTGCTTTTCTGGTGAATTTTCTTCACATGTTTTGTTTGTTTGCTGGGGAACAAATCGATTGTTTCTGTCATCATCATTGTCACTATCACTTTCTTCTAAATGAGTATAGTATTTGTCATGTTTTGTTTGTGAGCTATTCTTTTGTGTGCTTTCATGTGTGGTTGACATTGTCTTTTGTTTGGAGTTGTCTGGGTTCATACTCATTTTCTCATTTACCTTTATCAGATCTCTTCTGTTTCTTCTCAATGTACTTTTCTCTGTTTGAACATAATATGATCTGGGTGTTTTTGCTGCTTTTACAACTCTTCCTGGTATCCAACCATTGTCATTCACATAGACTTTATCATCTGGTTTGAGTTTTGATAACTCCTTTGCTCCTTTGTCATAGTAGTCTTTTTGTTTCTTTTGTTTTTCTTTCAACTCTTTCTTGACTTTGTTTGATTTTTTCCTTTTGTGTTGCTTTGTTGGAACACTGAGTCTTGTTCTGAGTGTTCTGTTCATGAGTATCTCTGCTGGCGATGGAAGTGTACTGTTTATTGGTGTGGATCTGTAGTTCAGTACTGCCAGATACACATCTTGTCCACTGTCCCTAGCCTTTTTGAACAATTTTTTTAGTGTTTGTACCATTCTTTCTGCAAATCCATTTGATTGAGGATATTTGGGACTAGATGTAACATGTTTGAATTCCCATTTTTGTGCAAACATGTGAAACTCCTCACTTGTATACTGTGGACCATTGTCTGAGACTACTTCTTCAGGTATGCCTTGTCTGCTGAATATGGATTTCATGTATGTAATGACAGTTTTGCTTTTTGTGTCTGGAAGTAGTGCAAATTCAATGAATTTTGAATGATAATCTGCAATAAGCAAATAATCATGTCCTTCCCAAGTGAACAGATCTGTTCCTACTTTTTGCCATGGCTTTTCTGGTATATCATGATTCAGCAAAGGTTCTTTTTGTTGTTTGTTTCTGTACTTTATGCATGTTGCACACGTTGTGACAATGTTTTCAATTTGTTTATTCATGCCTGGCCAAAACATGTTTCTTCTTGCTCTGTTTTTACATTTCTCTATGCCTAAATGGCCCTCATGAATCCTTTCAAGCATTTCTGACTGCATTGATTTTGGAATTAGGATTCTGTTTGCCTTGAAAATTAGACCATCAAGGACAGTTAGTTCTTCATTGTACTGAAAGTACTGTCTGATTTCTGCTGGTATATTTATTTTATTTGCAGGCCATCCTTTGTATATTTGTTCTTTGAGCATGACAAATTCAGGATCTTTGTTTGTTTCTTGTCTCATTTCTTCCAGTTTGTAATCTTTCACTTTTATATTTTCCAAAAGTGTGTTTACATGTATTCTGAGAAATGTGAGAGTGCCTGACAGTGACAGAATGAATGATTTTTTAAATTTTTATTTGGAGTACAGTATAAATTCTTTGGTTTCTGTTCAAGATCCAAATATTTATTATCATCCGATATTTTACTGTGTTTAAAAAAAAAAAAAAAAAAAAAAAAGGAAAGCAAAGCAATATCAAATGTATGTCATTATAAAAATTGCCATTTCAGCAATACCTTATAAAAGAATAATGAATGTTATAATAGTTCAAAATTTATTCATAAGCATAGTAGAAATGTTTATATTAATTTGTTCAAAAGTATAAAAAGAATGGAGATGTGACATTGATGAACATTATACTGAAGAATGGAGATGTGACATTGATGATCATTATATTGAAGAATGGATATGTGACATTGATGAACATTATACTGAAGAATGGAGATGTGAAATTGATGAACATTATACTGAAGAATGGAAATGTGACATTGATGAACATTATACTGAAGAAGGGAGATGTAGATTTAATGAACATTATACTGAAGAAGGGAGATGTGACATTTGAATTACTTCCCTTATGCATGTTATCATTGTTTATCTAAAATATGATTGGTTGGGGACCAGACAGAAAGATGGCAACTTAACGTTCTCTTCAATAAATAGATCTTGTTAATCCACATTTAGTTTCTTATGTGTATATATTGATACAATGAAAGAAACACAACATATACCACGCTGGTTTGGAAATTTCTTCAATCTCCTTGCACAGCATTCCGCGTAGTTCCGTTTTGAACACATGCTTGCCTCTGAAGTGATTGCCACTGTACATAGCATAGATTGTTGGCAAGTAGTCCTCGCATTCATGGCCTGACTTGAGAAATTCATCGTCCAGGTATGTATCCAGGTTCAGTGCTAATTCCATGACGATTCTTGTCCTCAGTTCGACGTGATTATCCTGATGTCCAAACGCCAAAATTGACGCACAGCGAGGGAGGCAATTTCCATCCCCATAGATTTTCAGAGGCGTCAGTGGTTGTGAATATTTCGGGAACCAAGTTAAGGCGTCTTCATCCACCTGACTTGCTTCAAAGAAATGTGCATCACCTGTTATTTTATACTTTGACACGACATCACTGTACAAGGCAGATGTGCAAAGTATTTTATCAAAACTTGCACCATTGAGTTCATGTTGGATCTGTCGGAACAGTTCAGATCTTTCGACATCACATGGATTCTCATTTTCAGAACTTGTTCCTTCAGAGCGTTCTGTGCTTCCTGTGTACAAACTATGATCCTGACAATACCCTTCAGTGTCGTCTTCGATATTTTCTTGAAGGTTGTCGGATAGAAGTGTGTCATCCTGACGATACTCTTCAGTATCTTCTTAGATGTTTTCTTCAAGGTCGTCTGACGGAAGGGTGTTTTCTTCAGCTGAACTGCTTGAGCACATCTGAAAAAAGCGATCATCTTCATCAGTGTGTCCTTCAGAACTGTAACTGTGTACGCTGTCTCCCTCCATGTCCATCTGGGGGCTTTCCTGTTCACTGTCTGGATTGTGTCGCTCATCAGGTTTCACATCATCACATCCCATGTAGGTTTTCCGACGTTCTTTTTCAAAAAAGGATGTGATCGTGGATTATTCTTTTGGCATTCCATGTGCTTTTCAAGTTCACCAGCAAACACACGAAAAGACTCTGCGACACTGTCGGTGCATGATGTTTGCATCTCAGTCGAGCTACATATTGATAATAATTTCATATGGAATATTATCTTGTCGTGGGGGTTGTGTAATGATTATTCCGCTCGACACTTTAATTACTACTCCCTCAGAAGGTAGGTGTGACCTGTACTATTATTTGACGCAACACAAAATGACGTCAATGTCGTATATCGTGCTGTGCAGAATAAAGATTTCATTGTTTGCATTTAAGCGAGTTAAATGGGCGGGTGGGACCGTAAAAGTACTTGCATATAAGCGAATTTGCATATATGCGAGTTGCTTTTAACCGAGTTTTTACAAGTGAAACAAAGAAGGCTCTCGGCCGGGACCCCCAAAATCGCTTGCATATAGCCGAGTTTTCTTTTAAGCGAGTTGCATATATCCGAGTTATACTGTAATAGTAAAATTTTGAAGATAGCAGCACCTATCGTCTCTAAACACATCGCGTATACCAAAAACCTCAGCATCGAAAAACGCTCCTATCCACAGGCTTTTACAAATGCTAAAGTGTTACCTGTCTTTATATATGGTGATCCATCTGACCCAATTAACTATAGACCCATATCAATATTGTCCACATTATCCAAACCTCTCGAAAAACATATCAAACTTAATCTTCAGTCACATTTCAACAAATATGATTTATTTCACCCCAGTCAAAGCGGCTTTAGAAAGAATTATTCCGGTCATACTGCACTGACTAATCTTGTTGAGGAATGGCACTTAAATATTAATGATAACTTATTTACTGGGTCCGTTTTTGTTGATTTCGCAAAAGCCTTTGATACAATAGATCATAAACTACTTTCGAAAAAGCTAGTCATGTATGGCTTATCATCTGATTCAGTTGAACTGATATCTTCTTTTCTTGATAATAGGAAACGGGTGGTTATCCAAGATTCTAAAATGTCCCCTCTTG
Source organism: Babylonia areolata (assembly GCF_041734735.1). Taxonomy (NCBI): domain Eukaryota; kingdom Metazoa; phylum Mollusca; class Gastropoda; order Neogastropoda; family Buccinidae; genus Babylonia; species Babylonia areolata. Next base: position 50,483,491 of record NC_134881.1, on the reverse strand, counting down.
TGTCAGTTAATTATGGTATTCCTCAGGGATCAGTTTTAGGGCTTGTTTTATTTTCAATTTATATAAATGATCGTCCACTTCATGTTTCATCCTCTTGTGAACTTTTCGCTGATGATACGACACTTCATCAAAAAGACACAAATGCGAAATATACAACATGCACTACGTTGCAGAGCGATATTGATAAACTTGTAAATTGGACTGAAATGAACCACATGACAATTCACCCACAGAAGTTCAAATTTATATTAATCACAACCAGACAGAAACGACAAATCTAAAATAAAAGGGCTCAAGGTACTTGACAATGATTTGCTGGAAGTTAGTTCTTATAGACTACTTGGTCTTACACTTGACAGTAACCTTCCCTGGTCTTATCATATCTCTGCTTTTTGCAAGAAATTATCGAAAAACGTATTTCAGCTCAATAGAATTTAAGCATTTCCTTTATCAACATGCTCGTAAATTATTTTTTCATGCATACGTCCAACCTGATATTGACTATGCATCAACATACTGGGACGGGGCAAGTAAAAATTGCTTAAAACCTCTCGAAAGTATATACGGACGTTCCCTTAAGCTCATTCTCTTTAAATCTTGTATTCAAGCAAATGACTATGTTGAACTAAATATTCTCCCCTTTCATCTTAAATGTCGCTTTAACAAGGGTGTTTTTATGTACAAAATTATGAAGAAAATTGCACCGCCCTATCTTTATAGGAAATTCCCGGAAAGAATCATTCGTAGGAAGAGTACCGTTTTTACCTCTCGTTCCAGAACTAACCTTTTCATGTCTTCTTTCACTTATTCTGGTGGTGAACTGTGGAATGAAATCCCCGAGTATCTTATAAATAGATCTACCATAGCATCTTTCAAAAAAGCGTATCAAAAATATCTGATGCTATACATGTAATTAGTTCCAGCAAAATCTAAGCATTCTGATGAGATCTTAGTAAGCCGACATAATTTTACGAATTGTTCTCCAACAATGTCTAAGCAAGGGAAAAGGTGCAGTGTAAGTATGCGTGTGCATGTCTATGTGCTTGTGTGTTCGAGTACATGTGTGTGATACCTGTGTGAGCACACACATGTGTGTGTTTGAAGATTTTCATGTGGCAATGTTTTGTATGATTTTCATGATGTTTCCGTAATTGTAGTCTTTGATTCATCCGTCTATGTATCTATCATTATCTATTGATTTGCTTATCATATTGTGAGTATGTATATGTATGCGTGTGTGAGGGCATGGTGTAGAGAAGCTTCCAGTTTATCCATTCTACCCTCAATAAACCATTTGTCAATGTCAGTGTTTCTCTTTCCCTGTATGCAGAGTACGGTAATAGAGGATGGATGTGGGTTTTTTCTGTATTTTCTTTTGTTTTTTATTACTAATTTTTTCGTTTGTGATTCATGCATATATGAATAAGCAGAACGAGATACACAGTCAATGTGATTGTATGGAGATGTGCAGTCCCAGAACTCACTTTGACAAACACCATCATGTCATTTAAAAATAATACTCAGTGACCAACAAGGCGTGGTGATGTTAGGCTTATATTTTCACACAAAAAATACTTGTAAAGAGGCTGTGAATTCTAATTCAAGATTTTCGCTTTTGGCAATAAAATGCTTTCTTCCGGAATTATAGCCTGACAAATAATATGTGTCACCTCCATCAGTGTCTGAGGCTGCTACTATAAATAGGTCCCGCTGCATTTGTAAAAAAGGTGTCCCCAGTAAAACTGTTTCCAAAATCTGGTTCATTATCATGAGCTTTGAAGACACTCACTGTTTCACGATAAGACTCGGACTGCCACTCCACCCTCCTTAACCTCTCCACCCCCTTACCCAACTTTATACCCCCCACACCCCCACCATGTCTGGAAATAATTCTGATGATGATCATATGGATACTTATATAGCGCCTTCGTCGGTCAGAGACCAAGCTCTTAGCGCTTTACATTCTCGGAGTCATTTGCACAACTGCCTTTGCCAGGTGCTCATCAATCGTTTCCTGTGTCATTCATTCGTGTTTCAGTCACCCACACATACATACTCACAGAGACATGTAACTTTTTACGTGTATGACCGTTCGTTTATTAACTCCGCCATGTCGACAGCCAAACTCCGTTTTCGGGGGTGTGCATGCTGGGTATGTTCTTGTTTCAATGACTGATATTGTCCGTCTTTTAGTTTCACAGATGACCACTACAATGACTTCAGTGTCCGATGGAGGATCTGTAACTGTGGGTCAGGAGGTGACTGGTGAGGCCAATCTGGGCCCGGAAAGCTCGCCCACATGTGCGACACATGTGGCGGGTAAGTGCTGGACTGGAAGCGGATGTAGTTTGTGCCTTTGCATGCAGCGTGTTTCTTTTGAGCCTCTGCGGTGCGTCTTTTGTCTGCTGCATACGCTCCTTTACTTGCTTTACCAGGTTGGGCGGTCAAACGATTCCCAGCTTCTGGGATCGATATTGAGGTCTTTGAGGGACGCTTTGAGGAGGGAGTCCTGAGCGCTTGCCATGGATCAGCAGTCGACTGTCAGACATCCTGACAACATGGCCAGCCCATCTGGCTTGAGCTTTCTGTAGGAGGGTGTAAACACTGTTCCAGGATCTCCGTGTCCGGGACTTTGTCCTGCTATCGTATGTGGAGAAGTCTGCGGTGCCAGCAAAGTGGAAATGATCGAGCTGTTTAGCGTGTCTGCTGTAGGCAGTCCAGGTCTCGCTGGCATAGAGAAGGGTGGTATCACTGCTCGGTAGACATTCAGCTTGGTAGTAAGGTTGAGTCCTCTCCTCTCCCATACGGCATTCTTACGGAGTTTCCCTAAGGCGACACTGGCTTTGGCAATTCTGTTGCTGATCTCTGCATCGCTGTTCCCCGCTCGTGAAAGTGTGCTGCCCAGATAGCCTGTAGCTTCTGTCCCTTTTCTGTGATGTGTGTGTGTGGTTCCTGGTAGGGCTTTACAGATGCGAGCTTCAACATAACCGGTTTTTTGTTGTTGTTGGTTTTTTTGGTACTAATTGTAAGACCAAAGTTCGTGTGAAGATGTCCATTTCTCGCTGCACCTTCTGCTTCGTGCTGGCGTTTAGGGCGCTATCATCAGCGACTAGGAAGTTTCTGATGCCGGTCTCTTTTACCTTTGTAACGGCCTGCGGGCGCCGAGGATTGAACAGTCCACCGTCAGTCCTCAGTGTATCTGACGTGTATACCCGGCCCATCCTGGCAGTGGCGGAAGGAATCATTCAACAAAGCAGAGAAAAACATGCGGAAGAGTGAAAAAGCAAGACACCCGTGTTCGTCACAGGACAGGCTTCAGACTCGTCACCATCATCCAAAACTTTGACCGTCCTTCCATCGTGCAAACAATCGTGATGAACTTGCTAGGGTAACCAACCTTCTTCATGATCTACTACAAGCCATTTTTGCTGGTCGTTGTGAATGTCTTGTTTCCACAAACCACCGAACGCTGACATGAGTTTCAGGGTCTTTAACGCGCAAATGTGTCTTCTGCATGCATATACACACGAAGGAGGTTCAGGCATTAGCAGATCTGCACATTATGTTGACCTGGGAGATGGAAAAATCTCCACACTTAACCCCACCCGGTGCCCCCTCGCTGAGGATCGAACTCAGGAACTTAGTTACCATTGAGTGTGCAATGTAAGTCATTATACATTAGTAAAATTATATGGTAAAGTGAATTGGTTGAAAAGGGTGTGGCATACGGGCATGACCATAAAAAATCTGTATCCACTTGCATATCATCATGTTTGACAAAATGAATCATGTCAAGCAAGAACCAATTATTACGGATACCGATGGGTATATCTACTTCAGTTTCCGGTAGTCCTACATGTTAATAACGCTACTGTCGTAATCACTACGTCCAACAGCACTACGTGTCAACAGCACAACTGTTTTAAGTAAGTGTTATCGTCTCAGTTACTAGTGCTATGTGTCAGTTACGCTTCGTGTCAGTAGCGATACTCGTCAATCAGTGGTGCTACGTGTCGATACCACTTCATTTTTGACTCACTTGTGTAAGCAAAGTGAGTCTATGTTTTAACCCGGTGTTCGGTTGTGTGTGTGTGTGTATGTGTGTGTGTGTGTGTGTGTGTGTGTGTGTGTGTCCGTGGTAAACTTTAACATTGCCATTTTCTCTGCAAATACTTTGTCAGTTGACACCAAATTAGGCATAAAAATATGAAAAATTCAGTTCTTTCCAGTCATCTTGTTTAAAACAATATTGTACCTCTGGTATGGGCACAAAAAAAATAAAAAATGAAGCCTAATTATATGCAAACTGCATTTACTGTTATATTTATATTTTTTGTATTCTCTAAACTTGGCACTTTGATCTGACATTCTGACCCAACAACAAGAGCAGTCATTATTATCATTTTATGTTCAAACAGAAACTTCTTTTGCTAAGCATGGAATTTTTGTTTATTTTGCAAACGTTTTGGTGCAGATAGTAAAAAAGGGAAATTACTCTGTAATTAATGCTAGGGGACTTAATTTGCTTTAAACTGATCTTTCTCATCTTAAACATTACATTATGAAATTATACTTAATACATAAAAAACTTGGATTTAAAAAAAAAAATGTATCACAAGTGAGTCTTGAAGGCCTTGCCTCTCTTGTCTTTCTTTTTTTTGCGGGCCAACCTAACGTTCTTTAACTGCTACGTGTCAATATCGCAAAGTGTCCGGATAACACTACTTTTCACCAGCCTCCCAGACACTCCTGTATTACTACGTTTCATTGGCGTTGTACTACGGATGCAGCCTACAGCTGTGGAACAACCATGTGCTTGACGCAGTACAACTGGCGCCCACTGTTTCTCTTCCTTTGTTCTTCTTTCAGATGGGGGGAGGAGTGTCGGAGTCAGGCACGCACTACGAAAATCACCGTTAAGCATCACCAGACAGGCCGTGACATAGAACCCCCAAAGAGAAAGAGACTGACCGACGAACACTTGGCGAAGATACCTCCAGGCAGACACCAAGAAGATGGCCTTACCTGGAACCAGACAGAGGCAAAGACACATGACAGGGTATTATTGGGGTCTCTTGTTAACGGCTTATACCCTAGGGGAGGTGAAAGGTCTAAGCGCCTCAGTAAATCGTTTTTGCCGGTTTCTGAAAGGTTTGCTTTGTATGGTGACTCAGATGTCAAGATGGCCGCTGAGTGACTACTTGGTTTGCAGGATACCCGCTGGCCTTTTGAATGTCTGGGAGAAGAGATATGAATTTCATTAATACTGGTCGTCATCTGCTGACTGGACCATGATGAAGCCCTAGATGACACATGTAGTTACGGGAATGGACAGCCACTTGTTGATTGCTGTGAAGCGGGTCAGTGTGTCTGAAGTGGGAGCATCTGCACGTGAACCTTCCCCTCACACACACACACACACACACACACACACGCTCACGCACGCACGCACACACGCACACACACACATGATACATTCATACACTGATGAATACACAAGCACAGAGATACTGCTTTGAATGCATCATGCAAAACACTTGAATAAGTCAGATAAAAGCATAAAAGAGTTATATTCCAAGTCCATGTGACGGGATGAAAGGCCCATTGGTGCAACTGCGTCTTGCCCTAATACCTTTTAGGTGTTTGCCCCAGTTTGAAACTGTTATGATGATACAATTTTCAATGAAAATCAAAGGATACAAATCGCTTTCTTTTTTGCTCTGTCTCGTCTTATGCTTTTTTTCTTTTTTTTCTATTAAGCGTATTCATTTGGCCTGATTTTGCTGCATGCGACTTGTGTTTATTGCATGCTTATCTGTGTACTCAGTTCGACTCGGCCCCCTCGAATCGTTCGTTTTTCTCTACCTCTAACTCGATCCTGTCTTTCCTTTCTCTGTTGGGGATCGGATTTTCGCTGGGTGCCTAAGCGCGGGTACCATGCCTCGTATGCCATCCCACGACGGCAGGAATCATGATGCTGGGATCGAGACTCGGCAAGAGACTCTCCCAGGCCTGGAGCTCATGATTCCTCCCGATAGGGACGGCGGCGATGCGTCTTTAGACGCTGATCGCGGAGGCGACACTCATACCAGTAAAACGGTCATGAAGGGGACCGGGGGGGAAGGGGTACGAACGTCGCCTCCCGAGGGTGTCCCAGCGCGAGGCAGAGTGGGACAGATTGGCCCAAGGGGAGGCCGCGCCCGGCCGTTACCCGGGTCCCCACTCGGAGACGGCCCTCAGGGGCCCCATTGCTGTTCCCCCTCCTCCCTCCTCTGCCGACCCCCGTCCCCCAACTCCTTCTGGGGGGGGGGGGGGAGAAAATTTTGGTTCCGGGGTGGGGGACCTTTACTTTGCCCACCCCGAGCCAAGCCACCCTAGTCTCCCCACAGGAGGGAATACGGGGCGCGTGGTCTTCCCGCTATCCGGCCGGTCTCCCCAGCTGGGGGAGGCCCGCGCGTGTCAGGCGGTTCCGGGCAGTCAACCCGCTCGTCTTCTGGCGGGACTGACACCCAAGTCGGACCTGACCTCCCTCCGACCTGGCCAGGTTTTTCCCTTCACAGAGGTCAAGGCGCCAGTGACCCTTGGGGTTGGGATCACAGGATGGCTGGTGCCCACGGGTGGTTTCTCCCATTCTACCCGTACTGGGGCGCACATATGGTGCACGCTGGGTTGCCAGGCGGACGGGGGGCCAACCCCTTGTCGCTCCCCACCGAACCTGACCCAGCACATCTCACAGGGTGACACACAGCCCTGACAAGTGGGATCGACTTCTTGTCGGTCAGGTCGAGCTCCTCGACCAATATTGCCACTCAGTCCACAAACTGGGCCTCTGTCAACCCACAGGTGACCTCTACGGTCACAACGGCCTCCTTGTCAGGACCGACGGCTGCCGAGGGGACCCGCTCGGCCCGGGGGAGCCTGCAGTTCCCACCTACCCAGCCCTCGGTCCTACAGGGAGATGAGTGGGTGTTTGTCCCCTCACAGCACTCATGGGTCCCTCTTGCATCCAGGGATGCCCTCACTGAGAAGGTGTGGCACCCACCATCCCAAGCATGGTTGGACCTACGGTCCACATGCTCCCCACCCGCTTCAAGCGTCAAGGAAATAACAGCTGCGGCCATGGTCCCTGCTCGGGATCGTCCCAGCTCATCCTGATGGGCTGATCACAGCTCACAGGACACCCCAGCGGGTACATCCACTTGGGATAGCACCCAGCAGGGGATGGACTGGGAGCAAGAGTGGGAGCCCGTGTCTTCGGAGGAGGACGAACAAGCGGATGAGCACTCTTCGCCCCCATCCCAGGGGGAAAGATTGAGCCCATGCCTCCCTAGGGACCAGCCTGAACCAAACTCGGACTTGGCCGAGCTCGAACTGACCCTCCCCAATCGGGTCACACATGCCGAATCAGTCCCTCAGGCTACATTGTTACCCTTGACCTTCCTTAGGCCATGTGACTCTAACTCCAGAACCACCAGACGACTCAGAGTGCCAGAAATGGCGCAGGAATGGCTTTATTAGCCAGCCCGCACTGTCAGGGGTGCTGCTTCCATCCCTCCTCCAGGCAGGGAGTCCCTCTCTGCCCCGGGCGCTTTTCCCCCGGGCAAGTTCCTTAAAGATTCCTCCAAGGGCGGAGTGTGGTCCTGGTACACACAGGACCACCCTGCCTACAGGGAAGCAGAGCCCTCCGCGCAGGACAGGATGTTGGTCTCACAGCGCACTACCTTCCCCACTTCAGCTAATCTATCTTTTAAAACGTTAGCAGAGTGGGACAGATTGGCCCGCCGCTGCCTCCTCGAGGTTTCCACGGCTTATACCTTCTTCAAAGCGTTCCTCCACAGGGCCAATGAGCTGTGGGAACAGCGTCCGGTTAATCAGGACACGGGGTCTCCTTCCTCTGTCCCGCTGGGCCTCTTCAGAGGTTAAACACTTTTGGCAATAGGATAGCATCTGGTCTCATGGCAGCTGCAGACACAGCTACCAGCCTTCACTTCATTACTGTGCTAGCTCGGCGTGATGCCGTTCTCCACCTCTCTAACATTCCAGTAGAGGGCAGAGACAAACAGGGAGGTGGCTTCATATTTAGCCCACACCTCCCAGGGGCGCCAGGGTTCTATGCCATTGAAGAGACCTGCCACCAGGGCCCCTCCATATGCCACGCCACCTAAGTCGAAGCGGCGTGCGCAGAATCAGCGGCAGAGGAATAAACCACCTCATGTCCGTCCAAACCTACTGGCCATGCCCAAGGCCAGAAAGCAGCACCCCCAATGACTGGGCCCCAATTCAGCACCGCCAGTTGTCCAGCCCCTCCAAGTAGGAAACTTGTCCCGGCATGCACATCAGTGGCGTGCTCTGGGACTCAACGACTGGATTGTGTCGGTGCTAGAGTGGGGGTACATGCTGCCTTGGGCGGAGGACCGCCCCCCTCTAAGATCCACTTCTCCTCCTTATGTGCCCAGCTTGGTGGAGCAGGAGAGCATCTTAGAGACAAAGATATCGCACCTACTCCTCATAGGGGCGGTATCTCAACTCTCGGACCCGGGCCCCAGTTTTTACGGCCGGTTGTTCGTGATTCCAAAGGTCTCAGGAGGGTGGAGACCAGTCTTGGACTTGTCCCCCCTTAACAAATTCCTTACCAAAATCAAATTCAAGATGGACACACAGGCACAGATTCGGGAGACCATTCAACAGGGCGATTGGGCTACCTCTATCGATCTGTAAGATGCTTATTTTCATATCCTCATCCATCCGGCGTCCCGTCGGTACCTGAGGTTCGTGTGGAGGGACAAGGGGTTCCAGTTCTCGGCCCTCCCATTTGGTCTGTCCCTTGCCCCTTTCCTGTTTACCAAGATGGTGCGGGAATTGGTGTCCATCGTCCGGTCGGAATCCATTCGTCTCTGTGTGTACCTGGACGACTGGCTTATCCTGGCCCAGTCGCAGGCCCTGTGCCAGAGTCATACGGCCAGACTTGTAGACCTTTGCTCCCAACTGGGCTTCCTCATGAACCAGGAGAAATGCGATCAGTCCCCAAGTCAGTCCTTCGACTTCTTAGGGATGAGATTCGACACGCGGTCCATGATAGTCGCTGGGACTGTCTGGCAGGCCTCCTCAGCCACTTGCGCCGTTCCTCCCAAGCAACAGCGCGACACTTTCTTCTCTCATGGGCATGATGGAGTCCATGGCACCTCTCATTCCCCTGGGCAGGGTTCTCAAGCACCCTCTTCAGAGGGCACTGAGGCTATGGTGGTCCCAGAGCACTCAACCATGGGATACCCAGATATGTCTGGGCGAGTGGTTCCTCGAGGTGACATCAGAGTGGCTAACCACCCCTCTTCGGACACAGGGGGTGCCCATAGGCCCACCTACTCTTCAGGTGGCACTCTTCACAGACGCCTCCTCCCTGGGCTGGGGAGCCCACATGGACTCACTCCATGCAGCAGGGACTTGGTCCCCGGAGGAGCGCCTATGCCACATCAATGTTCTGGAACTAGAGGCAGTTTGCAGGGCTCTCCTGCACTTCATGGGGGAGGCCACTGGCAAGACCATCCGCTTGTTCACGGACAATACGACGGTCGCATGTTACGTGAACAAAGGGGGGGGGGGGGTACGCACTCGACAGACCTCTCTCTGTGGACCGAGGCTCTCCTCCGTTGGTGCCACAGCAAGGGCATTGCACTTTCAGCGAGACACATAGTAGGAAAAGCCAACATCTTGGCAGATGCTCTCAGCAGGTCCAAGAGTGTCATCCACACAGAGTGGACCCTGGACAAGGACACCCTTCAGGGGGTGTGGGAACGGTGGTTTCGGCCGATGGTGGACCTCTTTGCCACAAAGTTCAACAAGAGACTTCCCACTTATGTCTCTCCGGTTGCCGACCCAGAAGCGTGGCCAGTGGATGGAGCAGTCTGATTGCCTACGCGTTTCCTCCCTTTCCAATTCTGTCCAAGGTGATACGGAAAGCCAGACTGGAACGCCCACAGCTGATTCTCATTGCGCCGAAATGGCCAGCCCAGCCCTGGTATCCGGACCTTCAGTCCCTGACACATGTTTCACCCCTGGAACTGGAAACAAAACCTCATCTGATGAGGCAGCCTCGTTCGGGGATTCCTCATTCCAATCCTCAACTGCTCCACCTGCACGCGTGGCTGCTGTGCGGTTGGAACTTTCAGCAGTTTCAGTTTCAGTTTCAGTAGCTCAAGTAGACGTCACTGCGTTCGGACAAATCCCTATACGCTACACCACATCTGCCAAGCAGATGCCTGACCAGCAGCGTAACCCAACACGCTTAGTCAGGCATTGAGAAAAAAAGTAAATAAATAATAGATAAATACATAAAAAGAACTACTACTACTAATAATAATATGTATAAGGCACAAAAACTTGATGAAGTCAACTATAAGCGTACAAATAAATAAATAAATAATAATAACAATTAAAAAAACCCCAAAAAACCCAATGATGTTAAATAAGCAAATAAATGTAAAACATGCAGACATACATTCACACATACACACACATATGCATAACAGACATGCACCAAACATGCAGTTTCACATATATGAAAGCACAGTCAAATACACATAAACGTACATGAGCCCCAACACACACACACACACACACACAATTACCCTGCACCCCCTCTACCCCCTCCTCCACACACTCATTTCTAGGCTACATATCGCAGCTTCCACGGCACACACACACACACACACACACACACACACACACACAGGCACACTTACTTGTACAAGCACACACACATACGCCCATATCCCCCAACCCCACACACATATATACAAATATATATATATGCACACCCGCACGTTCCAATATTCCGTTGCTCCCACAGTGTAGGCATTCATACACACACATACCTCATCCTCTACCCTCCCCCCCCCCTCACCCCCCGCACACACATACTCATGTTCACAGAACTCTCCTGACACTTTTGTACACTTACACCCTCGCGCACACACACACGCACACAAACACACAGACCCACACAAACACACACATACACACACGCACAGAGGCTGCCACTGATTGGCTGCAAGAGGGATGGGAAAAGATCTCTGATGCCAAAAACGTGGCGTCTAGTGTGTTGCTCAGTCTATTGTATTTGGAAAGGCCCACAGAGGACTGTTCCGTTTTGAAGAAATTTGCGCAATGTTGGTTTGGAGATGATGCCGATATTTGTTTGATTTGCAAAGCATCGTGCTCTACCTTTCATGCTAGACTTACGGCCGCTCCCTCTCTCTGCCTTTATTTCTTTGAGGCGATCGATGGTGTGATGGCCTTGAACCTGTTCTTTTTTTATATTCCTTGACTTTTCTGAGGATTTCCGATTTTCCTAGATGTAGGTCGTTCGTTTTTGTTGCGTTACCAGCAAGTCTGTCAGCTCGCTCATTTCCCTTAACACCTGCATGCCCCGGGCAGTGTGACCATGTGAGTTTTTTCATCTGAAAGTTGCGCATTGCCTTATGCCACTCTGGGCTTCCCATTCCATTTTCAGTTTTCTGTATGAGGTTCATTGAGTAGGTTAGAATCATGGCATGTTGGTTTCCGGGCATATGGATAGACGATAGCCACTGGAGGGCATGTGTCACAGCTTCAACTTCCATCGTTAGGCCGGAGGTTGTGACTTTGTAGGCAGCATTCTCTTCCCAAATTGTTTTTCCATTTTGTTTCGCAGTGAATCCCCAACCGGATTGGTCTTTGGTGACTGAGCCATGTGTGTATATGATAATGTCCTCTTCTTTACTGTTTTCTTCTATGAGTAGCTTCACTTCCACATCAGTTTTGCCCTCTGGCCATTCCTGACAATGTCTTCCTAGAGTGGGTGAAATGGCTCTGTTGAATAGATGGTTGAGGTTTTCGAGGTTTTTCTCCCATTCTTTTGTTTCTTTCAGCTCTTGTAGCATACTAGCTGGATTGTGTCTTCTGCTTGCCCCATCCATGATCTTCCTCGTCCTAGACGGCTGCCTTTTGGTTCTTTGACTGCGTCATGCAGTGGGTTTTTAGGGTGTTTTTTTTAAATAGGTCTTAACCTGTTCTAACTTGTTTCTGGCCTGCACTGAAGGAAGGCCAAGCAGGTATCGCATGGTTTCCGTGGGCGTTTCTTTTGTTGTTCCAAGGATCAGCCTCATAGCTTCATTTTGAACTCTAATTTTAGGAGGTTGCTTTGAGATGGTGTTTTTAGCCCAAGTCCGTAGTCGATCACACTGAGGACGATTGGTATAGCAGGAAGAGGTGGCGTTGTTCAATACCTTTGGTTGCCATTGCTTTTAAGACTGAAAGGCCCTTTTTGCATTTGAGAACAGTATTTTCCGTATGTTTTCTGAAGGTCAGCATCCTGTCGAACTGTTTTCCTAGGTAGCGTAGGCATTCAGTTTTCTCGATCTGAATCCCGTCGAATGACACAGGTGATGGTGATTTGCTCGCGGTTCTGTTGCTGAGGGAGCACAGCAACGTTTGGGCTTTCACTGGATTGATGGAAGATCCTGTGTCTTTGCACCATTGAGCAATATTGTTTAGTTGTTTCTAGACGGCTTTACTTCTTTCCTGAGCATCTTTCGAAGTTTTGAAGATCAGGCCATCATCCGCAAGAGTAAGCACCCGAGCTATTCCATTGTTGTTCAAGTGTGCAAGGCCCTTCGTGTAGAGCGGAGACCCTTGTGGCAGTCCCATGGATAGTTTAGAAGGTGCAGACATCCAATCTCCAAGGCGTAGGACGACGGTTCTTTCCTGAAGCGCTGCTGCTATCCCTCTTGTCAGTGTCAAATTTACTCCATACCTTAGTAGCAGCTCCATGAGGTGCGCAAACTGAACTTTATTGTAGGTATCTTCAAGGTCGATGGCTACTGCTAGTGTTTCTTCTTTTCTTTGAAATCCTTCATATACCTCATAAGCAAAAGCAGCTGCATTTTCCCATGTGGACTTGCCTGTTCTGTAACCACACTGATTTGAAGGGAGAATGTGCCTGTGTTCAAGATCCCTTGCAAGTTTCCTGGCCATCATGCGTTCCATGAGCTTTCCAGTAATGTTTTTGCATGGTTAGGATCCGGTAGCCGCTTACCTGACGATGGTCCTTTCCTGGTTTTGGTATGGGTTTTAAGAAGCTGTGTGTCCAGTCCTCCGGCACATGTCCATTGTGGAAACTGTTTTGATACAGATTGAAAAGTTTGCTTCTGTCTTCTTCCGATAGCTCCTTGATGTCCGAGTAGCGAACTTTGTCTGGGCCAGGAGCCGATTCTCTCCTGCATTTAGCTATTGCTTCGTTTAGATCATCTATTGTCAAGTCATCATCGGGTCCAGTCTGCATAAGGGTTTGGTTTAACTCCTCAACATATTTCTTTTTTTCATCTAAGTTTCTTTGATCGCTCTGTTGTATGAAACGTTTGAGCAGGGTGGATCCTTTTTCTTTGTTTGTCTTAAGCTTGGTTCCGTTAGTATCTAACATGTCTGGGGTTGTTGCAGTGCACGTTTTCCCTTCCATGCGACGATAAAATTGCCAGAACTCTGTCAATGTTGTGTCATAACTGAGTGCCTCGCAAAACTGTTTCCACTTGTCATTTTTGACCTCTTGAGCAATGACTTCAAACTGTTTATTTTTTCTTTCATTTTTGTTTCAATATCTTTGTCCGGAGAAGGTTTTGTTCTTTCTTTTTGCCAAAGTTTGACAGCTGCATGTTTTTCTATCCAGGCTCTCTCTGTGTCGGTATTCCACCATGGGGGCTGAATAGTTTGCACCCAGTTCGGTGACGTTCTTTTGTTTCTTCTGCGCCTTAATTTTTCGATGATGGTTGTCTGTTTGGTTTCATACTGAAATGGATCACGCGGTTTCATACAGGGTTTATCTGATAGTTCCTGAAGACTGAAAACTACCGGGAGGTGGTCACTGCCTTGGTGTGGAAGCGTCTCTGCATTCATTCCTGCTCTGAATTTTGGAGATGTTACAGCGATGTCGATCACACTGTCACTGTCCCCTTGTCTTGTTCCAAGGCGAGTTGGGGATGTGGTTGTTAATGGGCTAAGAAGAATTTCCCCTATCATTCCTTCAAGTGCGAGTTCTTGTGGGTTGGTGTTCCGCTGGTCCCATAACTTCGATCTTGCATTAAGGTCTCCAGAGATAATGACTGAGTCTCCAAATCCGTTCTCTATTTCCTCTAAAAAAGGCCCAATCCTCTTTTGTTGTGCAGGTTCCTGGGTGAACATGGGCATTGATGAGCACGATGCTTTTGTGAATTCCGTCAGGTTTTTCAAGACGCACACCCACTAGTTCACATGAGTTGCTACACCATTTCTCTAGATTTATGGTGGAAACTTTGTTTTTTTAAGGTTTTTGTTCAGTATGATTGCTACTCCTTTTCCTTCATTCCTTTGAAAGACTGTGAAATTCTCAAAATGTATTGGTCTGTCTGCACTTGTCCTGGTCTCTTGGTCAGCGGCGCTTATCCACGGGGGGTGCCTTCTCTGACCTCCTCTCCATGGTCAACAAAGCAAGGAGGGAGGGAACTGAGACTTTGTATGACTTTCGCTGGAAGAAATGGTTGCAGTGGTGTACGGCTCAGGACGTTCCCCCTACTATCCCAACGAGCATGCAGCTGGCCAACTTTCTGGCTCACTGCTCCTCGGTTCTCAACCTGTCTGCTAGTCCTGTGCGAGGGTACAGGTCTGCCATCTGTACCACAACCAAACAGCTAGGTGGTCCCGCCTTTGAAGCGGATTTTCTGCTCAGAGAGGTGGCTTGGGCCGCCGTAGAAGCGAGATTCATGGTCTCAGTGGAATGCCACAAGATCTGGCCTTCCACAGAGATGGTTCCATCACTCTTCGTTTCCTTCCACAGTTCCTGGCTAAGAACCAAGACCCCGGGGTCTCTTCCCCCTCTCTGAGGCTCAGACCTTTGTCTGATATTCTTGCCCAAGATGATGAGGATAGACATCTCTGCCCTGTTTGGTGTCTCAAATACTATTGGGATAGGTCTCGCCATAGGCGTTCTTCTCAGAGGCGTCTTCTCATCTCCCTCAATGAGAATTACAAGAAAGACATTGCTGCAGGCACCATTTCCCGCTGGGTTTCCCAAGTCATTCTTAGAGCCTACTCTCATTCTCACAGGGATATTCATCCCAGAGCACACGAAGCGCGGGCCATAACTACTTCAACTGCTTTCCAGCACTCAGTGCCACTGCAGCATGTCTTGGAGGCAGCCTTCTGGAGGTCTGAGAATCCCTTCATCAACTTCTACCTCAGGGATTTCCGTATGACCAGGGCTGACGGTTCCAAGGGGATTTCCTTTGTCGCGGCTAACACTGCCGTCTCGGTTACAAGGGCTCCCCATACGAACCAGTAGGCATTGCCCTCCTCCATTTGCTATAAATTCTGCATCAGTTTGACATGGTACAGTATATGACACCAAAAGGAGGAGTTTGTATTATACTCCATGTTTGGTGATACATATGCTTACCATGTCAAACTCGAATGCCCGCCCGTCCGTCCCCGCGTCTCTGCCGTGGTTCTCATGGGGCATTTTTCTCGATGGCCACGGAATGATTCAGCGCTTATAGCTTTTAGAGGCGTTTGATTGGCTAAGAGCGAACCGGGCAAGGCGGGTCGTCTTTTCACTGTTAGCCGCGCGAAATTTGGCCAAGCAGAGCAAACTGATAGGCCTAGTTTGCATCAGTTTGACATGGTAAGTATATGTATCACCAAACATGGAGTATATTACAAACTCCTCTTTTCAACGCCACGATTCAACAGCTGACATATTCCTTTCACAGAAAAAAAAAATTTGCGATTTTGTTTTGAATGAAGATCAAACAATGACATCGAAATTACATCAGCAAGAGTTTTACTGAAATCAAGATGACAACAATCAAGTGAATTAGAAAATCAAAAAACATAGTTGCATACAGGCTGTAGTGTGTGTGCGTGCGTGTGCGTGTGCGTGTGAGTGGACAGCCACTCGAGATATGCCCGTTGCTTGCGAGTTCAGGCGATAGGGTGCCGTGCGGGGAGGGGAAGGGATTCCTCCACCCAACTCCTCCTCTTGCAGCGTATGTCGGATTTCTGATACTCTCCGAAAGAATACAACTGTTGCTGTGAACAAGTCCGCGTGCAAATGCCCCTTTGAGAACTGCAAGTCAAAGCAGTGGACATTTAAAGTGAACAAGGTAGCCTAGTTGTATGTTGTTCGTCCTACACAATACAAACAAGAATTTTGGAAGAACTTGAAAAGCACGTGTCAGCTCAGTGGTGAATATGTCAGGCCAACCCAACAAGGATGTGGAGTGATGGCCTAGAGGTAATGCGTCCGCTTTGGAAGCGAGAGAACCTCAGTGAACGCGCTGGTTGGAATCACGGCTCCGCCGCCGATATTTTCTCCCCCTCCTTTAGACCTTGAGTGATGGTCTGGACATTCGGATGAGACGATAAACCGAGGTCCTGTGTGCAGCATGCGCAGCGCACGTAAAAGAACCCATGGCAACAAAAGGGTTGTTCCTGGCAAAATTCTGCAGAAAAATGGAGAGCAGCCCGAATTTCACACAGAGAAATCTGTCAGTTGTGATAAAAAGAAATACGAATACAAAATACAAATACAGGTAAATAGCCCAACTCTCTCTCTCTCTCTCTCTCTCTCTCTCTCTCTGTGTGTGTGTGTGTGTGTGTGTGTGTGTGTGTGTGTGTGCGTGTGTGTGTGTAGTGTAGCGACGCGCTCACCCTGGGGAGAGCAACCCGAATTTCACACAGAGAAATCTGTCAGTTGCGATAAAAAGAAATACGAATACAAATTACAAATACAGGTAAATAGCCCAACTCTCTCTCTCTCTCTCTCTCTCTCTCTCTCTCTCTCTCTCTCTCTCTCTCTCTAACCGCAAAAGATACGATGAATTACGAAAAAACTGCACCATCAATACAGCTCCAGCGCAGAGAAAATATTTGTTCGGTATACTAATGACAGAAAATGAAGATATGATACTTTCACTGAGGCAATAAATATACGGAAAACGCCCATCATCGGTCCAAATGCTCATTAGTCAATTAAAAATTAGTATGGGTTCTATGAGAAAAAAGCATAGATAAAAAAGGAAAGACTACATTTGGATGGTCAATCTCGACATTGTAATTATTTGATGTGTTCGTATTGATATGATGTGTATCGATGTTACATGCGTAATTTTTTTTTTATATATATTATCTCTACTTTGTTTTCTGTGCACTGTCCAAACCTTGAGACGAACGACTGAAAAAAAAGGCAAATTACCCCCTGGCACATGTACTTTTATGCTAATGACAATGTGCCAAAGTGTCGCAAATCTGTTATTAGTTTATGTTGTTTCAATTCTGGTTTTGTTTTTTGTTTTTTTCTGTTCCGTTTCATCTATTTGCACCATTTTGTTCTGATTTGTACCTATTATGTCACCAGAGCTTTTCAGCTAATGACATGAAACATTTCAGTGTGCAATGTTCAGTGTTCTCTCTCTCTCTCTCTCTTGACAAAGGGATCTATCCCGAAAGTTGGTTAGAATCTATTGTCCTTCCATTGTATAAGAAAGGTGACGCAAACAACCCAGATAACTACAGAGGCATCTCATTGTGTATGTATGTAGTAAGTTATACAGTGCTGTGATTAACAGGAGACTGCAAGAATGGGTGAGTGATAATAACATTACTACAGGTGAATTCCAAGCAGGGTTCAAGAAAAACTACTATCGACCACATGTTCACATTAATGTCATTTGTACAAAAACAGTTTTGTTTTAATCGGAAACTATATGTAGCATTTATTGATTTCGAGAAAGCGTTTGATTCTGTCAACAGAACGCTGTTGTGGCCTATTTTGCTTAAAAATGGTATCTATGGAAAACTTTATAAGTGTGTCGTGAGTACGTATGAGTGTGTTAAGGCAAGGGTGAGATTTGGCGGTGCTCTGACAGAATATATTAACTGCAAGATGCTGTTTGTAGTCCCGTTTTGTTCTCTTTTTCTTGGACCCTGACTGCAGACATCGAGAGAAGAATCCAAGCTGTCGAGATGAGATGCTTTCGTAGACTACTTGGCATCTCCTACAGAGACCACATCACTAACACGGAAGTGAAGAACAGAATCAAGCAAAGTATTGGACCCTACGAAGACCTTCTGTCCATAGTGAAGAAACGCAAACTTAGGTGGTATGGACACATCTCCCGATCATCTGGTCTTGCCAAAACGTTCCTGCAAGGTACCGTACAAGGAGGCAGAAGGAGAGGACGGCAGAAGAAGAGATGGGAAGACAACATCCGGGGGTGGACAGGCTTGACGCTCGGTGACGCCCTGAGGAAATCAGAAAACCGTGAAGAGTGGAGAGGGGTGGTGGTCAGGTCAGCAGCGGTGCCCCAACGGTCTGAACCCAGACTACGGGAGAGGTGAAGGTTGTTCTCTTTATTTATTAATGAGCTGGCACTTGAAGTTATACGTTGTGGAAGGCATGGTGCAAGGTTTACAGATAATTTTCTTGAAATCTTTATTCTTTTGTTGGCTGATGATATTGTTCTGTCGGAAACGGTAATTGGATTACAGACTCAACTAAATAGTTTACAAAGAGCTGCTTTTTCTCTACAATTAAAGGTTAATATGACAAAAACAATATAATTGTATTTAGAAAGGGAGGCTATTTTGCATCAAGAGAAAGATGGACTTACAATGGAGATTTAATGCCTGTTGTCAATGTATATAAATACTTAGGTTTATATTTCTCGACACGTTTGAGTTTTGCCTTTGCTTGCAAAGATCTCGTTAGCAGAGCTAAAAATGCATTATTGTGTATAATGAAGAAATTATCATTGTTACTCAACGATTCTGCAACTTCGTTTTTAAAGCTGTTTGATTCACAGATTCAACCTACGGTACAATATGGAGCTGAAATATGGGGTCTCGATTCTGCTGCTGTATGGTGTGAAAAAGCCACCTGTATACTTTAAGGAAATTGCTCGGACTGTCATTGCAAACACCTAATTATTTAGTGTATGGTGAAACAGCCAGACATCCTATATTTTTCAATTCCACTGTTAAATGTATTCAATATTGGCTGAAAATAACTCAGATGGAAGATCACAGATTACCCCATAAGGCCTACAGAATGCTATTAGATTTAGATAACAGAGGCAAGAGAAATTAGGTGTCTAACGTGAGAATGAAACTTTGTGAGTATGGTTTTGTTTTTGCATGGTTGAACCAAGGTGTCGGAGATAGCAGTGATTCCAGTTAAATACTGTTAATCCCCTTGCCTGTTTAGACTTATCATGTTAATGTCATCAACAAATGAAAAGACTGTCAAGGATTTAGCTCTATATCTGTGTAACTAGCACTCAAAAGGAGAAGTGTATAGGTTACATCCTGAAGACTTGAATGTATGACTTAGCATTTTACTGTATATCCCCCTTTGTAATCCAGTACAACCTGTTCAGGGTCGGGTTGCCGGCGACTAAACCGGCACTCCCACTGCTCCCTTCCGGGACTGGTGAGGCGGGTGGCTAGACACCCTTATGGAGATCCATAAAAGGGCGTTGGCTCAGGAGAGCCACCGACGGCCATCTAGCTCCACCGTGCTGTGTACATGCCACACGCAGTTGGCCCCCGGGGTGTGTCTACCCATGCATGCGAAGTCTGGATCCGGCAGAATCTGCGGAAGAAACCTATCGGTTCAACGGAGAGGAAGGCGGTTACAGCAACGCACTGTGGAGTGCAGAGAGCAAGATGAGACACCGAAAGGATATCTTGGTCATCCACTGCATCCGTGCTCATCCTCCAGTCGTCTCGACTTAGTCTTGCCACTGGAAATTGGTGGACCCGGACGAGAGAGTGAGGTCGACGTTGCGCAACTCCTCTTCACTTTAAACAAACTCATCGCGCAAGTCATCAGTCATCCAAAATGACCTTTCATCCTTCATCATTTCAATCACCCCCAAGTCCTGTGGCGACAGGCGAGCGACGAAACGACAGGTGTGGGTACACTGGCAGTCGCAGCCGCAGACCTGCACGCAGGCGGCTCAGGCCATAGGGTCGTTCTTCGTCGACAGGAGCAGCGATGGAGCTCGGCAGCCGTCTGAGCATCTGAGCAGCCCTCTTTAGGAATGCATTGCTCACCTCCCTGGCATAAGGAAGGGGCTAGAAAAGGTGCCCTAAAAATTGCCTGCTCCATATCACCCTGGCCACCATACCGCGGCTGGCGGGGACCCTACATCAGCGGTCGAAACAACAAGAAAGAAAAGAAAAAAACAAGGATCGTTCCTCTCACCATTGGTGCTTGGAACATAAGGACTCTCCTGGATAGAGATAACGCGGACAGACCCCAAAGGAGAACGGCACTAGTTGCATCCGAACTCGCCAGATACAACATTGACATCGCAGCCTTGAGTGAGACTCGGCTTGCAGGTGAAGGCGAGCTCTGTGAACGGGGATCTGGTTACAACTTCTGGAGTGGACGAGGAAGCGAAGAGCGACGTGAGGCCAGCGTTGGTTTTGCAGTAAAAACAGCACTTGTCAGCAAGCTAGCTGGAATCCCAAAGGGAGTCAACGATAGGCTTATGACCATGAAACTCCCACTGGCATCTGGCCAGAAGCACCTCACCATTGTTGGTGCCTACGCCCCAACCATGACCAACCCAGATGAAGTGAAGGCGAAGTTCTACGAGGACCTTCACTCTGTCATTGCTGCTATCCCTAAAGCAGACAAGCTCATCATTCTTGGGGTCTTCAATGCTAGAGTTGGCTCTGACTACATCTACTGGGATGGAGTGATTGGAAAGCACAGCATGAGCCACTGCAACCCAAATGGATTGCTTTTGCTTCAGACCTGTGCAGAGCACGAACTGCTGATAACCAACACAGTTTTCTGCCTCCCTACCCGTAACAGGACGTCATGGATGCACCCTCGCTCAAAGCATTGGCATCTCATCGATTATGTCATCGTCAGGAAAAGGGATAGGCAAGATGTACGTGTAACAAAGACCATGTGCGGCGCCGAGTGTTGGACAGACCATCGCCTTGTAGTCTCGAAGCTGAATATTCGAATCCAGCCCAAGAGACGCCCCCAAGGCCAGAAGGCTCCAAAACGGCTCAACATCGCTAAGCTGAAAAACATCTCCATCAAACAGTCCTTTGTGGAGCTGCTGGAAGATCGTCTGGAATCCGCCTCTCTGGACAACCAGAATGTGGAGTCTGACTGGAGGACCCTGCGTGAACTGATCTATAGTACAGCTTCAGAGACCCTGGGACCCATGTCCAGAAAGCACAAAGACTGGTTTGATGAAAACTGTGATGAAATCAAGCAGCTTCTGGATGAGAAACGCCGTCTGCATCAAGCCTACCTGAGCAACCCAAAGTCCACATCAAAAAAGGATGTGTACGATGCCATCCGCAGGACTGTTCAGCAAAAGTTACGCCAGATGCAGGATAAGTGGCTGAGTGACAAAGCTGATGAGATCCAGGGATATGCTGACAGGCACGATATGAAGAGGTTCTATGATGCCTTAAAAGAAGTCTACGGCCCCATATCCTCAGGATCATCCCCCCTCCTCAGTGCAGATGGGAATACCTTGATCACCGAGAAGGAGAAAATTCTCGAACGCTGGGCTGAGCACTTCAACAGTGTCTTAAATCGCCCTTCCTCCATAAATGATGAAGCCATAGACCGTCTCCCACAAGTCCCCATCAACGAAGCACTGGACGATCCGCCAACACCTCTTGAGACCCAGAAAGCAATCCGTCTGCTATCCAGTGGCAAAGCACCTGGCTCAGACTCCATACCACCAGAGGTCTACAAGGATGGAGGCACTGTGCTGACTGAGAAGCTCCATCAGCTGTACTCACTCATGTGGAAAGAAGAGACGATCCCCCAAGATTTCAAAGATGCATCTATCATTCACTTGTACAAGCGAAAGGGGAACCGGCAAGCCTGTGATAACCATCGGGGCATTTCCTTGCTCTCCATCGCAGGCAAGTTACTTGCCAGGATCCTACTAAACCGCCTCACAGCACACCTTGACCAAGGTCATTTGCCTGAGAGCCAATGTGGATTCCGGAAAGAGCGCGGAACCACCGACATGGTGTTTGCTGCAAGGCAGCTGCAAGAGAAATGTCAGGAGCAAAATGCTGATCTGTTCTCCACCTATGTCGACCTCACTAAGGCCTTCGACACCGTGAGTAGAGAGGGACTGTGGAAGATCATGGCCAAGTACGGATGCCCTCGGAAATTTATTTCCTTGGTCAGCCAATTCCATGAAGGCATGCAGGTTCGAGTCCAGGACAAAGGCGAAACATCTGCTCCTTTTGCTGTCACAAATGGTGTCAAGCAAGGATGCGTCCTGGCTCCAACGCTGTTCAGCCTCATGTTCTCTGCAATGCTTACTGATGCCTTCAGAGATGGCGATGTTGGAATCGGCCTAAAGTACCGAACAGATGGCAAGTTGTTTAACCTCAGAAGGCTTCAAGCAAAAACGAAGGTCATGACAGACATCATCAGAGACTTTTTGTTTGCTGATGATTGTGCCCTCAACGCTGGATCTGAAGCTGACATGCAACTCAGCGTCGACAAGTTTGCCACTGCCAGCAGGAACTTCGGCCTTACCATCAGCACGAGGAAAACTGAAGTTCTCCATCAGCCAGCCCCATGGAAACCCTACGTTGAGCCCAACATCACAGTTAACGGTCAGAGACTCAGTGCGGTGGAGCGGTTCACATACCTTGGCAGCACACTGTCACGAAATGTGACCATCGACGATGAAGTGAACGTCAGGATTGCAAGAGCAAGCGCAACTTTTGGTAGACTCAATGCAAATGTCTGGAACAGAAGAGGCATTAGTCTTGAGACCAAGCTAAAGGTCTACAGAGCAGTAGTTCTCCCCACACTACTGTACGCCTGCGAAACTTGGACAGTGTACCAACGACATGCCAAAAAGCTGAACCACTTCCACACAACATGCCTCAGGAAGCTACTGAACATCAAGTGGCAAGACAAGACCCCAGACACAGAGGTGCTCGCAAAAGCCACCCTTCCCAGCATCTTCACCATCCTGATGCAGTCCCAGCTTCGCCCAAAAGGCTCTTCTATGGCCAGCTGCAACAAGGGAAGAGATCACACGGAAGTCAGAAGAAGCGCTTCAGAGATACTCTGAAAGTCTCTCTGAAAGCGTTTGATATCAACCCTGACTCCTGGGAGGAATCTGCAGTGGACCGTGACAAATGGCGCGCTGCTGTGCACTAAGGCGCCAAGTTGTGCGAGGCCAACAGGACTGCTGCAGCTGTTCAGAAGAGGCAGGCCAGAAAGTCACGGGCAAACAAGCTCCCTGACAATGGTATGCCTGTCTTTGTATGCCCCAACTGTCAGCGAACATTTCGTGCGCAGATTGGACTATTCAGCCATCTGCGCATTCACAGATAGATTCATGAGCATCCTCCCCCCCACCCCACCACCACCCTCCCCCGATCCCCCAGCTGGATGACAACGATGGTCATCATCGATCTCGATGGACACACACCATATCCCCCTTCAAAGGGGCTGTGGCCTATATGAATAAACCATCCCATTCTCAGTCTCTCTCTCTCTCTCTCTCTCTCTCTCTCTCTCTCTCAGAATCTTCATAAACGGGGGCTCAAGCTGGTACTCCATAAAAAGACTTCCCTTTTAGACTCAGACTATAAACAAGCGAATATTCTCCCACTAATCCGTAGATTAGAGTACAATAAAGGAATCGTGATGCACCACCAACATTGATAGACAAATTTTCTGTAAATTCATCAAGGATTCCCCCCAAGTCCATATCCCAATTCCAAGAATTGACTTGTTCAATTAAACAACACCGTTGCCCAACCACCTTAAAAAGAACATTGCCTGTCCCACCTTATGCCATAATGTGTAATGTAAATTGTTCATTTTAATGATACTGTTTGTCAAATGTGTATGGTTGACTGAGAACCTTCCTCACTCTCCATCCCCCACTCTGTAGTGCGGTGTGTGTTGTTTCTTTCATTTTGTTCAATTTTTCCCATACATTTTACTAACACCATGTTTGTACCTCTGTGTGTGTGTGTGTGTGTGTGTGTGTGTGTGTGTTGTTGTTGTTGTTGTTGTTGTTGTTGTTGTTGTTGTTGTTGTTGTTGTTGTTTGTTTGTTTGTTTGTTTTTTGGTTTTCTGGGGGTTTTGTTTTTGGGGGGCGGGGGCAGGAGAGGGGGGCGGGGATTGTTTGTTTTTTGTTTTGTTTTGTTTTATTTTTATTTTATTTTATCTCTTTTTTTCATTTTTATTTTTATTCCTTTTTTTTTCTTTGTTTTTTTTTCTTCCCTGTTATGTATCTCTGATAACACCATGCTTTCATGCTTTCATTTTATTTAGTATTGTGTAGTGTAGACCATTCAGGGTGGGGACTGGAATTAAAAAAAGCATACCAGTGCTTATCTATTATCCTCGAAATAAAGAATTTGTCTTGTCCTGTCTTGTCTTGTCTTGTCTCTCTTGTCAATTAAATTTGAATCATTTTTATCATTCCGCCCGGGCCATTCCCGGCGACGGAGCGGCCTTCGGCCAATGATAAAGACGGTTGTGAACAACATTTATAGTTGCTGTTTTTTTCAGGGAATGAGATATAGCCTTATTCTCTACAGACAAGAAATTAACGATTCTTAGTATCAGGATACATACTGTTTTCTGCAGTCACGCGGAGTTACTGACGTGTGTCCTGCTGTTAATTTTCTGATTCATAACCGCCGATTGCACACATTTCTTCTTCTTCTCCTTTGAAAGAGAGGGATAGTGAATGGATTAATGATTGAATAAATCTTTATTTTTCAATAGTAGAGGTATCAGCATTCTGTTAGCCGACTTGCATAACTGCCGTTGTTTTCACACACACACACACACACACACACACACACACACACACACACACACTGACACATAGGCTATCTGTGTAGGTGCATTGTATAGCAAATTAGTTGGTGAGCAGGGGTTTGTACAAACACAAACCAAGACTTCGAGACTTTTTACTGGCTTCAAATAGCAGAATTTGGTTATGTGCAAGAGGCATTAAAATTACATTCAATCATCAGCTGCTCTACATCTAAAAATTCACAGGAAAAAATGGCGGCTCACGCATACTCTTCTACCCCCCTTCTCTTCCCAACCACACACACACACACACACACACACACACACACACACAAATATACACGCACATATAGGCAACTTTCCACGTAAATTTACTACTACACAATTGCAAGATCAACAGAGAGCTAATGTACTCATCAGTGTGTGTTTATCTTACACTTGAGGAGAGAAAGGCAATAACAAAATGTCGATAATAAGAATAACAATACTTAAAACTATAGGCACCACCACAACGTGACACTAACTACAGCAATTACATTATTACAGTAAAACAAATAGATTGATACAATGAAACAAATAAGACTTCTCGTAAATTATTTCACATAAAATAGTTGCTTACAGTTCATCATCAATAAACATGATTATTTTCAGGTGTTAGTCATGAGAGCATTTACTATTAATGGCATGAATCCTCCTTAACACACACACACACACACACACACACACACATTCCTCACAAAACAATATAACCAAAACCACAGTAAGGCCAGTGCTCTCATTTCTGACGCCTCTATCTACCCTAATGATAGTAATAATGATGATGATGATGATGAAAATAATAATAATGATGCTGATGCTGCTGATAATGATGATGATTTTCATCATCATTATCTAACCAATTTTTTAAAAAAAGAAAAAAAGTCAGTGTCACATGACATATAATAATTGAAAAAGCTCGCAGGCACAAGTCTTGCATGTTCGTAAAACTTGATACAGTAATTGGTCCAGAAAGCACTCCCTTTCCCAATATAGTCAAGGTCTAAGTTCAAGGTTACAACGGGGAAAATGTAGAGGTATTTTTCACTCCGATTTTAATCTAGTTTGGTACAAGTGATTAGTGATGGCGAAAGTACCAGTGCTTTCAAATGTTATGTTCAGAGGTAAAAGATTCAAAGATTAAAATAAAATAAAATAAAATAAATAAATAAAGAGATTAAACACAATTTTTAAAAAAAGGAAAAAGGCAATTTATGACCTGCATACAACTGAGGTGGGGGAGAAATAGAACAATGATAAAACTGGGTTTCTTCTTATTCACATAAACAGATCCTTTCCCGTCTGCCTCAAGTGATCCTATCAGCATAGGAGACAGACATTTCATTTTTCCCTTTGGCACGCAATCTTGGATTCGACATCTCTGATGACATAACATTGATAGTCACATTACTCGCATCTGTAGATCTGCCTTTTCAGCTCTCTCAGTGTCAGATAAGATATACCTGCCACTTCCTTACGACTGCAGACGGTAAAAAAAAGATAAAGATCAGTAGTGCATTTTGCTGTTGTTTTTCTTTCTTCTCTCCCGACTGGACAGTGTGTGCGTGCGTGTGGTGTGTTGTGTTGTGGTCGTGTGTTTGTGTGCCCTGTCTGGACTAAGTTGAAAATACAGTGATTCCCACGGATTATTAAAAGAATAAACAAATAAATAAATGAATGAATGAAATTCAGCGTCCAGTTCCTACAGGTTTAAAGGACTTCCCCCTTAAAATTATGTTTAATTTGACATGCTTGCTGTGGCACACTAGTACAAAGTACGACAGTGGTTCTGTACAAAATAGCCCACAAGTCCATATCAACGAAAGTGGCTTCCCATCGTATATTACCTCCTTCTGCTGCAACGAGAATTACTTTCAAGGTCATTTACAAAGAAAGAAAAGATTAACTTGCACATGATACTCTGTCTCTCTCTCTCTCTCTCTCTCTCTCTCTCTCTCTCTTTCTCAGAAGAGAAAGAAGTAGAAAAAGAAGAAGAAGAAGGATCCAAATACAAAGACAGAGACTACGTCATCTAGAAATGAAAATGTGTGTGTGTGTGTGTGTGTGTGTGTGTGTGTGTGTGTGTGTGTGTGTCTGTCTGTCTGTCTGTCAGTGTGTCGTGTGTGCGCGCGCGCTCGTGCCATGTGTGTGTGTGTGTGTGTGAGAGAGAGAGAGAGAGAGAGCCTAGTGAGTGAGTGAGTGTGTGTGTGTGTGTGTGTGTGTGTGTGTGTGTGTGAGGGAGAGAGAGAGAGAGAGAGAGAGAGAGAGAGAGAGAGAGAACTGGGGAGAAATATCAACGATACTCAAAAGTACGACTGCTTGCTGATGACTGCATGTATTATTTACATGGAAATCAACAACAAAGAAAGTGGGAAAACGGAGTTTCATTCATAAAAATGTCATCTGTTGTCCTGCAGCAGATCAAGGAAGCCACCTCTTCGATTTTCAGTTGAAAGGACCGTTCAACCAGAGCGAAGTACCTTACAAGGTCTGCCTCCGTGTGTTGAGCTTCCTCAGTGGGCTGTCAAGCGGGAGCGCGTGTGCCAATGGTCCGCTTTGTTGCACATGATAATCTCCGATGTAGTTAGGCCACGAACCTATAAATAGATCCACCTTTTTACATCTGCGGCTGGACCAACGCCTCGACCACACCACCCCTCACGGAAAAGACCATGGCTACGAACAACTTGACCTGAAGGGCCGCACGAAATGCTAGTACGTTAAACTCACCCACACGTCTGTGGCCAGGACTCCAACCGACAAGAGCCAGGACGGACGCAGCGCATACCATCCTCCGGACCGCAAACACGGACATCTCCAGCACGGCCAGCGGCCAGGACACAGCGAGGACCCCCCCCTCGGACCGCTAGCCAGGACTACACCCCCACAGGACAGCAGGACCAGCGCCTCGACCACTGACACCGCCCGTCACGGAACAGACCACAACCACGAACAACTTGACCTCGAGGGCGAAATGCCACTATGTCGTTAAACTCACCTTTACTGTGTCTGTGGCTTTTAGCCCCGATCTTACATTAAAAGACGATAGGGGTTCACTGAAATTTGTATATATACCTGTCTATACAACCTCTCTCTCTGGGGGTGAGTTCAGGTTCACAGACCTGGTAAGACGCGGATTCGGAGCTCTCCCAAAAAATTGTTATTATTTTTGTTAATTGCGTCTTTTAAAACAAGATCCATCGATAAGAATGGAATCAAGTTCTTCTGATGTCACCAACGAAGAAAATATTCAAAAATTACTTCAATCGCAAAGGCAGGATTTTGAAAATTTACTTCACAAAGTTTTGGACTGTCGTCTTCCAGCAGTGACACAGCAAATTTCAGCCAACCTAGAAAAGGCAGTGTGTGAGCTAAAAAGCAAAATGCACGAGCTGCGTGCCAAAACATCATCACTTGAAGAAACGGTGACGACTGCTGTTCATGAAACATACCTCGCAAAGCAAGCTGTGATCCGGTTGGAAGGCAGTTTGTCACAAGCCACAGCAAAACTGTCGGACAAGATAGAAAAACTTGAAATGTTTTCGAGACGTGAAAACCTGAAGTTTTTCAATGTTCCTCGAACATCCAGCCCCGAGTCGTACCACGAATGCGTGACGGCCGTTCTCAGTGTGTTGGAAGGGACAGTGCCAGGTAAAGTGTGGTGCCGTGATGACATCGTACGTGCACACAGACTCGGACACTACAACGCCAACAATAGCCGCCCTCCGCCGATGATTGTCAAGTTCACACGATGGTCCGACAAAATGGCACTCTTGACACAGGGTAAAGCTGCTCTGCGGAGAAAAGACGTAAGCGTGGCTGCAGATCTGACAGACAGGCAGAGAGAAACCATCAAAGATTACCGTCACCAAGGTATGCACGCATACTACAGGGGGAACAGGCTGGTGGTGGAGGAACAGAAGCGGCCATACATTTCTCAGTGGCAGCGGGGACACGGGGACCACGGGGTGCGCGCCCAGCACGACACCAGGGCCTACTACAACACCGGCAGCAGCACCGGCAGCAGCACCGGCACCAGTGACCGAGGAAACCTCAGAGAGCAGGGTGACTGGCCGACATCTGAGTCACACCACGGATACTGGTACCCTGACCACCTGTACGACGACGGACCATCAGCCGACTTCTACAGGAGGTACGGGGGTGAGAGCTGGAATCATGACGGGAGTGAGATGCAGGACTGGAACTACCATGTCCAGCCATACCCCCACTATGCTTCTATGCATCACTTACCACCATTGCCATCTACACGAAACGCCAGCGTCATCGGTGTTCGGTCTGATAACATTAACGTGACTCAAACAGGTAGTATGAATGATACTATGACACAGGGACACAGTACAACACAAACATCTACCGAGACAGACAAAGAGATTGCCAAAGGAACTGACAAAGAGACTGAAAAAGAGATTGACGAAAACAAAGACAATACCCTCACTAAAAACACAGAGAAAACATCTGCTGCGGACAACGAAGTTTACGTATGCGGACAACAGATATCTGACAGTGACACGCCCTCCGTGACAGTTACTGTTACTGACGTTACCGTCACTGACAATCAGCCACAATATACCGCACAGAACGACACGGAAACAAACAACGAGCAAAACACAAAACCACAACAAACTTGTGAGGCAACGAGACAAACTGACTATAGCAACACAAACACAGCAGAACAGGTAGATGACGTGACAGACCCTGACTCGGTGACGGAACCACACACACAGCCAGCAACAGAACGGAACAGCCACGACAAGGCCACAGCAGTGCACGAGACACGGAGCTCCAGAGACAGAAGTGCACGTGACGCGCCGGCAGCTCGGTTGAGAAGTGCCTCGTGTACAGCAACCACAACTAAACGACAAACTACTATTCAGGAAGCAACAGGTAGAACCACAAAACAAAATAACCAATAGGGATTCGGCCAGGCTCATGTCACGAAGAATATTAACTTTGTCACATATAATATTGAAGGGCTTTCCCATGTGTATAACTATGAATTACGATCTTATATCAATAATTTTGATTTTTGTCTTCTTGTAGAAACGTTTACAACTCGGTTTCCAGAACATTTGTTCTCAGATTATGATGCTTTTGTTGTGCCGGGTGTTTGACTCTCGGATGGTATAACTGCAAGACTGTCCGGAGGTTTGGCACTCCTTGTGAAGAAAGATTTTTCCAAGTATGTTGAAAAAATAGATGTGGAGTATGACAACATCATAGCAGTAAGACTGTCCAAAGATATGTTTGGCACAGACTTGCCAGTAATGCTACTTGGTGTGTATTTACCACCGAATACTTCTGACTATTATTGCAATACAGAGATATCAAATGGTGTTGCTATTGTAGAACAATGTATTATGGATTTGATAGTGTTATGGAAATATGTCTTTTCTGTTACTTGGGGACTTTAATGCACGCACTGGGGGTGAAAATGCAATCTAGAATGATGATATAGAGGTAGATGTGTTACTAGACGATGATAGAGAATACAAGGTATATCGCTCATCAAAAGATAACATTCAGAATGACTTTGGTAAATATCTATTGAATCTTTGCAGTTCTTTTGATCTTTCCATTGTGAATGGTACTGTCAAAGAAGACATTGATTTTGGTAACTACACTTACATTTCTTCTACAGCATGCAGTATTGTTGATTATGTCATAGTATCACGTTGTTTGTTAAATTCTTGTGTTTCCCTGAATGTTAGACCAAGGATTGAATCAAAACACATGCCTGTAGAATTTGTCATGCACTGTCAAGCAGATATAGCTGAATTATGTCATACTCAGAATACTTATCAAGTTGAAAAACTAGTTTGGGACCAAGAAAAAACCGAGGAATTTCAAGAAAAACTGGGGTCTGGTGAATTTAAAATCCATTTGGAACGAGCTTCTTACCTGGTGAATCATAATGTTGATGAAGCCTTACAAATTTTCAATGATGCGTTGCTTTCTGCTAGTGATTGTATGAGAAAAAAAACCTGACCATAGGAAATGTACGAACCGACCCGTGGTTCGACCAGGAATGTAACCAACACAGAAGAGATCTCCGTCACGATTTGAGACAGTACTACAAACTTAAGGATGACAATTTAACTATTAGAACTGCGTATAACCAGAAACGCAGGGAATACAAAGAGCTCTTACGGCTGAAAAAGAAAACCCATCGCAAAAAAGTGTTGAACGCACTGCATGAGAATGTTAATAATCCTACCGGATTTTGGAACAAACTCAAATCATTTTCAGGCAGAAAATCTGGTGAAAATAACGTAAGTAAAGATGAGTGGTATAAATACTTCTCTCAGGTTTTTCAATCTCAGGCGAACAATGACCTGTCAGACAATGTAGACAGCCAGTCTGAAGAACCTATCAGTAACGAGCAAAGCCAACTCAACACTGATTCACTTGACTGTGACATTACTGAAAGTGAAGTCTATGCTGCAGTTCGTTCCTTGAAAAACGGCAAGGCAGCGGGCCCTGACGGGATCATTGGAGAAATCTTTAAAAATTCTATCACTGTGATTGCTCCATTTTTGGTCCTCTTGTTCAATCAACTCTTCTCTTCTGGAAGTTATCCCCTACAGTGGTCGGAGGCTATCATCCATCCCATATTAAAAAAAAAGGTGACAAAAATTTACCAGATAATTATAGAGGGGTATCCCTATTGAATATATGCAGTAAGCTGTACAGCCATGTATTAAACGAACGATTAAATAAATGGATTGAAAGTAACAATGTCATTAACGACTGTCAAGCCGGTTTTAGAAAGAAATATAGCACAGTTGATCATGTTTTTACATTATTCGCCATGGTTCAAAAGCAATTGTTGCTGCACAAAAAATTATATGTTGCTTTTATCGACTTTAGAAAAGCCTTCGATTCTGTTGTCCGTATAAACTTATGGAAAATTCTAAAGAAAAGGAATTAATGGGAAAATGTACCAAGCCATTACAAGCATATATAACATTGTGAAGGCAAGAGTTAGAGCTGACGGTGAACTTAGTGATTCATTTATGTGTCCTTCAGGGTTAAAGCAAGGAGAGGTATGTAGTCCAGTTCTGTTTTCCCTCTTTATAAACGAATTAGCAGAAGTCATTCAGAAAGGTAAACATGGTATTCAGCTTATTCCTGATTTATTAGAAATCCTAATTCTTATGTTTGCTGATGATATTATTTTGATTTCTGACTCGATTGTAGGCCTCCAGAATCAGTTAAATGTTCTGTTCGACACAGCAAAGAAACTTGGGCTGATAGTTAACTTAGAGAAATCAAATGTTATATTTAGAAATGGTGGCTATATCTCCGAAAAGGAAACGTGGTTTTATGGCCAGAACAAGCTTACAGTCGTTAACATGTATAAGTACTTAGGAATTATCATGTCCACCAGACTTTCCTTCACGCATAGTTTGAATGACATGGCAAGTCGAGCGAAGAAAGGAGTCATTACTACGAGTATATTTAGATTGCTGTGGTCATTAGGAGAAAAATCACCTACTATATTCTTCAAACTTTTTGATGCTCAGATCCAGCCAATACTTAGTTATGGGGCTGAGGTTTGGGGAATCATTGCAAATGTTGACACTGTGGAAAAGGTACACCTTTTTGCTTTGAAAAGATTCTTGAATATTAGTTTAAGAACACCTAAAATAATGGTATACGGAGAACTTGGACGGTTCCCACTGTATGTAAATCTATACCTAAAGAGCATTAAGTATTGGTTGAAAATTTTGAAAATGTCGCCCCATCGCTTACCACACAAAGCGTATAAAATGCTATTATACTACCATTACAGTAATAAGAACACTTGGGCATCATCAGTCTGCTTTTTCTTAAATTTGGCTTTGGGGAAGTCTGGGAAAACCAAGGGGTCGGTAACGAAAAAGAATTTTTAAAAGTCTTGAGAAATAAGCAAACTGATGAATACAAAACACAGTGGTCTTATGATATGCTGCACAGTGAACGTTTTCAATTCTATAGAACATTTAAAAGTGATCTTATTTTATCTCCATACTTACAATTAGTAAATCATTTGCGAGCCAGAGTCAGTCTGATCAGAATGCGACTGGGTGTGTCTGAATTGTATGTCCATAAGTTGCGTTTCAGAAGGAACTTGTCAGTAAATCAGCTGCTTTGCCCATTCTGTGAATTTCAAATAGAAACTGAAACTCATTTTGTCCTACAATGTCCAAAGTACCTGGGTTTAAGAGAACAGTATGTCCCTGCCAAATATTATAATTATCCATCACAGTTTAAGCTGACAATGCTATTTGCATCAGAATGTAAAACGTTGGTCATCCGCCTTGCTCTGTTCCTTGAGAAAGCTCTGAAAGTCCGTCGTATGTATGTGTTGGATTGATAGTTTAAGTATGTCATCAATACTTACATGAGTGTGTGTGTGCGTGCGTGTATGTGCGCGAGTGCATAGGTGTGTGTGTATTTAAATGTGCATGTATGTATGTGCATAGCTGTGTATATATGTACATGTACACGAGTTTGGATAACTATGTGCATATGTTCAAATTATGTAATATGGTTTTTGATCATAACTTGCGTGACCTTGCAGGGAATCATTCATCTGATGTGACTATGAATTTGTTACCACCCTCAATGACATGGGCCAGTGGCCTATTCATTAAACCGTTCAGTGTTCAGTGTTCTCTCTCTCTCTCTCTCTCTCTCTCTATATATATATATAATCATGTGTGTATGTGTGTGTGTTTTCACGCGTGGGTCGGTGTCGGTATGCACGAGTGTGCCACGATGGGGTTCAGTTCAGCGAGCATGCCATTTTCGTTCATGTTTTTATTTCAATCCTTTGCATTCTACTTATCTTTCCCTGTTCTATGTTTTACTATACTTATACCTACATTTTCTTTATTTATCTATTTATCTATCTTGTTTTGTTGTTTTTTCCTCAAGCCCTGACATAGTGCGCTGGGTTACGCGCGCTGCTGGTCCGACCAAGCATCTACTTT
Source organism: Babylonia areolata (assembly GCF_041734735.1). Lineage (NCBI taxonomy): Eukaryota > Metazoa > Mollusca > Gastropoda > Neogastropoda > Buccinidae > Babylonia > Babylonia areolata. Next base: position 50,449,603 of record NC_134881.1, on the reverse strand, counting down.
AGTGATGTATAAAGCGGCGCAAACTGAAGCTAAGGACGGTATACATGGAGGCACAACCAAGTGCTAAAAGAAATTGCACACGTGGTGAGCACTACCCAATGAGCACCCACACAACCAGAAGTCACAAGTTCCAGTAAAGTTCCTCTCTGCAGAAGGCAAAAAAGTCTAAATGCTGGATGGTGCCAAAGATTGGGAACGCATAGTTGACCAACCAGGGGAGAAGAAACACCCAGAAATCATCAGCAAGAGCGGCGTGAGACCGGGCATAGTACTCCACTCCAAAGCAACGAAACACAAGCGATTCTGACTGAGCACACTGTGCCATACGAAACCAGAATGGAGGAAGCCCACATCTACAAGACCGAGAAGAATGCTAATCTATCCTGCAGCCTGAGAGAATCTGGCTTCCATCCCAAAGTCCTCGCCATAGAGATTGGTGCACGAGGGTTTGTAAGCGCATCTGCCTGCTATACAGCCACATGGAACAGCTGGCGATTTCTGGCAGAGAAAGAACAAGGGCCGGATCTCAAGGCAATGGCAGAAGCAGCAGAAAAGAGTTCCAGCTGGATCTGGTCAGTGGAGAGAAATTTCCCTACTCAAACTAGGCGTTGAGCCAGTGGTTAAAACGTAAGCCACTGAGAAAGGTGACTCAGTCCTGAAGTGGCGACCACGCTGAAGGCGCGGCGGGTTCGAACCTGCTGAAGACCAGGTTGGAAAAAAAAAAAAGGGAAAAAATTAGCCGGCGGAGTCATGACATGGGTGCGGCCCGTAAGTGAGTTACTGAAGGGCCGAAACACATGGCTGAGGGGGGCTTCTTCTCTAAGATTTTGTATTGTCCAGCTCTCCCTAGAGTTTCTTTTTCTTTTTCTTTTTTTTTCTGTTTTGCTGCCCCGTCATCTGCACACGGTTTCAGTGGCATTACTCACACGCAGCTCATTCCGAGTCCCCAGGCTAGTAAACACAGCCACACCCAGTTTCGTCTGTCACACTCCCAGCGCCGTCGGCAGTCCGTCCGCAGGGAACTAACGATGTTAGGTCGCCAGGAGGCCACACACCAGAGGAGACCCTGCACTGCTGCTGAGTCGCTTCGGCGGCCACGTGTTCAGTGGTGCCTGTTCTGATTTAACGTACTGCACCTACTAAGCCCCCTACCAACGACAATAATGGCTTAGTCGCAGAGCCAGACTGAGTGGAGACCGCCACCACGTCCCTTCAACAACAGCCCCCCATGAATCTGCCCAGGCGCTACACTGAACTTGAGACATCGTTGACACGACTCACCCCAAGCACGGATGTGGAGGGGTATCAGTCGAAACGGCTGAGGTCACCATGAGAGCAAGGCATGAGAGACTTTGGGACTGTTTTGTTTATATTGATGATGATGAAGGAAGAGGATGAGAAGGATGACGATGATGATGTTGCTATGGAGGTCCATTTTGGTTTTGGACTACACGACAAGGCTGTACTCTACGCTTCCTGTCAAAAGGCATTTGCAGTGTTGGTCAGGTAATTAGAGCAACATACCAAAGATGCATTCGTGATGTGGATGATACTTGACTGTGTGGTCCCAGTCTCCCCATTTAAGCCCATAGCACACTCAACTCTGCGGGTAGGAGCCGGCCGCGGGCCGACTCGGAAAACGGCCCACCTCCGCTGGGGTCCGAACCCGCGTCAGTCCTCCCAGCTGTCAGTTCCGATGCTAACCACTTCGTCACGGCGGCTGGTCCTCTGGAGTTTCTTATCACATATTATATTTTGGATTTGTCCGAACGCAGTGACGCTTCCTTGCGAAACTGAACTGCAAGAACTGAAATGAAACATGCTGTGTAAAATCAGTTGAAGGAAAAGTAAAATCTTGTGAACCAAAAAACAACAACATAGAGCCAAAGAACACAAGTCGCAATGAATCAGTATTATCATTTGGTTACGTGGTTACGAAATCATACGACAAATATACTTTGGCTTCTGTGAATTCAAGATTACAGAGTTGAACAAAAGTACGTAGTCTGGATTGTTTCGTTGAAAACCAAATCCAGCTTTTTGTATTTGTGTGCTGGCAGGGAGATCTTTGAATTGAACACGCCATGTTGTTAATGACTTCGTGACCTGTGGAGAGCTGCTTGGATTGATCATGGGAAGGAAAGTTATTATTGCTGCCTGTTCGCTTAATCAATGGGCGTTAGATTTCACTGAAAACGCAAGAAGAATAATTGACAGTAAGTAGTTGAATCTTTCAATACAATTTGTTCACGTGGCTGGTCAGACAAGGTATCGTCATAATGGTTTGTTTTGTTTGATGTGGGTCCCGTTGTATTCATCCGGCATGATCGTCTGAACTCATAGTTTTAGGTTTCATGGGTAGGAGGTTGGCGTTAAGATATAATTCTGCACAACCCTCGATTGTATTTTAGAACGGAAATGGTGAATTTATAGCACTTTATGATGGATGTTTTATAATGTGGTTTGAACAGTGTTAAATACGGGAATTCCCGTTGGTTCCACAAAACGCAAACTGGAAAGACAAAAGAAACAAGTTCCAGATGTTTGGCCACACGTGAAAAGCTTTTTGCTTCGTATGAGATTATGGTTTATAAATTTATGAAAGAAGGTGTGAATATGAATTTTTTGAATGAAATTAAAGTGTACAAGTATACAAAAATGACATAAAATCATGGGGATTACTGAATGGCGGGGTAAAAACGGTTATACACGAAAAAGCCCACTTGTGTATAATTATATATAATTATATACAAGTGAAAGTGGGAGTTGCAGCCACAAACGAAGAAGAAGAAGAACGGATGCAAATCTGAATTCTTCAATAGTTGAGATATGCAACATGGAGAGATTGTACATCCAGTTTTATTTTCAATTTCATGGTTAAAAATTGACTTCAAACAGTATTTAGTTGATAAACAATCATGTCATGTTCTGAGGTTAAATCCAGTTGTCAGGACATAAAACAACTGAGAGTTTTTTTCACAAATTTCACCATATTATTTTCCAAGAAACATTCCACAGTAAATCGATAGGAGGTCAGTTGGAAACAAAATCAAGATGAAGATCATTTACCTGTTTTGTTTCCATTTTCATCAGTTTTCTTTCTTTTCAAATCAGTCCACTAGGCTTGTCTTGAGTGGTAAATGGAGCATGTGCTGCCCCTTAATTCCTCATACATCACTATAAATCTGGCAATTTCTTTCAGTTCCATGGCCATCTTGGATCTTGCGCATTTGCATCGCGAAATTGCGAACAATATACCAAAGGTGTTCGGCATAGACAAAAGCAGCAAACATGCTGTCCTGTTCTTCAGTTGATAGCCTGCATTGCTACAACCAGACACTGTACAATGAAGTGCCATCATAAACACAATACAAAAACCAAATTATCAAGCAAAAAGTAAAAAAAAAAGATGCCTGTTGGTTCTCACGATCGCCTTAAGTTTGTTGTTTACAATTTGGGAGAGCTAATCAACTTCAAGAGCACTGATCATGTGACATGCCTCTATAAGCCATGTAAGTACAGAGTTCTCCAGCATTCTATTCGCACAACCGTCTGCCAGTAACTTGAGTAAGGTGGACAGTCCTCTTCAGAGAACTTGCATGAGCAGCAGCACTAAAACCAGTTAAAGAAGCAAAAGCAAGAAGCAGAAGCCTTTCACACCTTCTTGGGACCTGTTTTTCATACCTGCTCATTTGACCCAGTATTAAAAAAGGGTTTCCATTTGAAAAGCGTATGGATGGGCGCAACAGCCAAGTGGATCATTGAACTTTCAATCTGAGACTGAGAGTCTTGGGTTCAAATCCCAGTCACAAAGCCTGGTGGGTAAAGGGTGGAGATTTTTCTGATCTCCCAGGTCAACAGATGTGCAGACCTGCTAGTGCCTGAATCCCCTTCGTCAGTTCCTGTGTATACTATGCATGCAGAAAATCAAATACGCACATTAAAGATCCTGCGATCCATGTCAGCGTTTGCTGTTTTATGGAAACAGAACATACTAGCATGCAACCACCCCCCGCGCCCCTCCCCCCACACACACACTTCCACCCCACCCCCCTGAAAACTGAGTATGACTGTCTACATGGTGGGGGTAGAAATGGTCATACACATGAAAAAGTTTTTAAAGGCCCATTCATGTATATATATAAGTTAACATGCGAGTCACAGCCCACAAACAAAAAAGATCTAAAGCTGATATGTTATTATACTGACATGTTATACTCTGAATTGAAATTTGAATGGTATATTGGTTTTTGTTGTTTTTGTTTTTACCTTGCGTAGGCATTACTGCTGCAAAACAGAAAGGTGCAACACTACGCTGTGGGCCAGAGTTGGAAGTCAGGTAAGGACAAACCTCGCTTTAGTGCCAATACCAAAGTAGACTAATTGAAATAGAGCATGAGCAACCTGCATGCATCCTTCTTTCCAGCAAATACAAATTTGGGGAAAATGTATATATGGAGGAGGGAGGAGGAGGTCCAGGAGAGAGGAGGGGAGGAGGTTGCAGGTGGAGGGGTCAGGGGGACAGGATATGTCATGTGTTTTTACATGTGTATATTTACATGGATGCATAATTTTTAGTATTATGTCCATTCATTTGTGAACAGTGTGAATTTATGTTTTGTGGACCCCATTGCGTACCATTTGAATAAGTGAATATGTCTTCTGATTGTTGAAAAATAACTATTTTTCACTTTTACCATCGTTCAACTTCAAGGTCACAATCACAAGAAAATGGCTTTAGTTTTTGTACTATATTCTTTCACTTTTACCATCGTTCAACTTCAAGGTTACTATCTCAAGAAAATGGCTTTAGTTTTTGTACTATATTCTTTCACTTTTACCATCGTTCAACTTCAAGGTTACTATCTCAAGAAAATGGCTTTAGTTTTTGTACTATATTCTTTCACTTTTACCATCGTTCAACTTCAAGGTTACTATTTCAAGAAAATGGCTTTAGTTTTTGTACAATATTCTTTGGGGAGAACAGTTTGACTGCCTTCAAAATTAATGAAAGTTGTCATATGATAAAACTCCACTGCTAAAGTAAAGTCTGTAAGACTGAGAGTTTCAGGTTCCAGGTAATGGATCAGTTTTATCTTTAATGAATATTTTTCCCTTCAGGTCAACATAATTCATTCTCTAAACTTGTAAGTTGTGGTGGGAAAAGGTGGATACAGGAATTGTTATACTCATAGCTGACCCAGTGATACTTAGTGAACGTGATGAAATTAATTATCATTGAAAATATAAATAGCTTGAATAGCTATGGGAGATGAGAGAAAAAGATTCAGGATGAAGGGATAGATAGATAGACAGATAGATAGATAGAAAGAAATATTGTTGATATTTAAGTATGATTATTTGTTACTTTTGTATTTCATTTTAACAGTATATTTTGTTGTCCATTGTTCCCCTTAATGTAAATATTCCTCTTGGGCAGCTGTATGAAGTCTTTGGATTGTGAATATTTTTCCTGTTGAGAGTCAGAACACCAAAGAATTATACAAGGTGTATAATTCTGTAGCATGGGGGATGGTTCACTGCCACTGATGAGATATCTGAGCAGTGTGCACAGGTCAAAACTACAGTCATATCAAGCATACACATGTTTCTCTCTGGGAGATTTTTGTTGTTGTTGTCATTGGAATATATAGTGTATATATTGTTATTGTTGTGCTTGATGCATCTAACTTATTATGCAATTTTATTGTAACTTTTTTGGGGGTGGGGGGAGGATGGATCGAGACAGGGGGAGGGAGCGGGGGGATAGGGAACAGGCCTACTTTTTTTTTCCAGATTTCATATTGTAACACAGACAGCTTGCGCTCAAATTAATATGCACACACTATATAATATATGTACACTCCTAAACATCAAACAATTCAAATTACCCCATTTGCAACCTTCCAAGACTTTAAATCTTTCTTCCAATCCCAACTCCATCTACCACCACCCCCCACCCACGCCACAACCCCCTCCCTCCCACCCGCCCATCCCACCCCTTTTTTTTCCTTAAAAAAAAAACAAGGTTTTTTATTTGAACTTTAATTAACCATATTTGTGAAGTAATTTTTAGGATGGAAAAGTTGTTTGTTTACCATCACTCATTTTCCTCCATATCATGTTGTATCATAAAATTAGTTAACCAGCGGTTGGTTGCTAGCATCTCTTTCTAGATCCAGGTAAAGGCAACTGTACAAGCACTATCCATTAGGTTCTGGTTTGCCTGACAGTGCCTCGGTTATGGCACAGCTGAGACGACTACTGATAAACTGCATTTTAACCTTCCTTTTATTCCTCTCGAAGCATAAGGTAAAAGCGTTTATTCTATCATTTATTAATCAATGATAAGTTACTGTTGGATTTATATTTTGCCGTCTTATTTCCTGTTCTTGGTATCATTTTCGTGGGCAGCTTTGTGAAGTCAGCAGACTGACTTCTTTCGGACTGAGATTGAGAAACACAATAATAGCAAATGGTATCTCTAGTCTAGATCACTTATTTAACATGGAGTTGCCATTGCTGATATATCAGATGAGTACATAGGGGATGAAACAGCAGTCATTTCAGGCACAAAAATGGTTATCTTAAGGGGAGAATTCATATGGTTCCCATTCGCTGTCTTTGAAAGGTTCAGAACGTTAAAGTATGTTTGTGTACACCTTGTCTGTTCACTTCCTTTGACAATATTGATCAGTTTGATGTATGCTTAAGAAAAGGTAAGTTGATGATATGACTCATCTGTGTCTAATGCCCTCCGTAAAAAGGATAAAGCAGACAATAAAACTTAACTGTTCCTTTCATCCTCTTATCTCTCAAGAAATGATAAGCTGTTTACTGATTAGTTTCTTGAAGAACTACATTTTTGTCTGGCAACACTGTTCAGTTCAGAATGTTCTTCTCGGTGATACAAATTTTCATGATGATATGCTAAATGAACCAGACACCAGACCTTTTGTGAAACTGCACAGATCTTTGGGTTTTGCCAGTTAGTCAGTGGGGCAACTCATAGGCCACGCCATGGTACTACTACTAGTAGATATTGTGCTGTCCAGATCCAAAATACTGGTAACATCCATTGATGTCAGTGATTTAAGTATGTCTAACCACTTTTTGCTCACCGCACACACTAATCTGTCAAGGCCTCGCACTTAAAAAATTATAAAAGTCTGAAAAATAAAAAATATATTGACTAATTGAGAGATACAAATTCAGTCATGTTGGTGACAGACCCTCCCACTGGTTCAGAAGATCTTGTATGTGTGTTACATGTGTGCACTCGATAAGTTTATACACGCACACAGAGATACACATGCATGCATGTGTGTGTGTGTGTGCGCGCTCGCACACACACACACACACACACAACTCTATCAGTAAAAGAAAAGTTTATGAATATCCTCATACAAACTGTCATGTGATGATTAATGGCTTTCTCTATCAGTGGCTATGGATGTGCTGATCATTTCTTGGAGAGTGACACATACCTGCACTCATGGGAGATGCTGACTCAGATCATGAAAAACCCAACATGCCAAGACATCATTGTGGATGTGGGAATGTAAGTTTCCTTCTCATTCAGTGAGGCCTGCCTAATATACATCTGTCCTTTCATTATTTTTTATGTATGGTCATAGAAATGAGTTTGAGTGTAAAATACTGTACGCAGAAAGGCATTAGGCATGCCTATTATAATTACCTGCTTAGCAGACACAAACACACAGTCTGTCTCTCAGTCTTTCTCTGTCATTCTATCTCTGTGTGCTTCTTCTCTCTCTCTCTCTCTCTGTCTGTCTGTCTCTGTCTCTCTCTCCCTCCCCCTTCTCTGACCCCTCTCTCTCTCTCACACATACACATACAGTATGTTCTTGTAGTATGGGCAGGTCTCAGATGGACATGAAGACTGAAATAATTTTTTTCAGACCCTTAACACACTGACACAGTAAGAACATTTTTTTGCTCCAGATTTGAAAAAAAAAATTTAAAACTCATTTACTGTTATTAAAACCTATGACAAGCAGAGACTCTCACATTCTTCTATTTCACAGTTACCTATAAGTAACCGAAAGCCATTTTATTCAGAAGAAATATCAACTTGTAGATCTATGTATGCGTCTGTTACTAATGAATAGATAAGGAGTTCCTGTAGCTCCATTGTTTGTTGATTCAACAGGTTTCTTCTTACTGTTATTTATTGAACAGGCCAGTGATGCACAAGAATGTGGCATACAACTGCAGAGTCATATTTTTGAACAAGTAAGTCAAACAAGTCCTGAGAGATATGTGTTTGTATGTGTTTGTCTGCAGTGCACTTTTGCTGTGTATATAATTTTGCATGCATGTTATGGTATCACTGTGTGTATGGTTCTATAAATTATGTATGAGATATGGATACAGACTGAGTATCAGTATATAATGATATCAGCTTGGATATATATATATGTTAATACATTTTGAAAGGACAGAAGGTGACCAGTCAATTCATCTTAAGAATTTACAGAATTTCATATTTAAAACATGTATACACACACACACACACACACACACACACACACACACACACACACACACACACACACACACACATGCACACAGTGACACATGCGCACACACGCGCGCACACACACACACACTCACTCTCTCTCTCTCTCTCTCTCTCTCTCTTTTCAGCATATTTAACATAGCATGCTTTAGTTCCCATTTCAGACTGCATTTCTCAAAATGCATGATTTTAAGGATTAGGAGGACATACTTGATGAGTACTAACATGTACTGTATTTGTTCATTGGTACACTTAATCTGAGATTTTAACCCTCCATTCCCAGGAAAATCATACTGATTCGTCCAAAGATGATTTTGTGTGATGATGGAAACCATCGTGAGACTCGCTGGTTCACAGCTTGGAAGCGAGAAAGAGAAACAGAAGACTTTTATCTTCCACGAATGGTTCAAGAAGTTACTAACCAGGTGAGATAAAGGACAAAAGTGTTTTTATTGATTCAGTGTTGTTATAATGAAATGTATTCATGTATTTAAAAAAAACCCAACTAACGTTTCTGACAAGATGATTCAAAATGATTATAGACTGATAGTTGCAGTGGCGAAATGGTTAGAGCACTGTATTGTTGCCTGAGTTTTTTAGTTCGACCCCAGGTTTCAGCACACCTGGTGGGTTAAACTTAAAGATGGAGATTTTTCAGATCACCCAGGTCAACACATGTGCAAACCTGCTAATGCCTGAACCCTCTTCATGTTTATGTGCATGCAGAAAATTAACTGTGCACATTAAAGATCCTGTAATTAAATTTTAATCAGAGAATGATCATACCTTTTCAAAACCAAACATCTAAATCAACAATTTGGTGTCATATACTGTACCATGTCAAACTGATGCAAACTAGGCCTATCGGTTTGCTCTGCTTGGCCAAATTTCCCGCCGCTAACAGTGAAAAGACAACCTGTCTTGCCTGGTTCGCTCTTAGCCAATCAAATGCCTCTGAAAGTTACAAACGCTGAGCCAATCAAACGCCTCTAAAAGCCTCAAATGCTGAACCATTCCTTTGGCCAAGGCTCTCGATGCCATCTTGTCAGGTTTATGCTCTGTCTCGTCTAACGCTTTTTTTGGCTATTAAGCGTGTTCATTTGACCTTATTTCATTGCATGTGGCTTGATTTTACTGTATTCTTACCTTTTGTGTACTCGATTCGACTCTGCCCCCTAGAATCGTATTTTTTCTCTGCCTCTCAGTCGATCTTGTCTTTCCTTTCTCTGTTGGGGATCGGATTTTTCGCTGGGTGCCTAAGCGCGGTTACCATGCCTCGTACGTCATCCCATGACAGCAGAAACCATGATGCTGGGATCAAGACTCGGCAAGAGACTCCCAGGCCCGGAGCTCATGGTTTCTCCTGATAGGGACCGCGGCGATGCGTCTTTGGACGCTGATTGTGGAGGCGATGCTCATCCCATTAAAACGGTCATGAAGGTGACGGGGGGGAAGGGGTACGTGCGTCGCCTCCCGAGTTGTCCCAGCGGGAGGCAGGAATATGGGGAAGTGGCAAGTCCTCTATTGGCGGTGGGGACTCAGGGTTAGACACAAACTCTCAAGTGGAGGCCGTGCCTGGCTGTTACCCCGGTCCCCACACTGAGATGGCCCTCAGGAGCTCCATTGCTATTTCCCCTCCTCCCTCCACTGCCGAGCCCCCTCCCCCACCTCAGTCTGTGGGGGAGAAAGTCCTGGTTCCGGGGGGGGACCTCTATTTTGCCCACCCCGGGCCAAGCCACCCCAATCTCCCCACAGGAGAGGATTCGGGGCACGTAGCCACCTGCTTTGCAGGTCTTCCCACTATCTGGCCGGTCTCCCATGCTGGGGGAGGCCCGTGTGTGTCAGGCGGGTCCAGGCAGTCAGCCTGCCGGACTTCTGGTGGGACTGACAACCAAATCAGACCTGACCTCCCTCCGACTTGGCCAGGTTTTTCCCTTCATGGAGGTCAAGGCGCCAGTGACCCTTGTGGGTGGGGTCACAGGATGACTGGCACCCACGGGTGGTTTCCCCCATTCTACCCGTACTGGGGCGCACCTATGGTGCACGCTGGCTTGGCAGGAGTACCAGGGGCCAACCCCTCGTCCTCTCCCCCCCGGGTCCAACCCAGCACATCTCACAGGGTGACACACACAGCCTCGACAAGTGGGATTGACTTCTTGTCAGTCAGGTCGTAGCTCCTCGGCCAGTATTGCCAATCAGTCCACAAATTGGGCCTCTGTCACCCCACAGGTGACCTCCACGCTTACAACGGCCTCCTTGTCAGAACCGACGGCTGCCAAGTCACCCCGTTCAGCCTGGGGGAGCCTGCAGTTTCCACCCACCCAGCCCTCGGTCCTACAGGGACATGAGTGGGTGTTTGCCCCCTCACAGCACTCATGGGTCCCTCTTGCATCCAGGGATGCCTTCTCTGAGAAGGTGTCGCACCAAGCGGATGAGCACTGTTCGCCCCCATCCAAGGGTGACAGATTGAGCCTGCGCCTCCCTAGGGACCAGCCTGAACCAAACTTGGACTTTGCTGAGCTCGAACTGACCCTCCCCAATCAGGTCACGCATGCTGAGTCGGTCCCTCAAGCTACATTGTCACCCTTGGCCCTCCTTAGGTAATGTGACTCTTAACTCCAGAACCACCAGACAACTCAGAGTGCCAGAAATGGCACAGGAATGGCTTAATAAGCCAGCCTGCACTGTCTGGGGTGCTGCTTCCATCCCTCCTCCAGGCAGGGAGTCTCTCTCTGCCCTGCGTGCCTTCCCCCCGAGCAAGTTCCTTAAAGACTTCTCCAAAGGTGGGGTGTGGTCCTTATACACACAGGACCACCCTGCCTACAGGGAAGCAGAGCCCTCCGCGCAGGAAAGGATGTTGGTCTCACAGCGCAGCACCTTCCCCACTTCAGCAAATCTATCCTTTAAAATGTTAACAAAGTGGGACAGATTGGCCCGCCGCTGCCTCCTCGAGGTTTTCATACCTTTTTCGACACTTTCCTCCACAGGGCCAATGAGCTGTGGGAACAGCATCTGGTTAATCAGGACACGGGGTCACCTTCCTCTGTCTCTCCGGGCCTCTTCACCAACCAGAGGTTAAACACTTTTGGCAATAGGGTAGCCTCTGGTCTCACAGCGGCCGCAGACACAGTTACCAGCCTTCACTTCAATACTGTGCTGGCTCGGCGTAATGCCATTCTCCACCTCTCCAACATTCCATTAGAGGAGAGGGCTGCCTTGTGGTCCATCCTGGCACAGCAGCCCTACCTCTTCGGCCAGTATGCGCCCCATTTCGTCAGCCACAGGCCAGAAACAAACAGGGAGGTGGTTTCATATTTAGCCCACACCTTCCAGGGGCGTCAGGGTTCGCTGCCATTGAAGAGACGGCCACCAGGGCCCCTCCATATGCCACGCCACATAAGTCAAAGTGGCGTGCACAGAATAAACGGCAGAGGAATAAACCACCTCATGTCCGTCCAAGCCGACTGGCCATGCCCAAAGCTAGAAGGCAGCACCCCTAATGACTGGGCCCCGATTCAGCACCGCCAGTCGTCCAGCCCCTCCAAGTAGGAATCTTGTCCCGGCACGCACATCACTGGCGAGCTCTGGGACTCAATGACTGGATTGTGTCGGTGCTAGAGTCGGGGTACATGTTGCCCCCCTCTCAGACCCACTCCTCATGTGCCCGGCTCAGTGGAGCAGGAGAGCATCTTAGAGACAAAGATATCGCACCTACTCCTCATAGGGGTGGTATCTCAACTCTCAGACCCGGCCCCGGTTTTTACGGCCAGTTGTTCGTGATTCCAAAGGTCTCGGGAGGGTGGAGACCAGTCTTGGACTTGTCCACCCTCAGCAAATTTCTCCCCCAAATCAAATTCAGGAGGGGGACACAGGCTGCAGATTCGAGAGACCATTCGACAGGGCGATTGGGCTACCTCTATCGATCAGAAAGATGCTTATTTTCATATCCTTATTCATCCGGCGTCCCATTGGTACCTGAGGTTTGTGTGGAGGGACAAGGTGTTCCAGTTCTCTGCCCTCCCATTTGGTCTGTCCTTTGCCCCTTTCCTGTTTACCAAGGTGGTGCGGGAATTGGTGTCCATCATCCGGTCGGAATCCATTCGTCTCTGTGTGTACCTGAACGACTGGCTCATTCTGGCCCAGTAGCAGGCCCTGTGCCAGAGTCATACGTCTAAACTTCTAGACTTTTGCTCCCAACTGGGCATCCTCACGAACCAGGAGAAATGCGATCTGTCCCCAAGTCAGTCCTTCGACTTCTTAGGGATGAGATTCGACACACGGTCCATGATAGTTTCTCCGACTCTGATCACTGGGACCGACTGGCAGACCTCCTCTGCCACTTGCACCGTTCCTGCTGGGCAACAGCACGGACATGTTCATCTCTCCTGGGCATGATGGAGTCCATGGCACCCCTCATCCCCCTGGGCAGGGTTCTCAAGCATCCTCTTCAGAGGGCACTGAGGCTACAGTGGTCCCAGAAAACCCAACCATGGGATACCCAGATATGTCTGGGCAAGTGGTTCCTCAAGGTGACATCAGAGTGGATAACCACCCCTCTTCGGACACAGGGGGTGCCCATAGCCCCATCTACACTTCAAGTGGCACTCTTCACAGACGCCTTCTCCCTGGGCTGGGGAGCCCATAGGGGGTGCCCATAGCCCCATCAACACTTCAAGTGGCACTCTTCACAGATGCCTCCTCCCTGGGCTGGGGAGTCCATATGGACTCAGTCCATGCAGCAGGGACTTGGTGCCCGGAGGAGCGCCTATGCCACATTAATGTTCTGGAACTGGAGGCAGTTTGCAGGGCTCTCCTGCACTTTGTGGGGGAGGCCACTGGCAAGATCATCCACTTGTTAATGGACAACACTACGGTCGCATGTTATGTGAACAAAGGGGGGGATGGTGGGGGGGCGCATTCAGCAGACCTCTCCCTGCAGACCAAGGCTCTCCTCAGTTGGTGCCACAGCAAGGGCATTGCACTTTCAGCGAGACACATAGCAGGAAAAGCCAACATCTTGGAAGATGCACTCAGCAGGTCCAAGAGTGTCATCTACACATAGTGGACCCTGGACAAGGACACCCTTCAGGGGGTGTGGGAGCGGTGGTTTCGGCTAATGGTGGACCTCTTTGCCACACAGTTCAACAAGAGACTCCCCACTTATGTCTCTCCGGTCGCCAACCTGGAAGTGTGGGCAGTGGATGCTCTGTCTCTAGACTGGAGTAGTCTGATTGCCTGTGCATTTCCTCCTTTTCCAGTTCTGTCCAAGGTGATTTGGAAAGCCAGATTGGAACGCCTGCAGCTGATTCTCATTGCACCGAAATGGCCAGCTCAGCCCTGGTATCCGGACCTCCAGTCCCTGACACATGTTTCACCTCTGGAACTCTAAACCAAACCTCATCTGCTGAGGCAGTCTCGTTCAGGGATCCCTCATTCCAATCCTCAGCTGCTCCACCTGCACTCGTGGCTGCTGTGCAGTTGGAACTGTCAGCACTACCATTGAAGTCTTCGACTCCTCGGTCAGTGTCTGTGTTGGAGGCGCTTACTAAGGAGGATGCCTCCTCTGACCTCCTCTCCATAGTCTCCAAAGTAAGGAGGGTGGGGACTGAGACTCTGTATGACTTTCTCTGGAAGAAATGGTTGCGGTGGTATACGGCTCAGGACGTTCCCCCTACTAACCCTACGAGCATGCAGCTGGCCAGCTTTCTGGCTCACTGCTCCTCGGTTCTCAACCTGTCTGCTAGTTCTGTGCGAGGATACAGGTCTGTCATCTGTACCACCATCAGACAGCTAGGTGGTCCATCCTTTGAAGCGGATTTCCTGCTCAGAGAGATGAGTAGGGGCGCCTCTCTGAAGGAAGCTAGAAACCCCAGAAGAGTGCCCCTGTGGGACTTGTTCCTGGTGCTGGATTTTATTTTGAAAGCAACCCATCGAGCCTTGGGGTACTATTCCCTTCAACTTACTCACCCTCAAAACCACTTTCCTTCTGTTGCTGGCCACGGGCCGTCGTAGAAGCGAGATACATGGTCTTAGGGGAACACCACAAGATCTGGCCTTCCACAGAGATGGTTCCATCACCCTCCGTTTCCTTCCAGAGTTCCTGGCTAAGAACCAAGTCTCGGAGGTCCCTTCCCCCTCTCTGAAAGTCAGACCTTTGTCTGATATTCTTGCCCAAGATAATGAGGATAGGCTTCTCTGCCCTGTTCGGTGCCTCAGATACTATTGGGATAGGTCTCACCACAGGCGTTCTTCTCAGAGACGTCTTCTCTTCTCCCTCAGTGAAAATTACAAGAAAGACATTGCTGCAGGCACCATTTCCTACTGGGTTTCCCAGGTCATTCTTAGAGCCTACTCTCATTCTCACAGGGATATCAGTTGTCTTAATCCCAGAGCACATGAAGTGCGGGCCATAGCCACTTCGGCTGCTTTCCAGCACTCAGTGCCACTGCAGCATGTCTTGGAGCCAGCCTTCTGGCGGTCTGAAAATCCCTTCATCAACTTCTACCTCAGGGATTTCCGTATGACCAGGGCTGATGGTTCCAAGGGGATTTCCTTTGTCGCGGCTAACATTGCCATCTCAGTTACAAGGGCTCCCCATGCGAACCAGTAGGCATTGCCCTCCTCAGTTTGCTTTAACTTTAAAACAACGTACCATGCATATATGCGCGGAGGCCGAAACTGCGCTGAGCATGTACCACACATATCTGCATGGTAGCGCCATTTGTAGTTGAACACGTGGCGCACACATCTGCGTGCCAATTTTTGTTTCAAAACAAAGACTGCCTGTCAACGGTCTTAGGGGAAAAAAACGCATGGAATTCCACATACCAATCATCCGTCTGTTTTTAGACCAGTTTCTGCTGACCTAGTCAGCGTTATCCGGTCGAATCCCCAACTTGAAACAAAGGACTCGAGAGTCATTTTGCTATCAAGGATGGCGTCGCAACAGATGAGGCGGACAGTCGTGTCACTTGAAGAAGTGCTTCAAGAAGTTGTTCAGAATGGCTCTGGTGATGAAAGTACTATTCAGAAAATGAAGATGAAGACAGAGAAAATGAAGGCAATATACTTGAAGATGTTGTCGTTTAGTCGTGTCACTTGAAGAAGTGCTTCAAGAAGTTGTTCAGAATGGCTCTGGTGATGAAAGTACTATTCAGAAAATGAAGATGAAGACAGAGAAAATGAAGGCAATATACTTGAAGATGTTGTCGTTCTGGATGACAGTGAAAATGAAGAAGAAATTGACGATACTTAGGAGACACATGTAGGTGATGGCGATCCTGATTTTCAACTCAAAAACGGAGATTGCGACAGTGACATTGATGATTCCATGGTTGTTGATGATTGAAGAAATGATGAACCAGTCAACAACAACAACAACAAAAATATGCAACCTGCTGTTGGTAGAAATCAGAGGCAGCAAACGTGGGTGCGCGGCATCAAGAACTTTCCGTGTTCCTGCTTTCACTGGTCAGTTTACATTTTCATCTGTCTGTACTTTTTGAGGTGCTGAATTTAGATCATGCACCGTTCAAACCATACCGTGTGTGTGTATGTGTGTGTGTGTGTGTGTGTGTGTTCAATCAGTCTCTGTGTTTCAGTCTCAGTTTATGTGCTGTGAACAATCATTGAATCAGTCTATAACACTATGTCTTTGTGATGTGGTTAGCCAGTAAACACACACACACACACACACACACACACACACACACACACACACACACACACACACACACACACACATTCAGTTTATAATTCTGACCTTGTGGGCTATCTTTGGACGGACAGAAACTGAACAGAACAGCAAAACAAACTTCGTGAATCCTCAGTGAGGAGACAATTCTGCACCGAAAGTGACAGTGTGTGCTTCCCATAATCTTTTGTTTTGTGCTTTTGTGTGAAGCTGAATTTTACATTATTTTTCAAGATTACCTCTCTGGATGCTTGAGGTGAGTGAAGGATTTTATTATTACGTTATTATCTGATGTTTTGACACATTCTTCGGTATGTTTTGTATAGATTATAAGTTTTGCTTTTTGCCACTTTGGGTGTCGTTGTTTCCTTGCATGGCTGAAACAAAAGAGGAAGAAAACAGTAACAAAAACACAACAGTGTGATAGATGAAAGATTCTTTTTTCCAATGATATCAAACTCTTACGCTGAATCTGTAATGAAAGGTAACAAATTTCCTCTTGAAAAGTACTAAAAGTAGCTCATTTCCAGGCTACACACAGCCACTGAACATCTCGCGTGAGACGAAAATCCACCCAGCTGAGGTACGCAGTGATAAAGTTAAATTCTGCATCAGTTTGACATGGTACAGCATATGACACCAAAAGGAGGAGTTTGTATTATACTCCATGTTTGGTGATACATATACTTACCATGTCAAACACGAATGCCCGCTTGTCCGTCCCCGCGTCTGTGCCGTGGTTCTCATGGGACATTTTCTTGATGGCCACGGAATGATTCAGAGCTTGTAGCTTTTAGAGGTGTTTGATTGGCTAAGAGCAGACTGGGCAAGACCGGGCGATGTCTTTTCACCGTTAGCCACGCAAAATTTGGCCAAGCAGAGCAAACCAGTAGGCCTAGTTTGCATCAGTTTGACATGGTAAGTGTATGTATCACCAAACATGGAGTTTAGTACAAACTCCTCCTATCTACTCGCCTTTTGCTATTTGTTTTGTCAATTTGCGACACGCTGAACTTTCACTACATATGTGCTTTTGATGAATTTTTCGTTTTCTGAATAGATCAGGTAAACTTCAGCAATCACTTTGAGAGGAATATTAATTGTTTTTGAAGATGAGCATGTATTTTCATGGGTTCTGACAATAAGTAGTATCTTTTTTGTTTGTTTGTTTGTTTCAAAGATGAGCATGCATTTTCATGGATTCCAACAATGTTTTGGCATTCATGCCAAAGATATAGTGCAAAGAGTTAGATCAAGCATGAGCCATGAAAGCTTTGTCTCTTGTTTATTTGACCTGGCTAAAAGCATTAAACCAAAAACTGAAAAAGGAGAGGTTTGTATTGTCTTGGGTTTGCAATAGTTTGGGTTTTTTTTATTATGATTTTAGAATGAAGTGCATATATAAACACACTTGTATGTGTGTGCACATACACACACACAGTGACACATGCACACGCACGCGCGCGCGCGCACACACACACACACACACACACATGTAATTTATATACAATATAATTATAGGTATTTATATTTACATGTACAAGCAAAATACATTTTCTGTTGAAAATTGTTTGTATAGTGCTTGGTTTACTGCTTTATTTGTTTTCTACAGAAATGTGTTCCCTTTGGAGATGGTGTGATTGCTACACTTGACACATGTTTTGCCCCAGAAATCTGTGAAGAACTTTGGAACCCAAGGAGGTGAGTAGATGGAAGGTCAGAGTTGTGAGAAACGAATGCACCACAGCCATTTGAGCCTTTTGACTAACATCACTTTCTTCACAAATAGATTTAAGTGGTAAAGGTCAGCCAAACATATTGATTGAAGCAAAATTATGAGCATTTGGGTGCGTGTGGCAATGTCTGAAGTTTGAATTCAGACAGTTTTTAAGGGTTCAGACAGGGTTCAGTTGTGACGGAAATCAAATCTGATAGTCTTGTGCTACTTAGAAATACATTTTGACAGGATGCTGATCTTTAGAAAACATATTGACAGCACTGTTCTGAAATGTAAAAAGGGTCTTTCAGTCTAAAAGGCAGAGGCGGCCAAAGGCATTGAGTATCGCCATCTCTTCTGGCTATATCAGTCACTCTTCTCTGTGTGATTGACAGTAGACTAGGTTTAACTACACTTCCTCAAAGCAAGCTCTTTAAGTTAGAAAGAATCAAAATGAAATGATGAGACTGACACTGGAAACAAGGGAAGACACTCCTGAGACCATGACATATTTGCTTGACCTTCCTTCAGTGCAGGCCAAACACCAGTCAGAAATGAAACAAGTTCAGGCTTATTTCAGAGCACTTGAATACCCTCAAAATGCTCTGCATGGTGTTACAGTGAAGAAACTAAAAGGCAGCCATCTAGGATGTGGAAAATCATGGATGGAACAAGCAGAAAATACCATTCTGCTTTAATGCCAGCTATAACATCTGAAAGAAACAAAAGAATGGGAAGAATACCCAGAACACCTCAAGCACTTCTTCAACACTTCTTCAGGGAAGACACTTTACTAAATGGCTTGAGGGCAAAGCTACTTATAGAAGAAAATAGCGAGAAAGAGGATAGCAGCATGCATACAGATAGTTCATTTACAAAATATCAATCTGGTTGAGGATACACTGTAAAGCTAAATGGGTAAACAGTCATGGAAGAGAATACATAAAGTCACAACCTCCAGCCTGGAAGTTGGAACAGTGACACTTGCTGTCCAGTGGCTGGCATCTGTATGTGTGCCTGTAGAACAATATGGCACAATTCGGACTGACTCTATGGACCTGCAAAAAAGTGGAAATTTGAATAGGGATTTCAGAGTGGCATGAGGCAGTGCTCAACATCCATTGTTTTATGCAAAAGCATGCATGGATGTACTGCCATGACATGCAGAAATATGTGTGTGTTCAGGGTGGGGCCTGGGTACATATGTTTGTCAGTCTAGGTTTTGGCCTACAGATAACAGTCTGTCAGACTGGAAATTTTTGCAATTGCATTGTGTACCTGTGTATGTGTGTGTTTCTCTGTCATGTATGTATCTTTCATTTTACTGTATTTTTATGTCATCACTTATTGTTTTTTTGGTGTTTTTTTAAATTATTTCATTTCATGTTTTACACAAACGTACAGTGTCGGTAGGCTCTCAAGGCCTGGCCAGCATATCAGGCATCTGTCTTTCTTTTTCTTTTTTTTCAACAACATATGTGGTGTACGTATATGGTGTCATAGATGTGTTTTGTGGCTGATTATAAAAAGACTATTATAATGGGAAAAAACAACAATGTGTCAGGAAGGTGCGTGTTTTGGTATTCACTCATCCACACAAACACATGCACAGACAATAATAACAAAAACACAAGAGTATGAGAGTCTCAATTACTTATTGAAGCAAGAAAAACTCATTCAGCTATTATTATTCTTATTATTCTTATTTTTGTTCTTCTTATTATTATTAACAGTATTCATATAATAGGTGCAGGTCTCATAAAATATGTTCCCAACATATAAAAAAACAAACAAACAAAAATCAGCAGACAGGGAGCTTGTTGTGAAAAAACAAGAGTGGTTGATACAGGCCTGAATTGTACAGTATTAGTCACACAGGAGGTCACTGATAAGAGACACCGATACTAGGAAGATCACATCTCACTGTGGTATGGGTTGTTTGGCGGCGTATAATTTTCATGGCGTTCTCCGTCTAGGCGGTAGATCAGTTTGAGACTGCACCCGATCCAAAGAACCGTCTGGTGCATAAATGAATGTCATTTAGTCATAGTATCACAGGCGCACTCTCACTCCCTGTTTCCACAACATACAGAACTCCCACAACTGTCTACTGATTCATTGTTAATTAGCTTCAATAACAAAAAAAATTCTGGACCTTACTGCACCTTCACATTCAAATCACAATGAGGACAGAAAAAAAAAATGTTACAACAGTAGGTAACTTAATAACATATGTTTTAACAGGTCTGATGTCAAATCATGGAGGGCAAATATTGACTCAAGTGAAAAAAAAGAAAGATAAGATTAACATTAAGTTAGAAATTATGCACATAAAAATTGAACCAACAGCAAACCCTTTAGGAACTGAGATTCCTTGCAGGGTCCTGTGAAATGTTATGCCATAAATCAGTTAACATAATAGTATCCAATTTTACAGAAGCAACAGCAGGAGCTTCGTTCAGTTAATTTATCATGGGAAATTCCATCGCTCAACTGCACATAATGACAGTAATGTTGATTAAAATTTTATATTTACCTGCTCACAGCAGCATAACAGTCTCCAGTTGTTTCATTATTCTTAATGCTCAGTAAATATTATTTAATGCTTTATGGTAATGTCTTTGTGTCTCAGAATGACCGTTTCAGGGGAGGTAAGTCTAAGTATGTGTTGAGACCTTAAACTGAAAGTTAAACTGCCTGTAAAAAAAAAAAAAAAAAAGGACACAGTCAGAAGAAATTGCTCTATTTGGCTGGATGACAAAAGTAATGACAGCTAAATCGCACTCAAGAGTGAACCAAGCAAGTGATGTATATTAAAAAAATATATTCTTTTTGACTGTGAAACATATATGCTTCTGGTCATAGACCCTCAGAACATTAGAAGCATAGCCACACAGGGTCTGTCACTCTATGACCATTCTGAAGTGCATGTTTCATTGTCAACAAAAAGTCAAGCTTGCCCTGAACAAAATTCAGGCAGAATTCAGAACAAAATACATGCCCACATAAACCATGTAAACATTTCTGAGCGCACTGCAGTATAAAGTCAAGTACATATTATGTGTTTATATGAAACTGCCACATATGCAGAAGACATACATTCTCATTCACAGATGTTGACAAAAGTGGACAGAAAGTCCATCCATCTGTGGAAGCTCACTCTCATGTCTTTTTTTTTTTCAACTGTATTTTGGGCCTTGATTTTACAAATAGTATATGGGCACTTTTATTCACTCCATTCTTTACATATTGTATTTGCTTTCTGGAATTGTAGCAGGCCTGTTGCTGGCTTTGTTGTTTTGTATTTTGCTGACATCTCTTGGTTTGCAGTCGCCACATTGATCTTTCCCTGGATGGAGTTGAAATCATCACCAATGGTAGCTCCAGCCATCACCAGCTGAGGAAGATGCACACAAGAGTAGACCTTGTCAAGTCAGCGACATACAAGGTCTGTCATAGTTGTTGCTTAACTAGTTGAGTGCCTTTATAACGTCAGCTGACGTCCTACAAAAAGTGTTGCCATAGTGCCAATAAGATGTCCACTGATGTCCTGCATATGTTCCGATTTTTCCTTCTTTGGAGTTTGGTTCAGTTCACATAAACAGACTCTGAATGGTTATTTGATGTGTCTGGATTTAAAAAATACTAATTGAATGAACATGCATCAGGTAGAAGACCCCTTTCTTCTCGATAATGATTTGCTAAATGGACCACTGGAAAGGGGGTTGCATCATATCCAAAAAAAGGCGTTGAAAACTTTGTCCAGTAAAGGAAAAGGTCCCAGTCAGCGGATTTACACAAGGTTGAAGCTGTGCTTATGATTATAGATAGCCATAGTGATGGAGAAGGATCTCTTCTCTGATGATTGGTTTTGAACACGAAGGTGAATGACAGCAACAGTTTTGAAACTAACAGCCCATTTGATGGTAATTCAGTCCATCTATCCAAGCAGACAGCGTTTTTGAGCAAGTGGCTATGACTGACAGAATACGTGTAGCTAGCGTTGGAAGAGGTGGAGGAGAGGGAGAGGAGTGATGTAAGACGATTGGTGAAATGCCAGCCATAGGGTGTGAAGTGGGCGTGAAGTGGGCGTGGCAGTTGGAGGCCAGTGTATTCACATTTCAGTGCATACTGCAGGAAACAGACAACCACCAATGCTCCACGATTTTCACAAAACGCAGGGTTGAGTGTGTACTGGACGTGAAACACGTGCTTTTTGTTTTTAACACTTTTGTCACTGAATCAGATGGTTCACTGTTTGAAGAAGTGGCAAGCCAGGTGCACAGCAGACGCTTTAATTGGCCCACACGCAACTTGAAGGGAGTAAATGTCATCAAAGAATTTCACCCTCTAACTTGCGAAAACTTTTTGCTGTCAAAAAGCTTGCCAGCTCAGTTTGTGAGAATGTGACTGACTTTTTATATTGACTAAACCCACGTTTGTCAGTGTAGGGACAATGGTTCACTTACATGTCTACTACGAGTAGTGATTTGTTTTTATGAATTAATAGCCTGATTAATTTCTTCTACAGGTATAATCTGACAATAGACATGTTATTTCTAGCTGTATTTTGCTCTTTTCTTTTTGGATGCCTTTACATGGAAGTGGAAATAGACTTTTTTGTTGCATAAAAAATATTATTTCGATTATAAATGCCTGAACAGTTATCTACAATTAAACTAATTGGAAAAAAGCCCAGAAGCAGAATCTACATTCATTTTCCTTCACAAAAACGTTTACTTTCTTTCTGTATCTCCCATAGTTTTTGTGCCAGAATATTTTTTTGATTTATTACTCCCGAATCCTCAAAATTTCCTGGCAAGGGGAGAGCACTTTTTTTTCAAAATTCTCTGGCTCTCAGCTGGTTAACAGTTGGTTTGTTTTTAAACATAATTTCTAACAATGCATTATCCACGGACACACAGAACAATCCAAATGATTGCACAGGCATGAGATTTTTCCGACTATAGTCGGATTTCTGACCGAAAACTGGCTGCAGAGGCCATTTTTGAGATTCACGTAAATCCATAGAGAAAATTGGGGTTGTGGGGGGTGGGGGTGAGTTTTTTTCCGACCGACGAAGGTTGCATGAACGTTGCCCGACTGATCGACAAGACAGACCCACAGCGTTTGCTAAAATGCCCCATGTTTGGATAAGCGAACCAATAGAGAATAAGTGTTCCATTGCTTCTCTGTCATCATTCAGCTTATCCGTATTTGGTCGGAATTACAAAACTTTCGCTCGCAGACTTCACGACTTGCAAAGGTCACGGCAGTTCTGTCTGAGACATTTAGTTCAGAATCTGGCACATCATGGTGTTGGAGGGTGAGAAATCAAAACGAGCGCAATCTCACTGTCTGACCATTACTCTAAACTGTGCCCGCTGTGTCTGCAAGCGTCTGTCTGGAAGCATGCTTAGCGAGAGAATAGCGCAGCTGCCACCTCCCACGAAACACAGTGTTATTTACAGAGCACCAGAGTCAACCCACCCTCTGCCTCTCCCCCTCCCCTTCCCTTTCTCTGCGTCCCCCACACACACCACGCATCACCACAGGTGGCTACACATGGCGAGAAGATGGTATCGCTCCTGACTCATCAACACATGCACTCACAGAAGTGCTGACCAAGTACCTAAGCAACTGTTAACTCTTCACACAACAGTAAATGGCTGCAAAATGTGTTATGTAGTGTAGTGTAAATATATATACATACATATATATATATATAGAGAGAGAGAGGTGTGTGTGTGTGTGTGTGTTTTGAGAGACAGATGTTTGTGTGTGTGTGTGTGTGTGATGCTTTTAGGTAAGTTACCCTTGTCCTAGTTGTTATAGTTATGATCAACAACAAAAAAGTTCCTGATAAAGTAAACGAAAGCACACACACACACACACACACACGTGCGCACATACACAGAGAGAGAAAGAGAGAGAGAATGCACAACCTAAATTAATATAATATACATGTATGTGTGTGTGTGTGTATGTATATATATATATAGAGAGAGAGAGAGAGAGAGAATATTTTCATGTCTTTAGATCCCAGTGGAAAGTTAATAATGGACTGCATACTACCTGCTTTGTGTATGTGAAGTTTGGAACCACATCATTAGACACGCATGTCAGAAAGTACGAACAGCCATGACAAAAGGAGAGAGACACAGAGAGAGGGGGATAGGATGGAGGCAGACGATGGAGACAGATTTATAAATCATATGCACATCGCACATATTGCCACATGTCATGCCATAGACCCTGACAGCAATGATACATAGATACGTACATCATCACGCATACAAGCTGTTTTGCATATGTGTTTTCTTCTTTATGATGACTGACAAAGACGGAAACAATGACATCAACATTTAGACGCATAAGAGAGGGAGAGAGAGATAGAGACTGACAGGTAAATAGACTGAAAAGAGATAAGACAGACACAGAGAGAGAGGGACACACACACACACACACACACACACACACACACACACACATGGGTGCCAAATACATTTTGCCTATGTCATGCCACAGACCCGGACAGCAGTGATACATGGATACATCATCATGTATACATGTTGTTTTGCATGTGAGTTTTCTTTACATGAAGACAAAGACGGCAACAATAATACACACACACAGACCCATGCAAGAGAGAAAGAGAAGCAGAGAGTGAAAGTCAGACAGAAAGAGAGTGAGTAAAATTGTATTCCAAAATATGTCCTATGGGCGCACATGGAAAAAAACAATAGGGTCCAAGGTAATCAAGAAAGCATGAGCGCTTGCAAGAGAGACAGAAAGAGAGAGAGAGAGAGAGAAACTGCTGTACACATTTTGAACAAACCATGCCAGAGACGCAGACAAATTGATACACACATCTGCATGCATAAAAGGTTGTTTACAAAGACAACGCCAACACTAAATGCATCACGTAACAAGAACAGGACAACAACTACAACAACCATAGCGTGCTCGTGCAACAGTCACCATCATCCTTGTTTTCTCCAGCTGTACACTGTGCCATCACTTGGTACAATCAAACTTGCCAGTACTTCCAATTGTCTCATGGAGAATGTGAGGTCACACACACTTACCTCAGTAACAATACTTTTCCAGCAAAATTCACACTGTTGACTTGCTGACCCACGCTGTCTTTTCACTTCATAACATTTTAGCGACAGATTTGCCAACTGTACCTATGCATACAAATGACTAGTAAACTTTTAGCCTGACTTCAGATAAAAGATAGGCTAGAATTGGCTGTGATTAGCCTGACTAACCCATTTCTTCATCTTAGACTCAAAGTCCTTAAAGTCCTTCTCTCACTGACTTAGTCACTGTTCGATTGCTTGAGATATTTTTTCTTAATCTTTTCATAAGCTTAAAGTTAAAACCCAAGCCATGCATGGTTCTAGATATCTAATCAAATATTTACAATAATAACTACTTACATAGATGTCAACTTACACATAGATACATACAAAGTTTAGACATCCATATATTGCTTTCATGTGATTATGCACATGATAAGATCTATCATCTACACACACACAAACTCTGTTTATTGTCTCTGGTGAATGAAATACTTTTTATTTGCGTCCACACACACACACACACACACACACACACACACATATATATATATATATAGAGAGAGAGAGAGAGAGAGAGAGAGAGATATTGCAAGTAACTAAATTAGGGATTCAAAAGCTCAAGATCAAAATTAATTCAGATTGCACTCTCTGTGTCTCTCTGTATCCATTCTCTCCCTGTTCCCCTCTCTCTTACTCATATGCATCAATAACTGATCTGCATGTAAGTGTGTGTGTGTGTGTGCGTGTTTGTGTGAGAGAGAGAGAGAGAGAGTGCATGCTTGCGTGCATGTGTGCGTGTGTGTGTGTGTGTGTCTGTTTCTGTGTGAGTGTGTGTCTGTGTGTACCCGAGCGTGCATGTGTGTTCGCATGGGATCATAACTCTTTGTTCTGTGGCTGAGAAAACACATTCTCTGATTCTGTAACGAGGGTGCCACAATTGTCAGCTGTTCTGTCAAGAGAGTCTTGAGCTGCTGTTGTTTGCTCCTCAGTCCCCACACTTTCCTCAACAAATTGTTGACAGTGGCATGTGTCTCCTCGCCTCCCTGTTCCCCTAACAGTGCCATTCCTGTTCCCCATCTTCTGATCCAGGGAGTGCAGTGCTGTTCCAACAGATGTTGTTTTGGAATCACTGCAACGTTGGGGAAGACTTGTCTGTAAAATGCCATGTAGCTGTGGATTGATTTTTCTATGTCTTCAACCTCGTCTTCACAGATGGCTCATTGGTGTGATATGCGCTGATGCACATCTGAAAAAAAAGAGTTCAGATGAGTAAATTTACCGCAGATAACTCTGGCCCTTTCCTGAATGTCCTTGTTTTTGGTGACCTCAACAGTCTTGTCAATGACACTCTGACAGATATTTCTGTACACGTCTTTCTTCAAATATTTGTTGCAGTGGTTTCCGACCAGTGCCCTTGCATGGTAAGCTTGGGGACAGATCCTGTTTTCCTGCAGAGTCTTGTCCAGATTTGCAGCAATTGGCCCAGTTCGAATTGGCAATGAAGTCATGTTTGTTTTTGTTTCTTTGATAACTTCTTTTTGTTTCTCAATCTTTTTCTGAAGCTGTTTGCTGTTCTTGCGTTTTGCTTGGCAGTTGAGATTTTTCAGATAACTCTGCTGCCTCGTGAGCTTTTGATGTCCATGACATGTTTCTGAAATGGTGCAGAGAAGCTGTCAAATTGGGTACCGTCTCTATCACTGGCAACTGATTTTGCTAGCTGTTCATCCAATTTATGACATTGTTCTTCCAACAGGTCGTGATGTTTCTTGACAACGCCCAGCAAGATATGAAGGTAGGGTGGTGTCACCTGCTTCAGGTCTATGTCTAATACTGGTTTTCTGACCACATTGTTGTACAACTGTGCATTTTTCTTGTTTTTTCCTGCACGGCGATACTACTTGTAATCGCTCTTGATTTGAGCAACTGACCTTAGTTTGATGTTTCCTTCATTGCATTCGGGGGGGTGTTGGATCACTGATTTGTTGCTGTACAGTACAGACATGGGTGGATTCCCTGTGCACCTGACAAGCCATACAGTTTGGTCAAGAATTCATAATCCCCAAAGACAAAAACACGCGTTTGTTTGCCTCTCCACTGCATGGTCTCAAGTTCAGTGATTTGGTCTTTGTATGGACCTAGTAGCCTTCTCAGGTTCTCTGGAGTGTCTTTGCATTCAGCAATATTAAAGACGCTAGTACTGAACTTTGAATTGGCATTGACTGGGTTTGCTACTTGGAGCATCAGTTTGAATGACCCACCACCATGATCACCGCCAATCTTAATCCACATTTCGTCCTCTGGAATGCTGCCATCATGCCATGACAGTCAACCTTGACTGTCATAATCATCCAGCAATTTGATGACATAATCTGGGACATTATTGATTCCTGCACAAGGTGTTGGAACCAGCTCCATCTCCTTTGCGTCCTTATTCCAGATTTCTAGAGTTCTCATCTGGCCTTCTACTCCTGCATGCTGTGCTTTCAGTTGTGCTGCTTTTTCTTTCTTTTCACTGGCATAATGTACCCCAAGCCTTCTGTAGAGACATTTCAGCATTCTGTATTTTGTCAAACTGATGCCTAGTATTGAACTGCACCTTCTGCTGTTACAGACACTGAGCCACATTGGGCCTCACTAAGGACCACTTGTTTCTGTGCCTAACATGCTGTCTTCAGTTCTGTGCCCTGTTGCTTGGCTGCATCTTGTTCCATGTCTCCAGATACATTCAGCCGGATTTTGTTCATAACTTTTGCTCTCTTCTTTCTCAGTGGTGTTGGGGCCTGTGCTGATCTTTTCCGGGGTTTCGTTATTTTTTGGAAGATGAGTGGTTGTCCACCAGTTTGGCACTTGATGGTCATTCTATCTTTGGACTCTGACAGCTTAATGTAGGCACATTTTGTGAAATACCTTTCCTCTGGTTTTATCAGTGGTACCTTCAGACGACTCAAAGGCCCCAGAATGTGATTTTTGAATGGAGACAGTGCTTTATCTACACCAGAGCGAACTCTCCTAAGTTTAGGTGCAACTTTAAAATGTTTAACTGGCATTGAAGTGGAATCCAAGGTGTCAGAAAAGGAAACGTCTTGAACAGGCTGGTGGTCTGGTTGGGGGCTTGGTCTTAAACTGAAACTTTTTTTTGGTTTTTTCTCTGGTCGTCTGCCTTTGCTTTGCTTTTGAAAATGTGAACAACCTGCACACTGGCTGGCTGGGACACTGGGGTCAAAGTGACACCACAAATATGACATTGTTTCAGTATCTGCTGATGTGCGGGCTATTGTTGTGGATGCGTTTTCACATTTTGGTAGAAATTGTAGCTTTGTGAAACAAGAAGCACAAATCGAGTTTGAGTGCACTCCCTCCATATCTTCCAACACATTCAAGTTGAAAAACGTGTTGATATCTGAAGCAACACTGACACAAGTTTTCTGTTGTTTGCTCCTATCTTTTTCTGATCTCTTGGACCTTCTCCCACACAGTCTGCATATGGAATTTAAACGCTGTAAATGTTCAGATAGTGAATGATCACTTTGATCCATCTTGATGGAATCGACCCCCCAAAATAAAACCGACACAAACAAAACAGATAATATCGACAAACAAGTTTTGTTGTTGAAACAATTACTACTTTTCACAAATAAGAATGACAGACAACTATTGTTGCTACGACTAATTGATTCTACGACTTATCTCCATTTATACATAAGTAACACTGATATACAAACAGTTATTTGCTACAACAGTAACGTATTTATTCTAATTCTTCATCCTTATTCCACATGACATA
The DNA here is from genome assembly GCF_041734735.1 of Babylonia areolata. Classification (NCBI taxonomy): domain Eukaryota; kingdom Metazoa; phylum Mollusca; class Gastropoda; order Neogastropoda; family Buccinidae; genus Babylonia; species Babylonia areolata. The sequence continues at coordinate 50,420,779 of NC_134881.1, read as the reverse complement.
CAACCATCTGTTACTTCAACAACTTACACCACTTTATTATTATTATTTGTATTGTTATTATCATTAAATAATATACGGTCTCAGATTAAAGCCAAAGAGATATTATGTCCCCGGCCCCGGCCACCACTCCCTCTCCCAAGCGTGTCAGCATCAACACCCACCAGTGCACCGCGGGTGAGAAAACTCGCGCACAGGATCTTCACTGGCTGGCTCAGTGAACCCCAGCACACATCAGTTACACACACTTGAAATAACAAGTAAAATCTTTACTCACAGACCTATACTTTGTCCCAAATTCTTCCATCTTACACAAGACACATTAAGCAACAAAATTCAGAAATATCTAGCCTCTGAAAACTTGATGTAAAAAATTACATCAGTTTTAACACCACTAAACACAGCATGCCCGCTCGATACACACACAACAGCACAGTGCGAAAGCATGGGAAAGAAGCGGCGGGAAGGGAGAAAGAGGCCGTGAGTGGTACAAAGGTCTGGCACAAGCCAGCTTTAGTAGTGTCAAAGAACAGTTGAATTTAAATCGTCAGATTTGGAAGAGGGTAAACTGCCGTGAGGTACCTGATTTCGTTGATCGTCTTCAATCATTGACAAAATGAGAAAACTCATAAAGAATTAGAGGATTTTTGCAGCGGAAATCAATAAAGGAGTGAAAAATCAGTGGAACTAGGCCTGGCAAGATGAGATCGTGAAACAGAAGTGAAGAACAAAAAAATAACTTCACGGGTAGGTGACACCATTCACAAAATCGACGCAGCGGGCGAGGCCAAGTGCCATTGGTGTCAGATTGTATGGGTGCACCTCTTCAGTCTAGGCACGGAAATCTGTTTTCAGATTTACATTAAAAACAGAGCGTCTGTTTTCTGGAAGGAAAGAAAAAGAAAAGCCGATGGGCCATCAGTTCTATATCGTTTACCGACCGGTCAAAAATGAAAACGAAATGCTCTTTTGAAAGCATCGTTTGTTGACCCCTTGAGAGGCGATCCAGTGACTTGTCAGAGCACCAGAATCGAAGTCAGAAAGTTTCACCGTTAAGGTTGATTGAAGTTGTCAAAATGCTGATAACGATCCCTACATGGCACGCATTGATATCACTGTGAAAAGCACGTACTCACGCGTGCACATGCACACATAGGCAATCCATCACACACACACACACACACACACACACACACACAGACATGCGAGCGAGCGCACATGTACGCACACACACACACACACACGCACAAACTTGTGCGCACACACAGATACACGTAAACGCGGGTGCTGGTGCGCTCGATCTCCATCCCTGTCAAGCCACAAGGTCCGTGGGTACATCTGCTTGACCCTCTGTTCATTCAGCAAAAACTGCAAACATTTGCCACTTTATGCACAAGTAACATTGCATGGAAACAGAAACTTTGTAGCAATTGACGTCAGTGCTTTTTCTGACACAGCCGAGGCTGCGGTACAGACAGTTCATGGCAAGAGTCCATTTATTTAGATTTGGGACCTACAGCCAGATTACCAAAGTTACACATGCACGCACAGACACAGAGCTGAATTGAATGCGCACGCGCGCACACACACACTCTCTCTCTCTCTCTCTCTCTCTCTCTCTCTCTCTCTCTCTCTTTCTCTCTCTTTGAAAAAAAATCACATGAATGCACTCACATATACACATACTGTTTTTTATTTTATCTCTCTCTCCTTCACACGTGCACATGTGCACACATATGAGCGCTCACACAGAGCTTAATAATATGCACATGCGTGCGCACACTCACACACACTCTCTTTCTCGCACACATACACAAACACACAAACACACACACACACACACACACACACACACACACACACAGAGAATTGTATTCAAAGCAATGCACATATATGCACTCATACAAACTTGCACTTTTTCCTCCCACCTTCCCCCCAATCTGTCTCTTTGTCTTCCCCTCTCTCCCTCTTTCTGTCTCTCCCTATCTCTCTCTCTTTCTTGCATATACACACAGAGTTGTATTGAACACACACACACACACACACACACACACACGCACATGCACATGCACATGCACAGAGAAAGAGATCTATTGAATTTGAAAGCATTGCATACACATGCACAAATACAACTTGCATTCTTTCCTCCCACCATCTCCGCTCTCTTTCTCTCTGTGTGCCTCTCTCTCTCTCTCTCTCTCTCTCTCTCGTTTACACACAGTTGAATTGAAACCACACATACACACACGCATGTGCACATTCACGCTCGCTTGCTGTCTCTCTCTCTCTCTTTCTCCCTCACACACGGAGTTTAGTTGAACACACACACAAACACAGTCCATTCTGGGGAACTCTCAGCGATCAGCTATTTTCAGCAGAAGAGCAGTTGATTTCAGAGGGGAAAAAAAGTCACTCCCCAACCCCCGCCACCTCCTGCAGACTTCACTTTCATGATTTGCTGAGGTACCCCTACCCTCTCTCTTGAGTCTCCTACCAGTGGTGAGGGAAGGTGGGGGTGGGGGGAGGAGGAGGGAAGGGTATGAAACCACTGTCAATGACTGTGGCAACTTTGGCATTGAGCCAAGACACTGACCACAATTCTAGCTGAGAATCCTTGACTGCTGAAAGTGATATAACCAGTCACAGACCCACTCCCTCCTCCCTCCAGTCATTCCACTTCCCCCTTTCTTTGCTCAACCAACACACATGCCTGTCAGTGGAACAGAGACTACAGCTGAAGAGACCAGATGGTCAGTTATATTGGTACAGTGCAAACTTGTGTGCTAAGAACATTTTCCTTGAAAACACCACACACACACACACACACACACACACACACACACACACAAAGAGAGAGAGGCCCCCTAAATCTCTTAAAAATCACCAATTTCATTTTCAGCCATGGGCTTTGCCAACCTGGACCCTGGCCAGTTTTCAGAGGAAACTCTCCTGGACAATTCCCCAGCCTCTCTCTCTCTCACACCCACACACACTCTGTCTCTCTCTCTCTCTCTAACTCACTCACTCACTCACACAAAGAGTTTAACACGCACAGAGTTGCATTTAAAGCAGTTCACATAAATGCACACACACAAACTTTTAACTCTTTCCGCCCATGTCCCTCCCGACCCCCATTCTCAATCTCTTAGTCCATCTATCTGTCTGTCTCTCTTTCTCACATACACACAGAGAGTTGCATTGAACACACACACACACACACACACACACACACACACACACACACACACACGTGAGACAAGATTTTTAAATCATGTTCCTAAGGCTGACTTTTACAGGTCTGAAAGCAAAAACACTTCAGTTTAGGAAGAATTGGACTGATTTTTTTGTCTTCTCTGGGTTGGAATACCTAGCAGCAATGGTGGCCCACAAGTGCAGATTTTATGGTTTGAGAAAAACCTGCAGCTTCAGGGGGCTTCGCCCCGACACCCCCACCAGGGGCGTTGCCTCATGGACCCCCACTGGGGTCCTTCTGCGGCCCCCAGGACCCCACCTTTCAGACTCAATCACATTTTCCCAATCTCATGCCTGTTGCATGATTATTAACTATTTATTATCCACAGAGGAAGGTGGCAAAGTGGTTAAGATGCTTATCTGGAAATACAGTGTCCGTGAGGGTCTGATTTGGAATCCTGGTTTTGTCCTTTCTTCCAACTTTCACAGGAAAATCAAATTGAGCATATATTCATTCGAATGAGACAAAAACTGAGGTCCTGTATGTAGCATGCATGTGGCGCACAGAAAAAGAACCCATGGCAACAAAAGGATTGTCTCTGGCAAAATTAAATGGTAGAAATCCGCTCTGATAATTACAGAAATATATATGTATGCACTCAAGGCCTGACCTGCACATTGGGTTATGCTGTTGGTCAGACATCTAAGCAGATGTGGTGTAGCATATGTATATATGGATTTGTCTGAAAGCAGGGACGCCATGTTGAGAAACTGAAACTGAAACATTCCTCAGTCAGACACAAAAAGATTTCAAGTGATAACTTCATTGCTGACAGTACGTCATTCTTGGAGCAGTAATAACACTTTACACGTTTAACCTGTAAGCTGCCTTGCTAACAAGATAACTCATCAGCACAGTCATGTACACTTTGCCATGGAATAAGTCTTGACTCTTCACTGAAATACCTGGACTTTTCCTCGGCATATATTCACTCAGTATATTCATAAAACCACTGGTAGGTGTTTGTTTTTTTAATGTGCATGTCTCTGCTTCTGTACAAAAGCAATCTCATCTTCAGACAATACAAATGTCTGAAGCAAGCCTGCTTTGGCATAAAGATGGAAGTTTTTGATATGCTAACACAGTGCATGTGTACATGGCACCCAGGACTACTTATGTACTGATATCTGTGTATTGTATTGTATTGTATTGTAATACTCTTTTTGTCACAACAGATTTCTCCGTGTGAAATTCAGCTGGGGTCGCTACACTGACAGCGCCACCTTTTATTTTTTTATTATTTTTTTTTCTGCCCGCAGTTTTATTTGTTTTCCTATCGTGTGGTGTGTTTGACAAGCATGGGGAGTTTTGGTTATGAAATTGCGATGCACAAAAGCACTGATAAAGTATATAAAATATATATATATATATATATATAAAATTTTAAGTGAAACCATCACCAGATTTGGTCCTAACATCGTCTGCACATTAGAATGGGGAAATGTTAATGTATAAATCTGGTTTCATGCATATAATTATAAACTTAAAGCAAGCTGCTGGTTGCCACCCAGTATACTTGCTTTTTGTGCATGGGGTCCTCCCCCCATCACCACCCTTTTTTGTTGTTGGTGTTTTCAGTTAGAACCATGGTTACCTATTTACCTATGATGGCTTTACCTCTCTTGTTACTGTCTCTGATTATTCAGTTTTCTGGAAGTGTTTGTTATTTCTGTGGTTTACTCATTGATTCATTCATTTCTGTGTTGGAACTATTGATTCATTTCAGTGTGGAGGAGCGTACGTATACAGCAACCTGATAGGTTGTGATGGGGAACGAGTTTTCTATGATGGTGGTACGATGATCTCAGTGAATGGCCAGATAGTTTCTGAAGGTCCTCAGTTCACACTGGATGAAGTGGTAAGTGCAGTCTGATTGTATAGAAATGACTTCAGAGCAAACTAGTATCTCTCAGCTGTCCATGTCTTGCAACTCTGTTCAAAGCTTAACCATGTTGTTCAATATTTACTACACTTACAGGCAACGATTCACACCACACACTTTGTAAGATAAATACATCCACACTCAAGACTTGCATATGTGTACACACACACACACACACACACATACACACACATTCTGTCTCTCTCTCCCTCTCTCTCTCTCTTACATATCTGTGCACACATACATTTGTTGTTAATCATGACAATTAAAACATAGAGTTATCACACCAGATGAGATAGGACTGGTTAAAAGATCTGTCCACTGTGTTAAAGAAGTAGCAATAATTTCTATCAGTCCCTACAGTCAAGAAACTAATTTTATATCCAGACTTTGAGCTCCTCTCAGAACAGAAGGAAAATGAACACACATGCTAACACATACTCACTCACACACTTACAGTTGCTCAATACAGTACATGAACAGCTCTTTCTTTTTTCTTCTGTTTATTTTGTTGGCTAAGAAAAGTCTGTAGAAACTGGCTCTTGGGTTGGGAGGAACCAACAGGTTAGGAGAGAGGGCTTGCAGGGAAATCAAAGGGAAAGAACAAAATCACCTCACATAGAGGCAAATTTCTTTTCTGTTCGTCCGTCACAGTTCCAGCATCAGCAGTCCACAGAGAACCATTGATGTTAGGTCACCAGGAGGCCACTCACCAGAGGAGACCCTGCACTGCTGCTGAATCACCTCGGTGGTGTTCAGTGGTGCCTGTTCTGATTCAACGTACTTAGGACACCACTTACCAAGCCCCCTACTAACGACAATAATGGCTTAGTCGCGGAGCCAGACTGAGTGAGCGTCTCTCCCAGTGTGGAGACCACCACCACATCCCTCAAACAACAGTCCACTATGAATCTGCCGACACTGAAGACACTGACAGGACTCACCCCAAGCACAGAAGCGGAGGGGTATCGAAACTGAGGTCACCATGAGAGCAGGGCATGAAAGGCCACAGACTTTGAGACTGTTTTGTTTATATTGATGATGATGGAGGAGGAGGATGACGATGACAATGATGATGTTACTATGGAGGTCCATTTTGGTTTGGGACTGCATGACAAGGCTGTACTCTATGCTTCCTGTCATAATGATATCCCGGCGTTAACCAGGCCCGAGAGATACAGACACTTGCAGTGTTGGTCAGGTAATTAGAGCAACACACCCAAATACGCATCCTTGAAGTGGATGACACTCGACTGTGTGATCCCAGTCTCCCCATTTAAGCCCACAGCACACTCAACTCTGGGTAGGAGCCGGCCACGGGCCAAAAAACCCACCTCCGCTGGGATTCGAACCCGCGTCCTCCCAGCCATCAGTCCGCGACGCTAACCACTTCGCCACGGCGGCTGGTAATGTTCACATATCTTTAACTAAAACTGGATCCATTCATAAAAAAGGAAAAGCTATACCTGTCTCTATCAATATTCAGATCTTAGTATTATTTCCAGATAATTGTCACTGGGCCTGATGCTTTGTTCCTGTATGTATGTGTGTAAATTGTGTAGGGTTGACTGACATTTCTTTATTAGGGGTATTTGAAAGAATGAGAGAATATTCACCTGTTCCATATCCTGCATGGTATGGTTTTTGTTATACATGACACAATTTGATAGTTTTACTGGATGTGTTTACAGTTGAGGTTTGACACTCCAATATGGTTTGCTTGCAGTGTACAGTGATAGCAGTCATTGATCTTGAGGACATCAGAAGTTACAAGCATGGTTTCCGCAGCAGATCAGAATTGGTTAGTGTTTGAAATTTCTTTTTTGTCTCTGACTAGACTGTTTAAAAATGACAAATGACTAAACTTTGGCATTTTGTAATGTGCATTCATATTTCTTTTACTATCATATTTCATACCAAAGACCCTATATACAAAGACACATCACTGCCATCATTTCCTTCTTTGTCAGTGCAAGCCAAACTTTGGGTTACATCCTGTGTTCTGGGCTGAAAAAAGAGCAGCTGTGATGAAAAGCTGTACTGAGTGACAAGGATGGTTTTTTTGGTCAGACACACTGCACTCCGTGAAAATATGTGAGGCAAGTAGAGAGAGAGAGAGACGTACACAGAGGGAAAGAATGAATTTTATTTTCTCTAAGGGTTATAGAATCAGCAGAGCAATGCTTTTATTTCATACAGCCTTCAAATTAAATGGGAGGAGTGGGGAGAGTGAGAGAGAGAGAGAGAATCAAAGGGAGAGAAAGAGAAGTACCAAAAGAATAAACAAACATTTTCTAGCAATGAGTGGATGAGCACAGATAGCTATCCAAAAATGCATGAATAGAAGGTAAAAAGAAAAGAAGACAGAAATGGAAAAATGAAAGAATAGGATGAGAGCCAAAGAGAGAGAGAGAGAGAAAAGTATTACAAAACTGATAATACAGTCATGTAATTTTAAAAATGGACAGGCCATACACAGTCAATTGTACATTGTTAATATGATAAACAACATCATTTGAATGACCCCCCCCCCCCCCACAACACCCCCCCTCCCCTCCCAACCCCCCTCCCTTACCTCGCTGACATTTATAGACAGGAATGAAGAGAAGGTGTAAAACAAATTTCCCTTGCAATCTCGTTTGCACTGTGTTATGGAACAATTAAATTCTAGCAGCACAAGCATGGCCTCCATCCTTTGGCTTTTTGCCATCCGTCATCCTGATTTTAGCCCTTCAGAAAGGTACATAACTCTGCAAAAATCAAAAACCATTGCAGTGATCTGTCTCAGGATATAGGGTCTCTGTTCATATGCGTGTGTGTGTGTGTGTGTGTGTGTGTGCATGTGCTTGCATACAATCCTGTTGTTTGTTTTTGATTGAGGATTTCAATTGTATTGCAGTTCCGTCATCCTGATTTTACTATTTTTAGCCCTTCAGAAAGGTACATAACTCTGCAAAAATCAAAAACCATTGCAGTGATCTGTCTCAGGATATAGGGTCTCTGTTCATATGCGTGTGTGTGTGTGTGTGTGTGTGTGTGTGTGTGTGTGCATGTGCTTGCATACAATCCTGTTGTTTGTTTTTGATTGAGGATTTCAATTGTATTGCAGTCTACCAGATCCAAGCCTTTCCCAAGGATTCCAGTGGATTTTGCTTTGTCTAATAGAGATGATGATAACTTGCTGCGAGCTTCCAGCCCCATGCAGTTCACTTTGCTGAGCGCTGCTGATGAGATTCGGTGATTATGGAACTTCTAGTCACTTGTATTATTTGCAAATATAAATAGTAGTAAAACACAAATGTCATAAGTCTCCATTTTATTCCTGTGTGGTTACCAGTATTGCCAATTTGTCATGTTGCAGCTAGTCAAACTACTGTAAAGTTCGGTCTATAAGCCGCAACTTTTTACCCCAGCTTCAACCTCTGTGGCTTATACAATGATGCAGCTTATTTGCGGATTTTTAACTATTCTTAGCTGCCCTTCAACTCACCAAAATCATGATTTCTGTCCATGAATTTTTGGATGAGCTTCAGGATAGTGTGCTAACTGTTCACATTTTATAAATCAAATCTGCACACATTAAAGCCTTCAGATCAGCATTCAGTTCTACTCTGCTCAAGCGTACACCCTCATCATGCCGAAAACGCGACGTTATGCCTATGATGCAGCCTTCAAATTGAAGGCGATCGACCTAGTAGACGACAGTGCAAGCGACGAACCAGCAGTGACCTCCACCTTCATGTTCATGAAGTGAAAGCAAGGCTGAAGTCAGTGACAAGATGGCAGCGAAGTTGTGCTGGTTCTCTTCAACTCAGACACTGAAGACGAAGATTTTAGTGGATTCAGTGAGCAGGATGACGTTGAATAAATGTGACTATCCCTAAATTATGGATCTTATTTTCGTTGTGTTTATTTATTATTTTTTTGTGGCACTAGCAGTATTTTCGCTTGCTTTTCTTTGTGTTGTTCCCGCTTGTGTTTATTTCATAACCTACAGTATCGACAGCTTTTCAGTTGTATCAGTATGTGTTCCGGTACCGGAAATAAGTGCGGCTTATAAACCGGTGCGGGTTATGTATGTATAAAGTTCAATTTTTTTCCAAAATTTAGTGGGTGCGACTTATATTCCAGTGCGCTGAATAGACCGAACTTTATGGTATTCCTTCTTGTGTAAAAAAAATACCTGTGTTCATGGACACCTGTTGCCCTTTGTGACTTTCCCATTATGATATAACTTGATATGTCTGTTATGCAGCAGTAAAAATGATTGAATAAAGGCAAGAATTTAGAGCTGGGGAGAGCTTGTAATGCTAGCCCACATTTTTGCTTGATTGTCACATGGAAACACATTGGCTCAGTTTATTGTACTAGAAAAAACAAGAGATCAGTTATGTTTCAGATTATTTGTGCAACAGTTTAGATTGGCAAGTTGGTACATGGTTAGTCTTTGTCAGTTGAAAAGCTGAGGTGCAATCAAGTCAATGTTTTAAAGAATATCTATACTTTAGCAGCCTACCAATTGAAGCTGTCTATAACAAAAATAGCAAAAATGACACTGTTCACTTGTAGTCCATTTCTTCTTGTCCTGTTGTGAGCAACATGATGTGAGGGAGCTTATCCATGGGATCTGATATGTAGGATTGTAAGAAATCTTAGTTTTTCATTTACTGCATTCTTACATGATTTGTTAGTTAGGCTAAGCCTCCCGAAACCTGGAGGGGATCAGGCTGGTGTTCTCTTGACCCTCTCCCGGGAGGGTCACTACCTTGTCGTGGTCGGGAGGCTTAGTGGCCAGTGATCGAGCGAGCTATGTCGGCGGGGGCATCAGTGCTTCTTGGGGTTTTCTGCTCTGGTCCCAGGTCTTAATTGACAGCCTACATAGCCATCGTAGCTGTTAGGGCTGAATAAGTGGTGGTTTTTGTACTGATGCCCCTGATAGGGCTTCCCATGCCGAACAGGTCGTGAGTGAGGCCCAAACTAAATGTGACCCACTGTCCCTTTCGCTATTTTCTATTCTTCTTTTTACTGCCTCTTTTCTGTCCTCAGCTCCCCATCAAGCCTTCTTTTCCACATTCTTTTTTTCTCTGCGGCCTTCTTTAGGCCCGCCGTGTTTGCCGTGCGGCGCGACCTGTGATGGAGGGGAATGAGATCCTGGGGATTGAGAGAGCACGCTGCTCTCAACACATCCCTTTGGCTCGGACCTCTCCTAAGACAGGCGGCACACATTGGCCCGTGTGTGTCAATCGGCTACCCCTTCGTGGGGCTGGGTCAAGACTGGCAGTTTAGAGGCTAACGAAGGTAACCCCCGTAGTGCTCGGTTCTCTGTCCCCGGGAGCTGGGCATGATCGGGGGGGAACACGTTGGAGCTAGGCTGTTGGTCGTATATCCCTCCCGAAACCTGGAAGGGGTCAAGCTGGTGTTCCCTTGACCCTGGCCCCTAAGTTGGACCCCATGGTGGGTGGGTAAGGGAGGGATGAATTTACATTTTTTTCAATATGAATTCCAAACAATTACACCCCCCTAACTTTGGAAAAAGACGACGACAAGGAACAGACGACTCAGACTCAGATTCGGAGGTCGTTGAGACCTCTGGATTTTGGCCATCGTGGCTTGTGATGGAGGGCACTGATGACGACAAGCCCTTGTCGGCTCTCAGCCCCTTCGCTATCCAGAAGGGCTTTCAGTGTCTGGCAGGATCGCTGAAATCCATCAAGAGGCTGAGGAGCGGAGCATTTTTAGTGCAGAGTCAAAAAGGCAGACACAGCTCCTTCTCAAGGCGACCACATTTGTGGATAGGGCGGTGAAGGTTTCCCCTCACAAAGGTCTCAACTGCTCAAAGGGGGTCATCAGATGCCCGGAGTTGAAAGGTGTGTCTGAGGCTGAAATCAAGAGCGAGCTGTCCTCTCAGGGAGTGACCGACGTGTACAGGGTGACGGTGAGGAAGGGGTCAGACAGAGTCCCAACCAACACTTTCTTCCTCACCTTCTGCTGCCCGGATGTCCCCAAGGACATTCGGGTCGGATACCTGATAGTGAGTGTAAGCCTGTACATGCCGTCCCCTCTAAGATGTTTCAAATGCCAGAAATTTGGACACGTGAGAGACCGATGCAAGGAGGAAGAGGCGTGTGGCACCTGTTCGAAGGCGGCGCACCAGGGCGATTGCGTCAGTCCAGCCCGTTGTGCGAACTGCGGAGGTGGCCACCCGTCCTCATCGAAAGACTGCCCTGCCAGGAAAAAAGGAAAACAAATCCAGAAGGTCAAGACAGAAAAGAAGATATCGTTTTTTGAGGCAAGGAAACAGGTGGAGGCCGCGTCGCCTAAGGCGTCGTACGCCTCTGTCGTCAGACCCAGGACGGTGGACGTTGCGGTCCAGACGACGTCCACAGGGACGCAGACGGACGACTTACCCGCCTCGTTGGAACCGTTGGCCTTGGGTGGAGGCGCCGTGTCCACCCCTTCCCATCCTGTGCGGCAGTCCTCAGGGGCTGCTGGGCGGGAGAGAAAAGCCTCGGGCGGAGGCACGTTGTCCGCCTCCCGCTCCACCCCAGCCCCCGGCCCCCCTCGCCCCGCCTCTCGTCTGCCTGGCCCTCGGGCTGGCGGAGGTGGCCGGAAACCCCCCGTACCTCCAAAACTCAAGGAGGGGAGGGTTGCGGCCTCGGCGGGATCGGGAGGGGCCGAGGTTGTGGATATTCCGACTCGGTCGAAATCAGAAAAATTAATTTCTAAAAATAAGTACTCCATCCTGGCTGACCTTGAGCCACCGCAAGCAGAGGAGCAGGGTGTAGCGATGGAATAGGCTGCTGCTTTATTTTTTTTAACCTTCTTAATGGCAGTGATCCACTGGAACATCTGGGGGTTCTACGCCAATTTCCAGGAACTCCAGCTGCTTTGTCGTGCTTTGAAACCTTCAGTGCTGGCGCTGCAGGAGACTCTGCAAAGAGATGGCAAGGTTTTATCTCTCTCTGGTTTTAACTCCGTTTTTAAACCCGCTGAACTGAAGCAAGAGGGATTGACGGGAGGTGTCGCTCTTTTTATTCGCAAGTCCCTTTTATACAGTACAGTTCTTTTAAGCACCCCTTTACAGGCGGTGGCAGTCAGAGTCACACTTGAGAAAACCATCACTGTCTGCTCTCTGTACCTTCCTCCTGCTGTCTTTGTTCTGAGGCAGGACCTCATGAACCTGGTCGACCAGCTCCCACGTCCGTTTTTACTGTTGGGCGACTTCAGTGGACACTCCCTGCTCTGGGGAAGTGAGATGACATCAGCCCGAGGTCTTCTCTTGGAAAACCTTCTTTCCGACATGGACTTGTGCTGTCTTAACGACAAGTCTCCCACTTACCTTCATCTGTCCTCTGGAAAGCTCTCGTGTTTAGATCTGTCGGTCTCCGATCCATCGTTGGTCCTGGACTACGAGTGGAAAGTGCACGACGATCTGCACGGGAGTGACCACTTTCCTGTCGTCCTCCGCCCCACAGATGGAGAAGGTGACTCTCTGCCTGACCGCCTGAACTATGAGAAAGCAGACTGGAGTTTTTTTTACCACGAAGATAAGAGCGGAGCTGCAGGAAGAAACAGTATTGAAAAGCAAGGACCCTGCTGACACTCTGACTCGGATCGTTTTAGATTGCGCCAAAGCAGCAGTCCCATCGTCTACCTCCAAGCCTCAGGTGCCTAGAACGCCCTGGTTCAACGCGGAATGTCGGAAGGCCCGTAAGTCTCAGAAGAGAGCGCAGCGATGCGTCTTTCGGAGACCGGAGACCGATAGCATTCGAACCCATCAACAGCTGAGGGTGAAAGCCAGGTATGTTTTTAAAAAGAGCCAGAGGAAGTCATGGAGAGATTTTTGCTCTTCCTTAACCTCCAACACACCCAAGAAGAAAGTGTGGAGGGTTTTAAAAAGAATTAAGGGCAAAAACGTATGCCCAACCTTTCATCATCTTAAACTTTCAGACGCTGTGGTCACAGAGAAGAAAGCAGTTGCCAATTTGCTTGCCTTCACAATTGAACAGAACTCGAGATCTGCTAACAAATCTGCTCGGTTTCTTAAAACCAAAAACCTGTCAGAAAAAACACCCTGTAACTTCTCTTCCGACAACACAGAGAATTACAACCTTCCTTTCACAATGAATGAACTTAAATCTGCCCTTCAGACCTGTACGGATTCCTGTCCAGGAATGGACGAGGTCCATTATAAACTCTTAAAGCACCTTCCCCAAACCTGTCTGGACACCCTGCTTAAAGTTTATAACCACATCTGGGTCACAGGCTTTTTTCCACCCTCCTGGCGGAAAGCCCTCATAATCCCGCTGCCGAAACCGGGAAAAGACCCCTCGAACCCCTCCAACTACCGCCCAATAGCACTGACCAGCTGCGCCTGCAAACTGATGGAGAAGATGGTCAACGGTAGACTGATGTGGAAACTAGAGACCGACGGCCTTCTGGTGAAAGAACAGTGCGGTTTCCGCAAGCATCGCTCTACCGTTGACCATCTGGTTCGTCTGGAAACCACTGTAAGAAATGCCTTTGTAAACAAACAACATGTGGTGGCTATATTTTTTGACTTGGAGAAAGCTTACGATACCACGTGGAAATTTGGTATTCTCTCGGACTTGCACAAGCTCGGCCGAGGACACCTGCCTCAGTTCATCCACAATTTTTTACAAGACATACAATTCCAGGTGAGAGTCGGCACCACCCTGTCTGACATTCACGAGCAGGAGCTGGGTGTCCCGCAAGGGAGCATCCTGTCGCCGGCTCTTTTCAGCATCAAAATTAATGACATCGTTCAATCCGTTCAGAAGGGATCGGACAGCTCGCTGTTCGTGGACGATTTTGCCTTATATGCAACTGGCAGCACGTATGCCAGCATCCAGCGACGGCTTCAGCTCTGCGTCAACAAAATCCAGTGTTGGGCAGAGGAGAATGGCTTCACATTTTCGTCCTCCAAAACTGAATGCATCCATTTTCATAATTTTCGCCAGTTCTATCCGGACCCTGAAATCCGTCTGGGAAAATCCACCATCCTGGCGGTCAAGGAAGCCAAATTTTTAGAGCCCTGGTCCGGTCCAAACTGGATTATGGAAGTGTAGTATACGGCTCGGCCAGACCATCCTACCTGAAACTGTTGGACCCTGTACACCACCAGGGGCTCCGTCTCAGCTTAGGTGCTTTCCGCACCACCCCTGTGCACAGCCTGTACGCAGAGGTGGGGGAACCGCCTCTTTCCAACCACAGATTGAAGCTGACCCTGAATTATTATTTGAAATTGTTTTCTGAACCTACAAACCCTGCTTATGACACTGTATTCAACAACCCTTTCGATAAGAAATTTACAGACAACCCAAACTGCATACCTCCTCTCGGACTCCGCATTCAGCCGCACTTAGAAAATGCCGATCTGGATGTCGGTGGCATCTCAGATTTCTCTAAGTTCCCTGACAGCCCTCCGTGGACCTTTACAACACCTGAGGTCCGATTCGATCTGGCCTCATACCGTAAAGACACCACCAGTTCTCTGGCCTACAGAACTTACTTTTCGGAACTCTGCCACAAATTCCCCACTTTTCAAAGTATCTTCACTGACGGTTCCAAGTCAGAGGACGGAGTCGCTGCATCTGCGTTCTGTCCCGCCTTTCCTGACCGGCCCTCAACGGAACACATCCTGTCTGACAGCTCGGTGTACACTGCGGAACTGACCGCACTGGTTCTGGCGGTAAAAATGGTTCTCTCTTCGAAACAAAAGAGATTCATGATCTTTTCCGACTCCTTGTCAGCCCTGGAGGCGATCGCCTGCAGGAATATCACTCATCCCAAACTGCTGGAATTTTATGAAGATTTTACTCTCGCAACGAAGAAAGGATACGAGGTTGTGTTGGCCTGGGTTCCCGGACATGTTGGCATTCGTGGTAACGAAAGGGCGGACCTGCTGGCCAGGAACGCTGTAAAGAAAGAATTATCCAGATCCTTTGTACCATACACAGACATGAAGCGGAAGGTGAACACTTACGTTAAGGATCTTTGGCAAGAGGAGTGGAACACCCAGACGGACAACAAGCTCTTCCAGATCCGTCCGGACCTAAAAGAGACCCTCCCTTCGGGGGTGAAGAACAGAAAGGAGGAGTCTGTGCTGTGCAGACTGCGTACGGGGCACACTTTTTTTTACTCATTCTTATTTGTTGAAGGGGGAAGAGGCCCCTCGATGCATTCCCTGTGATGAGCCTCTCACTGTGAAACACGTGCTCCTTGACTGTTGGGATCTGCATGACGTCAGACGCAGACATTACACGGCGGTTTCTTTGAAGACTTTGTTTCGTGATGTCCCTCCGTGGGCGCTGATGGACTTCTTAAAAGAAGTGAACATTTTAAACCAGATTTGAAGGTTTTAAACTATGGAAGTTTTTTTTTAACTTTGGAGTGGAAAGTTTGAAGTGGTGACTCGTTTTAATTGGTTGTTTTTTTTATCCTTGTAGTAGTTATTAACGCGGCGATAGCCTTGAGATGGCCTTAGTGGTCGGCGAGGCTCTAAGCACCATAATTTCATTTCATTTCAGTTAGGCTAAGGTGATCTGATTCCGACCGATTTTTCATGGATCTAAACCTGACCGCTTTACACAGTCACCTTCTTCCCATCATAAGTAATGCCGATCAATTCACAGCAGCAGCCTGGGAAATCCTTGTTCCATTCTTCAACAAAATAAACCAGTCGTTTTGACCAATGAGAACATCACGGGAACCCGATGGTGATGTATAGTGGCACGAAAAACGCCCCATATGTGTGTGACTTACTTGACGACAGTTTTGGCGCCAAATCGTTGTGACGTCAACGCACTGGTTTGGCAAGTTTCGCTTTACCATATAAATAACAGTTGATTCGCTAGCTTTGTCTCACATACCTATGAATAGATCATGAGTCTAGGAAGTGATTACGTTATATTTCAGCTGGTTTCAAATCTATTTTTGTCCAGGCAATCGGTCGAGGTCAGAGCCATTGGGTCAATTGGTGGATCTATTCCTGACCAGTTCAGATGTGACGTGGACTTTATTTGCGCGCGAGTGTGTGTGTGCGCGCGTGCGCACGCGTGTGTGTGTTTTGTTTCCAGTGAATATATCCCCTTTTTTGGCCATATATATATATATATACATATATATATATATATATATATATGTGTGTGTGTGTGTGTGTATATATATGTATATATATATATATGTATATATTGGTTTTGGGATGATACACATACACACACACACACACACACATATATATATATATATATATATATATATATATATATATGTATCTATGCATATAGTGTGTGTGTGTGTGTGATTCCTATGACCAGTTCTTACACACTGCACAACACACAAACACACGTGCAGGTGCAGGCAGATGCACACACATGCACATTTACAACAGGGGAGTGAACAACCTGCCTGACAGTGATATTGCGGTAACTGGCTTCAGGCAAATGGTTCAGAGCCAACACCACTTGATTCACGCCTGTGCAGAACCCCCACTAACCCCTTCCCCGTTGCAGTTAAAGTCAATTTCAGCTCCAGTAATGTACATATCCAGATGCAGATTCACATATCCAGAACTCTGGTCGGCATTAGATCAACATGGTTGGGTTTAGATCAGGCTGGTCGGATTTAGATCAGGCACACCAATGTTCTTAACAGCTTCTGAAGAACTAAAAACAGGACACAGAAAAATGACAGACTTTCTACAATCACAGACAGTCTGCGAACTAAATTGGTTTTGCTGTCAGTTGACAGTAATGCCTTGAGAACCAAAATAAGTGACTAAATCGGTTGGGTTTAGATCCACACCAAGCACACCAACATTTTTTAACAGCTTCTGCAGAACTAAAAATAGCACATAGAAACATGACAGGCGTTGTATTTGATCACAGACAGTCTGACAAAAGTTACTGACTGTGCGAATCAAATAGGTATGCTGTTAGTCTGCAGTAATGCATTGAGAACCAAAGCAGGTGATTGAACCAGCCGGAATTAAATCACTTTACCCTATCCTCAGTTGAGCAGTAATCTCTCACAACTGGTACTTAATACAGCAGAACTGCTTTTTACAATGTAAGACTATTAGTCAAGTATGTGTGTGTGTGTATATATATATATATATATATATATATATTGATACAATTTTTTTTAAATGCTTTTTTTTCCCAGGCTAGGTCCTGCGTGCTGGATGTGGGATTACTTGAGGCGCAGTGCACAAGGTGGCTTCTTCTTGCCATTGTCTGGCGGTATTGACAGCTCCTCCACTGCCTGCCTAGTGGCCTCCATGTGTCACCTGGTGGTTGAAGCTGTTAGTAATGGCCGTGAGTGTTCCATGTTCTGGAGGATCCATACTTTGTGTCATGTTGATGTTTATTTTCTCCTCATTGTGTCAGTCCAAAGATAGTAGTTGAAGGAAGAGAATTGAGAACTGTACATATGCCAGCCCAAAACCATCAAACTAGCTGGTCATAGCACATGCTTAAGAAAAGCATCCATATCTCTGGAGATCACCAGTAATGCTGTTCGACTTCAAGCTTTTGGTGGTTCAGTTTTAAATTTATGTATTTGGTTCGATTTTGTCTGCAGTCAACAGAATTTAGAACTTTCTTTAAACACAAACCCAGCTTTGAAGTCACAAGACCAAGAGAAAAGATTTTGATTTTGGACAGTACCCAAACCGTATCAGCTTTTCAACAAATGCTTAGAAAGTGATTCTGATTGTGAGAAATCATGGTATTGGCACAGTCATTAGTAAAAGGCATTCTTTTACATTGTATAAAAATGTGTGACCAGTTCTGTTTCAGACAAATTAGATGAACCAATGTTTGTGTATAGTAAGGTCAGTATTTCCAAAAACTTAGAGGCATCTAAACGATTCATCACAAAGTGGTTCTCCAACAGGAAAAAATCTACTATCTGGTTATGTACAGAGTAAAGATTGGAATTATGTCCAGAATGAATATTTCTATGATCATTTCTGATGTTTATTTTTCTTTCTTTTTTTTTTATTAAGAAAAAAAGGTGATGTCATAGAATAGTCATTGACTGTACAATAGTTGATTTATTTCAGTTTTCTTTTGGTACAAAGGAATTGGTCAACTGAAGAATCACAATTTAAAAAGAAAATATTTTTCTGAAAAGTGTTCACAGGAATGTTTGTAAGAATCTTGCACAGATTTAGGGTGCATGCTGGTGTTGGTTGATGATACCATGGCATATTTGTTTGGTTGCAGGAAAGTCAGTGTTGACAGATGTCCAGCGCGTAGTCGGGCAGTCAGACTATGTGCCCAAAGACCCTCGAGAGCTAGCTGGTCTTATCTTCACCACATGTTACATGGGCTCAGAAAATTCCTCCAACGAGACACGAAACAGAGCAGCTCAGCTTGCTCATCAGATTGGCAGGTTAGTAGACTTTCACAGCAGTGCAGTCCAGTTGGTGTACCATGATTTTTGGCCTACAAGGCATGCAGCGCATTAGGCGCATCCCTTGAATTTACAGGCATGAGATTTTTCCGACTGTAGTCGGATTTCCGACTGAAAATTGGCTCCAGAGGCCATTTTTGAGATTCGCATAAATCCGTTGAGAAAATCGGAGGGGTGGAGGGGGGGTGAGTTTTTTTCCGACCCACGAAGGTTGCACGAACGTTGTCCGACCGATCGACAAGACAGACCCACAGTGTTTGCTAAAATGCCCATGTTTGGATAAGTGAACCAATTCAGAATAAGTGTTCCGTTGCTCCTCTGTCATCATTCAGCTTATCCTTATTCGGTCGGGATTACAAAACTCACTTGCGGGCTTCACGACTTGCAAAGATACCTGATTTCGTTGATCGTCTTCAGTCATTGACAAAATGAGAAAACTCACAAAGGATTAGAGGATTTTTGCAGCAGAGATCAATAAAGGAGTGAATAATAAATGGAACTGGGTCTGGCAAGATGAGATCGTGAAAACAGAAGTGAAGAATAAAAAAAAAAAAAAACTTTACGGGTAGGCGACGTCATTCACAAAATGGACACTGCGGGCAAGGCCAAGTGCAGTTGGTGTCAGATTGTATATGAGTGCAACTCTTCAGTCTAGGCACAGAAATCTGTTTTCACATTTGCATTAAAAATGGAGCGTCCGTTTTCTAGAAGAAAAAAGAAAGAATGAAAAAGCTGATGGGCTGTTCTATATCGTTTACCGATGATCTGTCAAAAATGAAAACGGAATGCTCATTCAAAAGCGTTGTTGGTTGACCCCTTGAAGTCCGAAAGTTTCCTAACGCACTGTGAAAAGCACGCACGCGCGCACATGCGCGGCACAGACATTTGAGCGCGCGCACACACACACAAACTTGCGCACACGCACAGATACATCAGTGCGCGCGGCGGTGGGTACATCTGCTTGACGCTCTGTTCATTCAGCAGAAGCTGCCAACCTTTGCCACTGTATGCACAAGTAACATTCAGTGTTGAAACAGAAACTTTGTAGCAACTTATTGACGTCAGTGTCTTTTCTGACACAGCCGACCTTCTGTAGTACAGACAGTTCATGGCAAGAGTCAGTGTATTTAGATTTGAGACCTATTGCCGGCCAGATTACCAAAGTCACACACGCATGCACAAACACAGCAGAATTGAATGTGCGTGCGCGCGCGCACACACACACACACACTTTGAAAAAAAAACCACATGACTGCATTCACATATACACATACTCTTTCTTATTTTATCTCTCTCTCCTTCACACTTGCACATGTGCACGCATAATATTATGAGCACTCACACAATCACACAGAGCTTAATAATATGCACATACATGTGCACACTCACACACACTTCTCTTTCAAGCACACACACACGGAGATTGAACACACACACACACACACACACACACACACACACACACACACACACACAGAATTGTATTTAAAGCAATGCACACATACAAACTTGCACTTTTTCCTCCCACCTTCTCCCCTCTCTCTCTGTCTCTTTGTCCCTCTTGCCCTCTTTCTGTTTCTCTCTCTCTTTCTTGCATATACACACAGAGTTGTGTTGAACACACACACACACACACACACACACACACACACACACACACAGAGGGATCTATTGAATTTGAAAGCAGTGCATACACATGCACAAATATAACTTGCATTCTTTCCTCCTACCATCTCCCCTCTCTTTCTGTCTGCCTCCCTCTCTGTCTCTCTCTTGTTTATACACACAGTTGAATTGAAACCACACATACACACGCATGTGCACATTCATGCTCGCTTGCTGTCTCTCTCTCTCTTTCTTTCTCCCCTGAACACACACACACACACACACACACACACACACTCACACACAGTCCATGCTGGGGAACTCTCAGCGGATCATCCGCTATTTTCAGCAGAAGAGCAGTTGATTTCAGAGAGAAAAAAGTCACTCCGAAACCCCTCGCCCCCCCCCCCCCCCTTGCGCAGACTTCGCTTTCATGATTTGCTGAGGTACCCCTCCCCTCTCTCTTTGAGTCTCCTA
Organism: Babylonia areolata; assembly: GCF_041734735.1. Classification (NCBI taxonomy): domain Eukaryota; kingdom Metazoa; phylum Mollusca; class Gastropoda; order Neogastropoda; family Buccinidae; genus Babylonia; species Babylonia areolata. The sequence continues at coordinate 50,400,125 of NC_134881.1, read as the reverse complement.
CCAGTACTGAGGGAATGGGGGTGGGGGGAGGAGGAGGGAAGGGTATGAAACCACTGTCAATGACTGTGGCAATTTTGGCATTGAGCCAAGACGCTGACAACTAGCTCCAGCTGAGAATCCATGACTGCTGAAAGTGATATATCCAGTCACAGACCCACCCCCTCCTCCCTCCAGTCATTCCACTTCCCCCTTTCTTTCCTCAACCAACACACATGCATGTCAGTGGAACAGAGACTACAGCTGAAGAGACCAGATGGTCAGTTATATTGGTACAGTGCAAACTTGTGTGCTAAGAACATTTTCCTTGAAAACACGCACACACACACACACACACACACACACTGTCACTCACTCACTCACTGACACAAAGAGTTTAACACACAGAGAGTTGTATTTAAAGCAGTGTACATACATGAACTTTAACTCTTTCCTCCCATGTCCAGCCTGACCCCTATTCTCAATCTCTTTGTCTGTCTGTCTGTCTCTCTTTCTCACATAGAGTTGCATTGAAACCACACACACACACACACACACACACAGACACGATTTTGAAAATCATGCCCCCAAGGCTGACTTTACAGGTTTGGAAGCAAAAACACTTCAGTTTAGGAAGAATTGGACTGATTTTTTTTTGTCTTCTGTGGGTTGGAATACCTCAGCAGCATTAGTGGTCCGCAAGTGCAGATTTTATGGTTTGAAATTGAGAGAAACCTTCAGTTTCAGGCCCCCACCTTTCAGACTCAATCACAGTTTCCAAATCTCATGCCTGATTTAACAATAAAAATTTAATTTTGAACTCGTATAAGGCGCATACATCAGATAAGCCGCAAAGTGAAAGTCCTCTATTTTGTCTCTGCTAACAGCAGATGTTGTTTTCCAAGTAGTTATATCATCTTCGGAAAACTGGATCGGAATCCAACTCGTTATCATATGCTTGTTGACTGGGCTCTGTTGCTGCATTTATCTGCTCTGTTATCTGCTGCTTTCTTTTCTATTTTTCACACATTTTTTTTTATATACATTTTTACAGCCTTCAGTCGAATGTACACTGTTGTAAAGCCCCAGTTCATTAACTTGTTCAGTCAGAATCCAGTCTTTTCAGTCCCGTCCTCCATTTTGCTTTGCGTTCTGCTATCGATTTCTCTACTTTTGCACCCATGAATTTATTCCCAAATCAGACACTGCTCTTTTTTCATGTTTAAGGGTGAACTGTGATCAAGTTCAGTTGAAATATTGTGTGATATGTGATTTGGTTTCAATTTGATTTGATGGTGAACATGAACCATGTCGAATCGAACAGTGGCAAGACCGAAGTATTGCTGTTCATTGTGATCATGAACGTTTATTGTGATTAGCGATGTTGTCATTATTGAGTTTGTTGTGTCAAGTGGCCCTGCTTGGTGGTCAGAGTTTAGTTTTCAGGCACAGATAGGGCGCATACAGCTGATGGGACACAGGGTTCAGATTTGAGTTTTAAAATAGTGCCTTACAGGCTGAAAATTACGGAAAATACATTTATGAGTGATGGCTATGGTCCTTATAATTATGGTCAGATTATTCTGATATTCTCTATGTGTAGGCATATGGCTAGCTTATGAAAATGCCAGCCATTTATCAGATGTAAGTTGGGACTGGTAATTTCCTTCCTCAAGTGAAGTTCATTTATCCCCTCAGCAACATGTCAAACATCAGAGTGATTCACCACAATCAGATGTATGCCATTGAAATGAATCTGGTTCAGAAAGGGGGTTACAAGATCAAGAGAAATCAGACAGAAATATAAGCTGAGTGGCTAGGTCATTGACTTGAATCCCTTGTATTTGTGAGGCCTGTGGTTTGAGTCCAGGGATGCATATTCTTACAGTCCCAGGTCAACATACATTCTGACCTGTTAAGATTTTGGAGGAAAATCGGCATATATGTAAGACGTGTATACATGTGGAAAGAAAAAAAGGGGAGAATAGGAAGGTGGTGTTGGATTGTAGTGACTTACACCCAGGAGGTCTTTGCGCGAATTTCACTCAGAGAAAACTGTTGTGACTGAAGAGCAACACAAGACAATACAGTACAATACAACACAGTGCAATGCGATGCAACACAATACAACATTGTGATGCAGTAAAAATTACAATGCAAGAGAAAATTGGTTGAATATGAAAAGTGTGCAAAGCAAAATAGTTGTGTTCAAAAAAGGCCTAAGAGAGCAAGATTTCATGAAGGCCTGCTGCAAGAAATGAAAAAGGGTGTTCCTCAGTTTCATTAAATGGGTTACCTATGGTGGGTCACATCATGCTTCAGTTCATTGCAACTAAGAGGGGTCTCATGCAACAAAGTTTGTGTTGCATGCAGCAATATCAACTGTTCCAGTTTCCATGATATTATTATTACTATTATTATGAGCATTTACGCCTAATCTTGAAAGTAAGCCCTAGGTGTTTACAAATAGAACATATACATAAATATCAAAATGAAAAAAATTGAACACAAGATAGCAAACATTATTAAAAAATTATTCACCCCCTCCACACACCCACACCCACACCCACAACACACACTAGCACACATGCACACACACACACAAGTCATAGCACAGGATCATAAATAGTACACAATCCAAAATACAACCAATGAATTTTTAAACTATCAAAACTCACTCACTCACTAATAGTCACTGTAGTTCATACTGGAGAGGGATGAGCTGTTGAGAATTATTCATGAGGGGAAAAGGTGGGTCTTCAGACTGGATTTAAAAGATTGCAGTGAAGATGAGCGATGGAGAGGCTGAGGATGTCGATTCCAAAGAATGGGAGCTTGGTATGAAAAACTGCATTGGCCATACCTTTTGGTTCGAGCAGAGGGGATCAGAAGCATGCGGGTGTCAGAAGAAGAGCCGAGTTGGCTTGAGGGTATATAAGGATGAATGTGATCAGAAAGATACTGTGGACCAGATGCTGCAGTAGACTTGAAACAAAGAGAGATGACTTTGTAAATAATTCTTTCTTACACTGGGAGCCAGTGTAAAGCATGAAGGAGTGGAGAGACGTGATCAAATTTAAAGAAATGAAAGACAAGACGAGCAGCATGGTTCTGGATTTTCTGAAGCCTAGCAGTGAGATAGCTTGGTGAACCAACAAGCAGGAAATTACAATAATCCAGGCAGGACAGCACAGAGACACAGAAGAGAGTTTGGGTTGCATCTTCAGTCAGGAGATGATGAATGGATGCAATTCTGCAAATTTCAAAGTAACACAGTTTGCATAGATTTGCAGTATGCTGCTGATAGGAAAGAGACTGGTTGAGTATGACACCAAGATTACGGACGGAAGAGGAAAGAGGAATGTCGGTGCCACTGAGAGAGACTGAGGAAGGAAGAGAGACTGAGTGGCAAAGTATTGGTGGAGTGATTATCATGATTTCAGTTTTATCCTCATTTGATTTTAGCTTATTTTCATTCATCCATGTCTTCAGATCAGATATGCAGGCCTGAGTAGAGTCAATGAGAGAGGTAAGGAGAGACAGAGGTCCTGACAGAAGCTACGGTGGGACAACGAATGATGACTGACAATGGTGGAAATCGGTTGTATAACAAACACAATGGGCCCAAGCACAGAGCCTTGTGGCACACCAAACTGTATGTCAGAAGGGGAGGACGAATGACTGCAAACAGAAACAACATTGGACCGATCAGACAGATAAAAGTGGAACCATGAGAAGCAAGATCGCAGATTCCAAAAGTGCGTTTCAGACGGTTGAGGAGAATCTGATGATCAACAGTATCAAAGGCAGCTGAAAGATCAAGGAGGGAGAGAATACTATCTAATGAAAAGCTCCAGCTGGACCACATGACAACATGATGACAGGCAGTGATGGAAATCAAACTGAACTTTGTGGAAACCAAACTGATAGACTTGTGTCATGATGACCAAAATTTGCAGGGTATTTCTTCAATGATTTTGTGTAACAGAATACATAGGGCAGGTCCTTTATCTTCTATAACTACAGGTGCATGGCAAGCCAGAATTTGCCAGTAGAGTTTCAAATCAAGGAGCTGTTCAGCTATCTGTGTCAAATGAATTTACAGTGATTAGGGATATGCTGCATACAAAAATGATAACAAGCAAGGGCTTTATGTTTCTACATGTGAGCGTTTCATGACAGGAATGTGTTGCGATCTGTTGGTCCTGTCTTGTGTGAAAGGTCAAGGTAATGACAGAAAGATCCCCAAGATGTAATACAGCACATGAAAGATAATGTTTCAAGTATAAAGGCTGTCTGGTCAACACAGACCAAAGAGCAAAGGTAGTGGGAAAAGAATATCTTTTCAGGAAAGGTACTTGATAAAAATATGTCTTGAAATACATCCACAGGTAGCTTTTTTTTTCTGGATATTGTCTTTTCTTACATCCAGAAAGAACTTTAGAAATATAACATTTTCACACACACTCGCACTCTCTCCCTCTCTCTCTCTCTCTCTCTCTCTCTTACATACATACATACAAACATGCACAGCAGAAGCATTCCCAAGTCTTGATTTTAGTCTAATGGGTAGAAAATTGTTGACTTGTTTATAAGAGATACTTCAGCTAATGGCACATGACCTTTTTCATAAATTCCATTGTGTGTTGTTTTTTTTTTGTTTTTTTTTCTTTTCTTTTTCTGTTCCATGTATGCAGTCACCATCTGAGTATAAATATCGACATGGCAGTGTCAGCTTTGTTGAAGATTTTCTCCACTGCAGTGAGTATGGTGCCACGGTTCAGAGTCCATGGCGGCAGCTTACGAGAAAACTTGGCTCTCCAAAATGTTCAGGTGAGATTAATGTTTTGTAATACAGATTTTTGTTTTGCTAACCATTCTGACTGACTTTTTTCCTGAAGCAAAACATACAAAACATTCTTTGGTGTAAAATTCACTCTTAATGTCATATAATTATTCTCTACAGAAAGTGAAGATACAGGCAATGGTGTGGGGACACTATAGATGGCTGGTAGACACATAAGCTGTACAGAGTTCCTGGGGAATGATTTTGGTCAGTTTTGATTAGAACAAAATTATGTGATAAGCTTGAAGTGATTGTTGTGCAGGCGCGAGTGAGAATGGTCCTGGCTTACCTGTTTGCTCAGCTGTCGTTGTGGGCCCGGGGTCGCTCTGGGGGTCTGCTGGTGTTGGGCTCGGCCAATGTTGATGAAAGGTGAACTGGGTGTCTTTCTCTTTTTCTGCCCCTCCTCTTCATCCTGTCTGTCTCTCAGGATGCACTGTTTCCTTGGACAGTCTGTGTGCCGTCTCTTTGGCTGGAAGAGTCTTTTTTTTTTCCTTTTTTTTAACTTTTTTTAAAAATTTTCCAAAAACATGTATACAATACAGAGAATAGTATGAAACAAATAATATACAACGAACAGTAGCATCTTCCACTACAGAGAGAGAGATAAGACAAAATAAAATAAAACAGACTATAGCAAGGCAAAACAAATCTGTAACAACAACATCAACAGCAATAACAACAACAACAAACAAACAAACAAAAAAAACAAAAAAAGGAAGATTTGTCCAATCATTCAATCAATCAATGCTTACACCTTAATGATTGTAGTAATCATGGTGATTTAAGATGACATTAATAGTAAATAGCCTGGACCAGTTGTGACATAGCAACAGCATCAAATGTATCAACTATTACAGTAATGGTATCTAGGGTAAGGCGAAAGCGAGTGGTGGCATTATAATATCATAATAATAATGAGCATGAGTATACCACTTCTGCATTATTGGAAAAGAAAGCTTGTAGCTGATCACATTGTAAAGACAACAGCAACCATAAAAGTTTAAAAAATAAACAAATAATACATATGAGAAATAAATAAAGACATGTTAGTACAAAGTAAGGACTGTTATACAGAATGGTAACTATGGAACATGTGAAATTATGATTAAGTAACAGTTTCCATAATTGGAAGGTAACTGTTCCACTTTGTACGGAAAGCATGATGGTTCATTAGTATATAAGATGCATGTTCTTCGATTTTGTATCTGCATCTGAGCTGTGTTTTAAATGCATTGAGTTGTGGTGGTTGTTTATTGAATTTGCATTTGTACAGAAAGTTTTTGGCAAGTAAAATAATAAAATCTAAAATGTCATCTGTAGCAAATGCGTGTGAGTTTCCAAATAAAACTAATTCTTCACATAATTGGGCATTATATACATTATTGGATTTGTTATTAATATCAGTTTGGAAAGCAGTCCAAAATCTCTGCACAATCTCACATCTCCAAAAAAGGTGTTCAGTGGTTTCTGGATGTGATCCACAGAAGCTACATTTATCATTATGAGAGATATTCATCTGTTTCAGTGATTTGTTTGTTGCAATAATCCTATGAACTAATCTTATTTGAAACCATTTTTAAGTTAACGTCACTTATTTTGTGTATTTTGTGAAATGTCTGTTTCCAATTAATGTTCAGTTGCAACAAATCGTTCAATTTCTTACAGCATTTAGGGGTCGTATTGTTTTTAACTAGAGTATCGTAATAAACTTTTGTTCCTTTTTTCACTGAATATATCATTTGTAATGATTTTCTCATCTGCAAAGCAGTGTTATTATCAATTTTAATGTTTAGGTTTTTTATATAATTTCTAACTGACCTTATGCAACCATTTAAAGTAAGGAAATTTGTTATATTTCCATGCTTTTGACTAAAATCTTCATAGGAAAGGAAACTGCTGTCCCCGTGTACTAGATGAGAAATATTCCAGACCCCCTTTTCCATCCAGTTTCTGTATGATAAAATCTTACTTCCAATTTTAATATTTTGGTTCAGAAAGATTGGTTCTGCTAAAACTTCTTTACTACTTAATAGTGGGACCTTCTGACAAAATTCTTTGTAGGCTTGGAAAACATGAATCCAGAACTTATTCTTATCATTAGGTGTTGGTAGACAGGGTCCATATCTATCAATATCTTTGATAACTGGATTGCTTTCTTTTATTATTATTGTCCATTTATGGTTTGAAAACTTTAATTTACTTATCCAGCTCAGTTTAAGACCTTTAATAAATTGTTTGATGTCAAACATTCCTAATCCTCCTAATATTGTACTTTTAATTACTGTTCTACTTATTCGATCCTGTTTTTTGTTCCAAATAAACTTGAAACATGCCTTCTGCAGTTCATCAATATATTCATCAGGTGGATTTGGTAGAAACATCCATAACTGGGTTATTTTTGATAAAATCAGTGACTTGAGAACAGCTATCCTTCCTAAAGGGGTAATCGGTCTTTTTATCCATATTCTAAATAACATTCTAATTTCAGACATTTTGTCTTTATAGTTTAATTCCTCACATTCTTCTAAATCAACAGTAAACCACACTCCTAAGATTTTAAATTTTGGTGGGTTCCACACCATTTTTAAATGAGGTAGATATCTAATTTGACATTGTTTTCTGCTACCCAGCCATATTGCTTGAGTTTTACCTGTATTCATAAATAATCCTGAAAAACTACTAAATGAGTCGGTTGTCCTTATGATCTCCTCAAACGATATTCTATCTCCTTTGGTCATCAGTTGGGTGTCATCTGCAAACTGTGCAATTTTATGATCTGTATTGTTAATATTAATACCTTTAATCAGTTTATTTTCTCTTATCATTATGCCAAGGATTTCAACACATAAAAGAAATAAGTAGGGTGAAATGGGATCACCTTGACGACATCCTCTCTCTACTGGAAACCAAGAAGACGCCGTTCCGTTTACTACTACTGCTGATTTAATATTTTGATAAAAAGTACTTATCCATCTACAGAAGACTGGACCAAATCCAAATGCTTTTAACACTTTCATCATGAAAGTGAAGTCAACAGTATCAAACGCTTTTTCAAAATCTATACAAATCAATAAACCAGGCAACTGCTTTGAATTTAAATAATGAATCATATCATATATTAATCTAATATTGTCACCAATAAATCTGTTAGACATAAATCCTGTTTGGTCATCACTAATTAAAGAGGACAGCACAGACTTAACTCTATTTGCTAAGCTAGAAGATCCAATTTTATAAACAATATTTAATAAAGATATCGGTCTCCAGTTCTTAATAAATTCTCTTGGTTTGTCACCCTTTGGTATACAAATTATTATGCCTTCTTTCTGTGTTTGTGACAGTTCACCTTTCTTCAAACCTTCATTTAGTGACCTGACAATTAAGTATCCAAGATCCTTCCAAAAGAATTTTAAAAATTCGGCAGAAAAGCCGTCAGTACCTGGACTCTTATTGTTCTGCATGCGTTTAAGTGCCTGGGTAGCTTCTTCATAAGTAATTTCACCCTCAAGGTTTTCTATTTCTGTATTACTAAGTTTAGGCATTTCCTTAACAATATCTGCTATTTCACATGTTTGAATAAGTCTCTTTTTATATAAATGTTTATAGAAATCATGAACCTCCTTTAATATTACATTATGTTCATGGAGTTCTTCTCCTTTGTCTGTAACTAATTTCTTCATACTCTTATTTACAAAGTGCCTTTTTTCAAGATTACAAAAGTATTTTGATACTTTTTCTCCTTCTGCTATCCATCTGGCCCTTGAACGCATGAGTACTCCTTCCATCTTCTTTTTTCTAATATCTACAAGTTTTAACTTATTCTCTTCTATTCTATCATTTTCTTGACATGTTCTGACATTCCTGCTTTCTAAGTTCTGTATTTCTATTTCTAACTGTTGTTCTTCCTCCTCTGTTTTACGTTTTTTCATTGTGGCATACAAGATTGTTTTTGATCTAATCTTCATTAATAGAACATCTAACAATAATTGGTCTGATATTACAAACTGTATTTCGGACATTGGAATGTTTCTTAATTCTTCATAATTGTATACTGGAACTGCATATTCTCTAATAACTTGTTTGATTTCTTCTTTGATTTCATTTACATAATCTATATCTTTCAGTAAAGAATTGTTGAATTTCCAAAAAGATTTTCGTTTAATATTTTCACCAAATGAAAGTTTAAGAACTATCATTGAATGGAAGAGTCATTTAATGCATACACATTAGTATTCACATGTATAATTCTGTAGATTTGTTTATAATAGTGTGATATTTATCTGTTTAATAACTTTAGCTTTACTGAAAATGTATGCTTTAATTTCATTCTTTGAATTATGTTTTGACCAGTTGTTTATTGAAAGGCTTTATTTCATATTCAGTAACAGGTTGATACAAAAATCATTTAAGAATATCTTGTTTTTGTTTAATGTAAGTGTGAACTTTCGAAAGTGCACCTGTGCTGTGTGCTGTGCTGTGGCTTCTTCATACATGGAAGATTTCCTTCTTTTTCAGTCTGCGTGGTTACATGACCAAGTATGACTGCTCCAGTGCTGACATCAATCCCATTGGTGGTGTCAGCAAAACTGACCTGCGCATGTTCATTAGCCACTGTAAGGAACGCTTTGGGTTCACTTCCCTGGAAAGGTAGGATGAAGAATTTGGCTCTAATAGGCCCATTCCCATACTGTAGTTCTGTACCAATTTAGTTAAGATAGGGTGCTGACAAATTGTGCTGCTGAACTTTTTTTTACCCTTAATAAAAGCTTCTTTTCTCTGAATGATCCACATTTACCATTTCAGAGTGCAGTTGTTGTTACCAGTGATCAAAGAGCCAAATCCATACTTGTTCAGAGGTACATTTTTTTTGCAGTGCGGTCATTGTCACATTCAAAGTGTAAACAATTTAGGAGGAAAACAGACAGGAAAAAATCAAATAGAACAAGAAAGAGAGAAGAAAAATTAATTTGAAAAATGGACATTTAGAGAGATGTACCATTGACTTTATGATACACATCATTTTTACATAACATTAACATTACATTAAAACCCTTAGAGAAAAAATGTTGCAGTCTTGTGATCAGTGCCTGCTTGGTATTCCAGCATTTACAGTGCTCCACCCACTGCAGAACTGGAACCACTGTCAGATGGTGAACTTGCTCAGACTGATGAGGTATGTAGTAGTTTGTGGTTAAGATTTTGTTCGTCTTCTTGTTTTGTCTGTTGTAACAGTACTTACATTTCAGGGGGTTAGGGGGTGCACGGGAGGGGTAGTACCTCTAGAGGGGGGGTTTGTCACGCTCTTCCGGGAGTGGTTTGTCCTCTGTTGGTCCCCACCGGCACCCAGCTCTCACCTATGGGTCCTAGAAGCTGCTAGCATGCGGCAGCGCCCATCCCCCGGGCAACGGCTTTGACAGGTTGGCTAAACTAGGTGAGGGCAGCCGATGGGTCTCAAACCCTCGGTGAGTTAGGGCTTGTCTATCCAAGCATGTGAAGACTGGATCCGGCAGACTCTGCGAAAGAACCTTCAAGGTTCAACGGAGAGGAAGGCGGTTGCAGCAGAGCACTGTGGAGTGCTGAGGGCAGGATGAGGCACATAGGACATCCTGCTCATCCACTGCATCCGTTTCCATCTCCAGTCGTCTTGACCTCGTCTTGCCACTGGATACAGACGGTCTTGGACAAGAGAGTGAGGTCGACAGTGCACAACTCCTCCTCACTATAAACAAAGTCATCGTGCAAGTCATCAGTCATCCTTCATCCCATACCATCATTTTCTCCAAGCCCTGCGGCGACAGGTGAGCGACGAAGCGACAGGTGGGGGTACACAGGCAGTCCGTAGCTGCCGACCTGCACACAGGCGGCTCAGGCCATAGGGTCATTTTTTCAACGACTGGAGCAGCGGTGGAAATCGGCAGCCCCCTGAGTGACTGAGCAGCCCTCTTCAGGACAGCACTGCTCACCTCCATGAGGAAGGGTCTAGAAAAGGTGCCCTAAACATTGCCTGCTCCACACCACCCTAGTCAGCATACCGCGGCTGACGGAGACCCTACTCAAGCGGTCGACACACAAAGGAAAGAAAGAAGAAAACAAGGAGCACTCCATTGACCATTGCCCACATGGAACGTGCGTACGCTTCTGGACAGAGGCGACTCGGACAGACCACAGAGATGGCACAGCACTCATTGCAATGAACTAGCCAGGTACAACATTGGCATCACTGCCTTAAGTGAAACCAGACTGCAGAAGAAGGCGAACTCTGTGAGTGAGGCACAGGCTACACCTTCTTTGGAGTGGTCGTGGACCTGAAGAGAGGCGTGAGGCTGGAGTTGGCTTTGCAGTGAAGACAACCCCTCGTTGGCAAAGCTGGCTGGCCTCCCTATAGGAGTGAATGATCGCCTGATGACGATGAACTCCCTTTATGCAACGGGAAGAAGTTTACCACCATTGTTAGCGCCTACGTGCCCACCATGACCAACCCGGATGAGATCAAGGACAAGTTCTACGAGACCTGAACGCTGTCATCACCACTGTTCCCAACGCAGACAAGCTCATCCTTCTTGGTGACTTTAAACGCGAGAGTTGGCTGTGACAGCACCTCCTGGGAAGGCGTGATCGGGAAGCATGGGGTTGGTAACTGTAACAGCATTGGCCAACTACTTCTCCAGACATGTGCCGAGCACGACCTTCTTATCACAAACACCATCTTCTGCCTCCCTACCCGTAACAGGACGTCATGGATGCATCCTCGCTCTGGGCATTGGCATCTCTTCGACTTTGTCATCTTCAGGAAGAGGGACAGGTAGGATGTACGAGTCACAAGGGGCCATGTGCGCGCCGAGTGCTGGACAGACCACCGCCTTATCATCTCCAAACTCAACCTCCGCATCCAGCCCAAGAGACGGCCTCAGGGCATGAAAGCACTCAAACACCTGAATGTCAACAAGCTGGAGCTAAGCAACATCAAGCAGAGCTTTGCTGACACCCTGGAGGAACGCCTTGAGTCCACCGTGCTGGAACAACCAGAATGTGGAGGCAGCATGGGGCGCACTGCAAGAGACGGTGTACAACACTGCCATGGAGTGCCTGGGGCCTTCTGTTAGGAAGCTTAAAGACTGGTTTGACGAGAACTGCACTGAGATCAAGCAGCTGCTAGAAGACAAACGCCAAGCCTACAGAGACTACATTGAAGATCCCAAGTCACAGTCAAAGAAAAGACATACTGAAGAGCGCACGCAGCACCATCCAGCTGAAGCTGCAGCAGATGCAGGATTCCTGGTTGAGCAACAAAGCTGATGAGATCCAGGGCTTTGTAGACAGGAACGACATGAAGAACTTCTATAACGGCCTGAAAGAAGTCTACGGTCCCATCACCTCCGGATCTGCTCCACTCCTCAGTGCTGATGGTTCTACCCTGATCACTGACAAGGACGAGATCCTTGAGAGATGGGTTGAACACTTTGACAGCGTACTAAACCGCCCTCCACCGATCAATGACGAAGCTATCGACCGACTCCCCCAGGTGCCAGTCAGTGAGTCGTTGGATGCCATTGCCAACTTTGGAGGAGACCCAGAAAGCTATCCGTCTGCTATCCAATGGCAAAGCCCTGGCTCAGACTCCATTCCAGCTGAGGTCTACAAAGAAGGTCGGTATGGCACTGACTGAGAAGCTTCATCAGCTGTTCCAGCTCATCTGGCAGCATGAGGCAGTTCCACAGGACTTCAGAGACGCTTCCATCATACACCTGTACAAGCACAAAGGAAATCCGTCAGCCTGTGACAACCATCGTAGGATATCCCTGCTGTCCGTCACAGGCAAGACTCTGGCCAGAGTGCTACTCATACGCGCACCTGTGAGCAAGGGTCTCCTACCAGAGAGCCAGTGTGGCTTCTGGAACAGAACTGCGGGCGGGACTATCGACATGGTGTGTTTGCTGCCAGGCAGCTCCAGGAGAAGTGTCAGGAACAGAAGCCGACCTTTTACTTCCCACGTATGTCGATCTGACCAAGGCCTTCAATACTGTTAGCAGCGATGGCCTTTGGAGAATCATGCGACAAAGTAACGGTGGTCCCATAAAGTCCATCACCATCATACGGCAACTACACGATTGGATGCTGGCCGAGTCCAAGACAATGGAGAGACTTCAGAAAACCACCCTGTCCACCAACGGACGTAAGCAAGGGTGTGTTCCTATGCCCCCCTACCCTGTTCAGATCCTCATAGTTATCAGCCATGCTGACAATGCCTTCACGATACGCTGACGTAGCATTGGCCATCAGGTACCGCACACAAGGCTCACTCTTTAAACCTCAAGGAGGCCTTCAACGCAGAAACCCAAGGTGCGACACACTCACAATACCGCGCATCACGACTCCTGTTTGCTGCCTGACTTGCGCGCTCGCAACGCAGTCACTAACTACTACTACCGCTGGAAATGCACATACAGTGTCGGCCCAAGTTCTCTGCTGCCTGTGAGAACTTTGGCCTCAACAATCAGCACACAAGAGCGACACTGCGGTTGAATGCGCCTATACCACTCCATCATACAAGACCCTTACGTCTGACAAACCAAACATCTTCCATCAACGGGCAACGACTGAGACGCGGTGACAAGATCACATACTAGTTCAGTACACTCTCTCGCACAGTTTTCATCTAGCGACGACACAAGGTGCTTGGCCAGACTCTACCAACAAGCCAGCGCTTGCCTTCGCAGACCTCCATAAGAAACGTTTGGAACAAGATAGCATCACCCTGGAATACGAAAGCTCAAAGTATACAAGGCCATACAGTTCCTTCACCACACTGCTCTATGGCAGCTCGAAATCATGGATGGTCTACAAACGCCACGCAAAAAGCTGAACCTCTTTCACACCCCCAGCCTCAGAAACTTCTCACTCGCATATAAGTGGCCAAGAGAATGATCCCTGACACAGATGTGTCTCTCAACTCGGGCAAACTTTTTTTTTTTTTTTTTTTTTTTTTGCTGCCTCATCATCTGCAGTTTCAGTGGCATTATTCCCATGCGCTCATTTAGATTTCCCCCATACACGGCCACACCCAGGTTCATCCATCGCAGTTCCAGCGTCGGCAGTCCACAGGGGAACCATCGATGGTTAGGTGCCAGGAGGCCACACACCAGAGGAGACCCTGCACTGCTGCTGAGTCAGTTCGGTGGTGTTCAGTGGTGCCTGTTCTGTTTTAACGTACTTAGGACACCACCTACTAAGCCCCCCCTACTAATGACAGTAAGGCTTAGTCGCGGAGCCAGACTAGAGTGAGCGTCCCTCCCAGAGTGGAGACCGCCACCCACATCCCTCAAACAACAGCCCCCCATGAATCTGCCGAAACTGACGACATTGACAGGACTCACCCCAAGCACGGAAGTGGAGGGTATCGAAACTGAGGTCACCATGAGAGCAGGGCATGAAAGGCCACAGACTTTGAGACTATTTTGTTTATATTGATGACGATGAAGGAGGAGGAGGATGACGATGATGATGACGATGTTGCTATGGAGGGTCCATTTTGGTTTGGGACTGCGTGACAAGGCTGTACTCTACGTTTCCTGTCATAATGATATCCCGGCGTTAACCAGGCCTGAGAGGTAGAGACACTTGCAGTGTTGGTCAGGTAAATTAGAGCAACACAACAAAGACGCATCCTTGAAGTGGATGACACTCGACTGTTGTGGTCCCAGTCTCCCATTTAAGCCCACAGCACACTCAACTCTGGTAGGAGCCGGCCACAGGCCGAAGAAAAACCCACCTCCGCAGGGATTTGAACCCGCATCCTCCCAGCTGTCAGTCCGTGACGCTAAACACTTCGCCACGGCGGTCTGGTCACTCGTGCAAACTTGCCCAGCATCTACAACCATCATCTTGATGCAGGCCCTGCTGCGTTGGGCAGGACCATGTAGTTCGCATGCCAGAGGACGACACCATACTACCTGAAGAACATCCCATGTACATGCGATAACTCCTCCATGGATCAAGCGCTCCCACCATGGAGGCTGCTCAAACAGAAGACGCCTTCAAAGACAGTCTGAAAGCTTCTCTGAAGGCCAGTCAACTTCAACCCTCAACACAATGGTGATGACTGCAATGGACATACCAAAAGTGGCATTCAGCTTAGTCCACAAAGTGCGTCAAATCCTGTGAGGCCAACAGAAGCGCTGGCAGTCACAGCACCGCAGACAACCCAGGAAAAGAAAGTGCCAGCAAGCTCTCCGACACCGCCACCCATCCCCTGTCCACAACTGCGTTCTGACTTCCGGGCGCGATTGGCCAACCAGTCCATCTCGCACATCCACACAAGCCCAACCCACCTAACCCACCAGGATGACTAGATCGACCCTCGTCGATCCCGAATGACGAACCCCACTTTACATTTCAACACTGGTGTGGGCATATTCTCCACTACACAACTAGTTATGTGATTCACACACACACACACACGGCCTGCTAAAAACATAAAATTCTGCAGATTCTTAACCATCTGATGGCAACGGTATCCAGCATCAACCAGCTGTGCGCTATCCAGATTACCCATAATGTGGGCTTTGAATCGTCTTTTGTTTGGTGATTTTTCTTGATGAAGTGTGTATGGCTGTGTATCAATTTAGTCTTATGCATTATGCGTCGGTGGACCTCATTACTGTCGCCATTTTGTCTAATTCTAATACTTTTCTTTTCTTGGCCTTTTGTGATATTTTTCTTCACCCCTTTTCAGATTTTTGTCCTGCCTCCTATCTTTTTCCAACTTCCCCCTCTTCGTATTATGCCATTTTTACCGTTCTTTTCTTTGTCCCAATCCGCTCTTACTGTCTCTTGTGATTTCTCTGTAAAATTGCTGAATAACGTTGCTGTGCATCTGTTTCTGTCAGCCATGATTGGAAATAAAGAAACACAGACATTCAATCAATCAGAAATACTATCATCTGTGTGTGAGTGCATGACATCGAGCTTTTTTCTGTGCTAAAACATGGCGCAGTCCCTATCTTCTGACCCTGTGTCCAAGCAGCAAAGACAAATGGGGATGCAACTATGAGATTTCTGTCGCGTCAAGGCATAACCGCGCGCAAACCAGCAGACCTGGGGCCGTACCAGCATGTTCTGTAAGCTGCGCACCTGTCCGTGCCATAAACACATCACCAGAGGGAAGGTACGGCACCAACTTTTGCGATAGCAAACATTTTATCTCCAGCATCGCTGTACTTTGTGTTGTGTTTCATAAGTACAGTTGCTAACATTTGGCGCGAATTCGAAATACTTCTCATACCGTGCACTAGCACACTCTTTGGCCTTACAAAGCTCTGCACTTTCAGTATTACTCAGCGTTTGATCACACTGGAGTAGATCGCCAAGGACTTATAGATGGACGATTTTCCAAGCCTCCCCATCAACATACATCAAGACCTGCTAGTGCCTTATTCCCCTTCATTCTTTCAAAACATTAAACATGCATATTAAAGATCCTATAATGTATGTTAGTGTTAAAGTGGGGTCGTGGACATATGGATATATCCAGCATGCTGCTGCATGCACCTTCCAAAAAATGGTGTATGACTGCCCTGTGATGGCAAGTAAAAATGGCCCATCTATAGAAAAGAGTAAATGTGGGGAGGTGGAGCCCATGATGCAGAAAGAAAGAAAGGAAACTCCTTCTTCCTAAAATAACGAAAACTTCAAATTTGTCAAAAAAGTATGTTGGGGATAAATGAGCACATTTCTTGCAGTTGTTTACAACCTTGGATGATTATCGTAAACTGCTTGCATACCAGACATACTTCCTAGATTCAGTACAAGAGAAGGGTTGTACATAGGCTTCATGCCTAGTCCCTTCCTTTGTAGTACAACAGCTACTTCAGTTTAAAATGAATTGCGATATGGTGGTTCATTGAGAATTATGCGGCAATTTGGCAAATTCACAAACCAAAAGTGCACATGGTACAGAAAGCATTGATCGCAACCTGTGAACACTATCCTCACTTTTATTAAGTCACACACTTTTATTTTTCACTAATGTTATGTCCACAGAACCTGTATCAACAGTAGTTTTATAGCAAAAATATTGTATTTGAAACCAACACTTTGACAAGGCTAAACAATAAATTTCAACTACTCTCCCCCTTATAAGCTTGTCAATTTCACAGGCCTTTTTCTTCACAATCAGTTCAGACAGTGTGTCTCACATAACTTTATGCGAAAAGATGAAAAAATGACATACATAAGATATCGTCCGCTACTTAGAGTCACTGCATTCAACAACCACACATTTTCAGACCATCCGGCTGCTATTTAACTGTAAGGCAGAATCATAGCCAGGTGACTGCCGCTTTTAAACAGCCAACCTTGAACAGTGTCAGATGTATTATCGTGCAATGCATTCTGTATGACTTTTTAAAAGTCTTGTCTCCAGAAGAATGCCTTTAAGAGTTGTGTAAGGTTTTGGGAGACAGTCCTTTCCATGGCCAAAGTTTTCAGGTGGAATAAAGAATTTCAGCATGGAAAACTGGCACTGGAAAATGTACTGCCATACTGGCCCATCCTTCAAGTAGTTACCAAGGACAACATATACCATTGCAAGGTCTTTGATCAAGGACAATGCCAGAAGTTTTACACAGCGAGAAGATACAACAGGAACTGGACATTTCATTAGATCAGCTGAGTACAGTTCCTGCATGACTCAGCTTCTTCACCTCACTTTCACCTGTCCTATTTCCAGTTCTCTCCATTGGTTCCTGTCTCTCACATTTGAGCTCCCTCCTCATGAGGATGTTAGGAGGTCATGGGGTCGCAGTGGCTTGGGTGATCTGTCAGACCTCAGTGTTTCGTGATGTGCTCAGATGTAGGAGATGCCTAGTAGCTTTCAGAAGCATCTCATTTCCATGGCTCGGATCTTCCTTCTGAAGGTCGGCCATGAGAGTCCACTTTTCGCAGGCATAGAGAAGCATTGATTGAACCAGTGAGCGGCATAAGTTTCACTTTCGATCTCAATGTGATGTTTTCGTCTCTCCAAATGGGCTTCAAGTCGAGTCAGCTGCTGTATAGCTCTGCGCTATTCTAGACATGACTTATGGTTTGGAGCCTTCATCTGTACAATGCACTTCCACAAGGTACTTAACCTACGATACAGAACTTCTGAAGACTGCCTGATCGGCTTTGATTATCAATGCCAACTGCTCACAAGGGTGTTATTGGTCATGGTCCTTTGTCTTTTCTGAGCACTCGCGCGATTTCCATTCCGTACGCCTGGAGGTGATCGTCATTCTTTTTCCTACCAAGTTGATTGTTCGATCTCATTTCCTGGCAAGAAAGCCATTAATGTCTTGCAAATCTGAAGATATTGTAACAGTTCTGCCGTCCCATGGGTGAATGATCTCCACTCCGATGGAGTCTTCCTATGTCAGACTCGACATAAATGCATCTCCAGGCAATAGTTAACTAGTGCAGGGGATAGTAGACCAACCCTGTCTGACTTCCAACGTTGTCACTAAACCATTTCAACCCGGAACTGTATTGTGGAGGACTGCACTGGTTGCCCTTGTCGATATTGTTGGAATAACGTCATTGATGATAACTATGGCGCTGATTTTGTCTTAATTTTTACTGCAAGTACCCACACAAGCCTCATGCCCGACTGTTAAAACACACTCATCCTCGAACTCTCAAGACATGGTTTTGCATTGCTCGCTGATCTGGAAGCTATTTCTTGCGTATTCTGTTCTCAGATTGAAACAATCTGTTCATCTCTAGCATCAGCAAAAGACTGCGGTTCCTCACAACTTAACACTGAGCAGTACGATCAAGAGGGTTCAGAGTCAAGACTGGTATACCTATATGCTCTGAGGCACACTTACTTGAGGACATTTAGGGACACATCTTCTGACTGTTGATGAAATATGGATCTTGAATAACAGATCCTTGAATCAGCATCAGTCCATATCCGTCTGTGGCCTTCCTGGTTAGGAACCCCCCCACCTTTGGGGGGTTTTTCAAGTTGAAGGAGAATCAAGTGCGTGCTGGCAGAAAATGAAGGCCAGTTTCCTACTCCAAATTCTGATATGTAGCCCTTGGTTGTCTGTGGGAAGACAGTGAGCCCCCCCAACGCACTGGTATGTCATGCTGTTTACCCTCCCTAAGAGGTCTTTGAGGAAATGGAGCAAGCGCCGACCATGTCACAGGGTTTAACACAATCCCCAAGCGCAACACTGCTCCCACCATGACAACACCAGCGCTCACACGGTGGCAGCAACTCTTGACTTTCCGGCCAAACAACAGAAGTCGGTCACTTCTTCCGCCGCCTATATTGCACGACCCAGGCCTCCCATGACTGATTTCGTTCCATTTATCAAGAAGCATTTGCGCAGTGAATACAGTTCAGACCTCTGAAAATGACTGAGCTGATTATCGAGGCGCGTTACTCCACCATGTCCCAATCTTGTGATGATGACTTTGACAAGTGGGTTTGAGAGGATGACCCCGTAGCATTGGGGCTAAGAGGAGGGTAAACTCTGATAAACGAGTTGTCCCGCTTCTTTCTGCGTGAAGCGTCATTCTCACGAAAGATCACACTAACAGAATTTCTATGGCACAGCCTCTATTCGCACCACCCAAGAAATATAAATAATTTTAAAAGCCAGTAACGTCACTGAATACTGGCGTTCAGACACTTGGAACAAAAAA
The DNA here is from genome assembly GCF_041734735.1 of Babylonia areolata. Lineage (NCBI taxonomy): Eukaryota > Metazoa > Mollusca > Gastropoda > Neogastropoda > Buccinidae > Babylonia > Babylonia areolata. The sequence goes on along the minus strand of NC_134881.1, from coordinate 50,380,615 downwards.
GATATTACAGATTTTTTAGAGAAAGCATCTAATGCTGTACGACAACTTCTGCAAAACATCTGGTATTTCATATATTCATTGTTTATTGCTAGATGATGTATTTCATACATACATTGCAGATGGATTCAACGGTAAATCTCTGTCATTTATTTTCATTCCCTGTTCTTTCTTTCTCCTAAATACATTTTTCTATGTTTCGCCTTTCATTGAGGCATGCTCTGATTACATACCATTTCATGCTTGATACTAAATTTTCAGTTTGTCCTGTGTCAGGTGTGCACAGAGATTTTTTCTCGACTATAAGTCGGATTTGCCGACGAAAATTGCGCGGCTCCTGCACGGCCATTTTTTGAGATTCGCGATAAGTCCGCGAGAAAATCAGAGGGTGTAGGGGAGAGAGGTTTTTGATTCCAGTACACAGAAGCTTGCACGCTACGTTGTCCGGCGAGTCCAAATCCGAGATCAACAAGACAGACCCACCCAGTAGCTTTAGCGTCACTAAAATACCCGCATGTTTCATGCGATAGTGAACCAATTGACGCAACTAGGTTTCCGTTGCTCCTCTGTCATCATTCAGCTTACACGTGTTTCGGTCTCGGTAATACAAACTTTCTGCGCTCGCGCTTGGCTTCAAGCTTCACACCGACTTGCAAAACTATCCTGATTTCGTCCAATACGTACATCAGGCACTGACAAAAATGAGAAAACTCACAAAGGATTAGAGGGATTTATATGTAGCAGACGGATCGATCCAAAGGCAGTGAGATAATAAGTGGAAACGCGTGTGTCTGGTAAGATGAGATCGTGGAAAACAGAAGTGAGAGATAAAAAAAATAACTTTACGGGGTAGGCGAACCCATTCGACAAAATGCAAACTAGCGCGGGCAAGGCCTAAGTGGCGAATTGTGTGGTCAGATTGTATGGGCGTAGCTCTTCAGTCTAGGCCATAGAAAATCGGTTTTCACATTTGTCATTAAAAACGGGAGTGTCCTGTTTTCGTAGAAGAAAAAAGAAAGAAAAGAATAAGTCCTATGAGCCCATTCGAGAGTCTCGTTTACCGCGAACAGACTCTGTCCAAAAATGCGAAAAACAGAATGCTCCTTGTCGACCAAGCAGTCGGTGTTGTTGACCCCGTGGCTGAGTGGCGATCCTGTGACTTGTTCAGACCACACAGACAATTCGCAAGACTCCGAGAAGTTTCTTCTGCCATGCACTGCGTTGACAAAGCTGCCACTCCACGCGTTCGTGACATGCACACCACAGGCGGTTCGCGATCAACACACAACACTCCCCCACACCACACACACGACACACACACACACACACACACACACACACACTGACACACGCAGCAACGCGCGCCGACATGAACACACACACAAACTGTGCCGCACGCACAGACTCGACCTGTTGCGCGGGAATCTCCAATCGATGTCATGCCCACACAAGGCCATGGCGTACATCTGCTTGACCCTCTGTTCTATTCAGCAAAAGCGCCAACGTTTGCCACTCTACTATGCACAAGTACCAATTGTTGTGATTGAAACAAACTTTGTGCACTGACGTCCAGTGCCTTTTTCTGCACACTCTGAGCGAGGCTTCGAACAAACAGCTCATGGACAAGAGTCCGTGCAATTTAGATTTGACACCTATAGCCGGCAGATTACCGAAAGTTGTATTCGAAACACACACAAGCGCGGTAGATGAGAGATCTATTGAGTTTGAAACAGTGCATAGACCACATGCACAACATCAACTTGCACTCGTTCGTTCCTCCTACCATACTCCCGTCTCGTTTCTGTCTGCCGTGCCCTCTCTCGTCGTATGTCACTACATGGGCAGTTGACATTGTAAACCACATGTGCTCACTTCAACGCGTTTGGCTTTCTGTGCTCTCTCTTCTCTTTTCCTTCCGACCCTGAACACACACACACACAGACACCACACACACACACAGCGCACCCTGTCAAGAGTCCTGCTGGACACTCTCAGTGTGTATCCGCTATTTTCACAGAAGACTGTTGATTTCAGAGACAGAAACAAAGTCACTCGCCCTGCCCCACTTCCTGCAAGGACTTCACTTACTTCATGATTTGCTGATGTATCCCTCCCCTCCTCTAAGATGGACAACCTAGTGCTGAGGGAAGCGGAGAGTAGTGGGTTGGAGCAGATGAAACCACAGACAATGACCATGGCAATTTTGGCACTCGACCAAGACACTGACGCACTACTCCAAAGCCTGGAGAAATTCCACTTTGACCTGCTTGAAAGTGCTACACCAGTCTTCAGGACCCACCCCCCCTCCCCTGCACGTCATAGTCCACTTCCCCTTTGCTATCTCCTCAAACCAACACACTGCATGTTCAGTGCGAACCAGACGGGATACAGCATCGAAGGAGACCACAGGGCTCAGCTCATATTAAGTACAGTGCAACTTGCACTGTGCTAAGTAACATTTTCACCTTGAAAACACACATACACATCACTCACTCACCTCACACACAAGAGTTTAACTCAGAGAGAGCTGTATTTAAAGCCAGTCACATACAAGAACTTTTACTCTCTGGTCCACCCGACCCCGAATCTCAATCTCTTTGTTGTCTGTCTGGCTGTCTCTCTACACATACACCACAGAGTGCATTGAAAACACACACACAAACCACACACACCGACCAAAGTACCACACACCACACACACACACACACAACACACACCCGACACACGATTTTGGAAATCATGGCCCCAAACTGACTTTACAGGTTTGGAAAAGCAGATACACTTTCATTTTGGAAAAAATGACTGATTTTTACTTGTCATTCTGTGGTTGGAATACACCTCAGCAACATTGATGGGCCCGACAATGCAATTTCATGGTTTCGAGAATCGAGAAAAACCTTCAGCTTCAGGGCGGCTTCGCCCCAGAACCCCCACCAGGGCGTGCCCCATGGCCCCAGAACCACATGCGGGCCTTCTGCGGCCCCAGGCCCCACCTTCATCTCCTTTCATCAGACCTCAATCACAATTCCCACAACTCTCCATGCCTGGGTGTATTCTGATTTACTTGCCTTAACTGCAGATCGGGCAGAGAAGGGCACTGTTCTTTCAGCCCACATTCCTATCCTAATCAGGCACTAGAATGACAGATTCTGACTCATTCGTAACCATGCTGAGAGCTACAGTCCGGACATCACAACCGCTTTGACCAGCGCCAGTTCCTGTACAATGTCAAGCTGGCCCTGGGCAGATTTCACACACCGTACTTCGATCAGGAGGCTTCCTGCTATTCTGGCGGTCTCCTTGGTACTGAAAAAAGCCGTAACTTCGACAACTTCTCTCCTTTCTCCCCTTCCCATACCCCCACACAACGGCCATCTTCAACTGAGTGTAAGAGTACTGACCCACTTCATCGGATCAACATCTGTGCTATTCCCTAAGGATTTTTTCCATTTGTTAACCTCAAGTGCTGGATATCAATTAAAACATACATACAGCATGCCTCAAGCTCTACAAACAAAGGGATAGGTGCGCTTCCATCTACCTGTGCTCTGATTTGGGGGCACTTTCTGAGGCTTATCAAGGTAGAATATATAGGTAAACCTCTGTACATCGCTTCTTGGAAAGTAACTGTCAACACAACAAAACCCCATGAAGACTCAGATAAAAAGTAAGCGGACATAAGGCTGTAGTCCTTGTATGTTAGCTTTGGAGATATTCCACAGGATAGTTAATCAACAAATGGGTGCACACTTAAGGTCCGAAAACATCAGTCCACAATGTTTGTAGGTATTTTCACATCTTTTACCGGAGTCAAAATCTCAAAATAGCATTAAACTGTACAAAATAATGTCTGGCACAGAATCATGATATGACATGTAACTGAAACCATTGAAATTATACAAGTATTGTGGTTCTTTGTTTGCCAGACACCCCCCACCAACGCCATGCCTCCACACATCTACAATACTTTTATGCAACACAGGACACACAAACAGAAATAAACGTTTTCACTTTAGCTCTTTTTGCTTCAAAATCCGCGAAGCACTGCGCTTTAGTCTCAAAATATTCCCCAGTTATTCTAGCTCTGATTTATTCAAGAGTTCGACACATAGAACCCATGCCTATCCCACTCACCACCCCTCACCACCCACACACCCCCACTCTCACGCACCACTCCCACTCGAGACGCCCCCCCCATTCGTTGCGTACAGCGTGGGAGACACAAAACCGATGACATGGCAACCAGCAAGCCAGCCTCTGCCCAAGATGGTGTCAAAATAACAAACGCTGGTTTTCCAGCCGCACGCAGAATCCATGTCAGAAATGAATCATCACTGGGACACAGTCACTGCGCGAGTTCCTAACTCTTTGTTCAACCCTTCCAGTGTACCTCATTGCTTTAACAAAAAAAACTATGGAGAGTCTGGCACTTGTAAATCTCAGTCAAAGTTGGTTCAAACCAGCAGAGACCGCAAGGGCAGTAAACACCAAGATATGAGCAGTTTTAAGAAGGCTACCCGAGAGTAATAGCAGAACCAATTTTGCTCTAATAATGTAAACAGAGCCAGCGGATAGCACCTTCTGACAAGAATTTATCTTGCGCACACATGTGTAAACATGTCGATTCCTGTGTATCACCCTGCTTTCAGTTGTTTTGAGCTATGTGTAGCAATCGTCTGTGAAGATTGTAACTCACTCCTGACGATGGGAAAGCAACAGCATTCCGACGTAAGTTACGTTCCAGACAACAGCACGCTATTGTGTTTCTCACATTAAATTTTTTCCACATTTTCCCTCAATCCGGCTAGCCATCACAAATGCAGCTACACACACACTGGCATTGCACACATGTCAAGGGTCGCATGAAACTTTCTTCAGGAATCTCTGAGTAGCAACCACCTCCACAGCGTGCCAGCGGTTCAGGAACCCGCCACACGACAACAAGTCTTCTACTACACATGTATCGAAAATGCTGCTCGCAGGCGATACAAGCGGAAATTTTTGCGGAGCCAACCAAGACCAACGACAGTAGCTTTTCTGGCAGTGATTGAAATGCCTTCAGACTGAAGGTTATCGACATCACAACGAGTATATTGAAGATGTTTGAATCAAAGTACCTGCAGTGCGAAGAAAGCCCACCAGCAAAAAGGTTCTGAACAGTGACTCAGCCTTTCTGAGAGCAGTGAAGAGGAGGGGGGGCGTGGGGGTGGGGGGGGTGGGGGGGCGGGGCGTTCACACATGAACTGATGAGCAAGGGGTCAGTGGGTCAAGTACAGTGAGTTTCATTTTCAGTACGTTATGCTTTGTATTTCTTGAATTTTTCCTAACCCTACCACATCAAAATGGGTCGCCTGTATGGAAGCTCAGCACGGGAGAAAACTATTCTACCGAGTGTGATAGTAATCAATTCATTTTCTCTGGAAATTCTTTGTCTGGTCCCAAGAAGGACATATGGATTAAACACACCATGGACAAAAAAATTCTTCTCCACACAATTTTAGGATATAACTAACATGAGTTCGAGTTAGAACCAGTTCCAGATCATGAACCGCTGTAGTTTCTCGTTTATCTCCTCCAGATACCGAGGCCATATCGTTCGGGTAGTCTCGTGCCCAAGATAAAATGTTGTGTTGCCAAAACACATCAGTGTTGGTGGTATTGCCCATTCTAAGATAGCATAGAACAGACTCTTTTTGTTTGTATGGCAATGTGTTACACAGATGTATGAGCTTCAAGGTTTCACGTGCAAGTAAATAGGAAGAATAAAAAGAAATTCTGGACAGAATACATAGAATTACACTAACTACCACCATCAGAGCATTTATTGCCTCTCGCGGTCTGTATAACTCTTGATGGCAGGCATGTAGTTAAATAGTGCATGTAGTTTTTACGGTGATGGGCAAATAGGGCATATCTTGAAAAAAATTCAACACACTTTCACACAGCAAAGAGCTACACTCTAAACACTACAGAAAGCTTTACCACCATCTTGCTTTTAACATTTTACACAAACCATTCTTCTTCTCATCAAATGGCTGTTAAATTTTTTGTTTTTAATTGTCACATAAAATACTGAAAAACAATAAAAAATGAAAAATAGTATACTGTACCACAGGCATGTGCCATACTCCATCAGCTAATCCACAAGGCCAGCATATGATGATTTTCCTCACACATTCAAGGTTGCCCTGATCTCATGAATCAAGTTTGAAGTCAAAGGTTGCACAACAAACTGTTAAAAAAAACGAAACGAAGATCACAACACTGGAACGAGAGAAAAAGCAAAACCAACAAATCCATCCTCTTGAAAAAGAATAAAAAAACAAACCCATTGACACATTTCTGCTGCCGCTCGACTATATTGCTGTAGTCCCTTGACTGTTCCGTGGAACACCTCCCAAAGCATGGCATCAGCCGCCGCAGAGGGGCACTTTACACGTTTGCACAGATTGTGTGCTTTTTCTTTGTGTGCGTGCGTTTTTCACCCTTGACGAGACACTCTTGTGCTTTGTGTTTGGCGAAACAACCTTGCACCCTCTCTGTGCTATTCCTGGACTCCGCCATTGGTGGTGGAATGGTTCAGCAGAGCCAGTGAATGCCGGCCTCAGCTCTCCCCATGTCTCTCCTGTGTCCTTGGCAGATCTCCTCCTCATGTGTGTAAAAGTGTTTTTGAATTTCTGTAACAGCACAAGGCTGTCATAAGAAAAAAAGAAGAAACAAGCTTTTGCCATAATTGCAAAAAAATAAGGGGGCAAAAAAGAGAAACGACAAAAAACAACAAATGCAAACGAAACATCAGTACTATTACACAGCATGACACATGCCATAATAATTCAGGAGTGACAGTATAAATAACACCACGCTAAGACACGCCCATGCATAAACCAGGCCTGAGATTTTCCGACGATATCTCCGGATTTTTCCCGACCAAAATTGGCCCAACGGCCATTATCTGAGATTCACGTATATACGCTTGACGAAAAATCGGACTAAAGGGTGCTCTACGCGGGTGAGTTATTTTTTTTCCGACCCACGCAGGTTGCTCTCGTACGTCGTATCCCGAGCGCCCGGCCCTCGCTGTGCCTCGAAGCAAGATAGCACCCACGAGTGTTTGCGCTTAAATCATGCCCCATGTTTTGGATAGCGAACAATTGGTAAAATAATGGAGCCCCGTTTGCACCCTCTGTCATCATTCAGCTTATCCTTTTCGGTCGGATACAAAACTCGCCTTGCGCAGGCTGTCACGACTGGCAAAGAACCGGATTTCACCGATGCGTCTTCAGTCCATTGACAAAAATGAAAAACTCACAAAGATAACAGAGGAGTCTTTTGCAGCACAGACAATCAAGGAGTGAATAATAAATGGAACGGGATCTGCAAGATGAGATCGTCGAAAACAGAAGTTGACAGAATAAAAAACTAAACTTCCGGCGTAGGCCGACGCCAGTTCCCCAATCAATCACCGCGGCAAGACCACCGTGCGATTCTGCGGTGCTCAGCTTGTATGGGGTGCAACTCACTTCAGGTCTAGGCCACAGAAATCTTCGTTTCACATTTCGCATCTAAAAACCGCAGTATGCCGTTTCTTAGAAAGAAAACAAAAAAGAAAGAAAGCCTATGGGCCCGTTACTAAATCGTTTCACCGATGGATCTGTCAAAATGAAAAACGGAATGCCTCTTTTCGAAAGCGTCGTTTGTTGATCCCCCGGTGAGAGCCATCCAGTGACTTGTCAGAGCAACTCAACAACCGAGCCCGAAACGGTTCTATCACACTGTGACAAGCACGCACACATGCACACTGCACACCACATGCGGTCGAATCAACGACACACACACACATCCACACACACACACATGCACACTCAGACACTGTGAGCGCGCGCACACTATAACACACACACACACACAACACAAACTGTGCGCTACGCACAGATACACATGTGCGCGAATCTCCTCTCTGTCCAAGCCACAAGGGCCCACTGCGTCAACTCATGCACACGTAACCATTGTTTCCAATTGAACAAAACTTTGTACCAACTATTGATGTCAGTGCCCTTTTCTCTGACATCCAGCCGAGGACTCTGATACAAACAGTTCATGGCAAGCAGTCATGTATTTCGATTTGACAACTATAGACGCGCCAGATTACACAAAGTTACACTACACACACACCTACAGACATATAGCTGAATTGAAAATGCACGCCTTGCGCGCATGCACACACTCAACACAATCACATCACAGACACCACACAACACTCGTTTGAAAAAAAACACATGAATTTGCATTCACGGCGCATACAATACCCTCATAGTCACTTTTATCCTCTCTCTACCCCTCACACTGACACATGTGCACCACATATGTTTGACACTCACGCAGTCACCACAGAGCGAGTAACAATGCGCACATGCGCGCGCACCGCACACACACACTCACACTATATTCTTGACCCCACCCCCCAAAGCACACATACACCCACGGTGATTGAAAACACACACACACACACACAACACACACCCTTCACCCTCACACACACAATTCTGAACTCAACAGCAATGCACATATATGCAACATACAAACTGCAAAACTTTTTACTCCCACCCTCCACCCTCTCTCTCCTGTCTCTTTCGTCCCCGCTCGCTCTCTCGCTCTTTCTTGCATCATACACACAGAGTTGTAATTGAAAACGCGCGCGCCGCGCAGCGGAGACACAGAGACTCTATTGAATTTGAATGCAGTGCATACAATGCACAAATACCAACTGCATCAGTTCTTTCCTCCTCAATCTCCCTCTCCTCCTACCGATCTCCCCTGTCCGTTCTGTCTGCCTCCGCTCTCCTCTCTTGTTTACACACAGTTGATTAACACCAACACATACACACGCCGTGCGCATCATCAGCTCGCAGATGTCTCTCTCTCTCTCTCTCTCTCTTTCTCCCCCCTGAACACACACACACACACACACTCACACACACACACACACACATCACATACATACACACAGATCCGTGCTGGAACTCTCAGTGAATCGACTTTCTTCAACGAAGAGCAGTTGACTTCAGAGAGAAATCACCAAACTCACCCACTCCCCTCCCTGCCGACTTCACTGCTCACTGATTGCTGATGTACCCCTCCCCTCCACTTGCAGTGGCTACCTGTGCTGAGGAAGCGGGGAGAGGAGGGGTGGGGTATGAATCCACTGACATTGACTGTGGCACATTTGGCAACTGAGCCAAGACACACCACTCAGCTCCACTGAGAATCCTTGACTGCTTGAGAAGACGCGTACCACCTCCCATCACAGACCAACCCCCCTGCCCTCCATCATCCCACTTCCCCTTTCTTTCCTCAACCAACACACATGCAAGTCAGGCGATACAGAGGCTAACAGCTGAAGAGAACCAATGGACAGTTATATATATCGTTACAAGGCACATTTTACAAAAGTGTGCTAGCAACCCATCTTCCTTCGAACACCACACACCTCACACACAAACACACACACAGACACCTCACACACACACACACACACTCACTACACTCACTACTCACATCACCATCACTTCACACAGACGTTTTAACACACCACAGCTGATATTAAAGGCATGCACATACATGAACTTACTTCCCATGCTCCCTCAGCAAACCTGACCCCTATTTCTTCAACTCTCACTTTGGATCTGGCGCTGTCATGACTCTCTTTAGTCACACTACATCACAGAGATTTGCGCATTAGAAACACCACACACCCACAAACCACACACACACACACCCACTCGACACACACACCACTCCTCACAGCCACAACACACAATAACACACCCCACACTCTACACAACCACATGTATGAATCCCAATACACTGTGGAAAAATTTGAAACAGCTAAAAACAGTGGAAAACGCATCAAAACACGACATCCCTGTCAGTTACTAAGATGGATTACGCACTTAACGATGACACTCTAGTCAACAAATTATTATGCGCGGTGGGGGGGGGGGGGCGGGCACCACAAGTCCTGCTGCGGCCAATCCGACAAACCAACCCCACCCAACACCCAATCTTACCGGCCCCCAGCCAAACCCGCAGCCACACCCCAGCCCACCGCCCACACCGCCGACCACCCTCTACCTACACTCTACCACCACCCCGCCCCTACATCCTGCCACCCTCTGCCCCCCGTCAAAAGCCGCCAAGCCCACCCACCCCCCCCTGTCCGCCCACCTCTCCTCTCACTCACACCCCCGCTTCTCCGTCGCCGACCTGTCCTTCGGCCCCCAGGCGCGGCCCACAGCCCCACACAGCGCATCCTGGCGTCCCACCCGGCCTGTGGAGGCCCCGCACCCTATCCGCTCCCCCCCTGCAGCCCTGCCCCACCCTGCCCTACCTGTAGAAACCCCCGAGCCCCCCCACACGCAAAGCACGCGGTTGGCTGCCCCCACACCACCTCGCACACCCCACCTACCCCCTCCAACCCACCCACCACAGCCCTTCCACCCCCCCACCCTACCGAAAAACCCCCCCACCCTCCTACGGTCACTCCCACCCCCCACCTACCATTGACTGCCCTGGGCCACCCTTTTCTGGTCCCGCCCCACAAACCCAAAAAACAAAGCCCCCACGAGAGGAGATAGTATTCGAACATAAGTGGACGACCACAACACCGAAAGGGCAGAGACAGACTAATAGTTCCTAGCCGCTAATGGCCCCCCCACAAAGACACGAAATACTTGTAGGCGAGGGAGGACAAACGCCACACACCACTCGCCTTATGCTAAACGGTCCCCCCCGCAGGGATGCGTGCACAAAAACTGGAGGAAGGGGGGCCTTTGGTACAGGAGGCGTAATGCAAAAGAATATTCCTAGGCAGTTATGCAAGCGTAAATAAAATGATTTTATGTACAATATAAGTTATTAATATTGCGCCTCCCGCCGTATTTTCCGGCGTCTATTCTTATTTTCTATTTTTTTTTGTCTTATTTTCTTTATTTTTTTTTTTTTACAAGAACACACACCTGTGTAGAACTGGTTTTCGCTGTTTTGTTTAGTCTGTTTTTTGTTTTTTTATTTTTTTCGGTTTTTTCTTTTATTTTTATTTTTTTTTTTGTATTTCTTTGTTTTTATTTTGTTTTTATTTGCATTTTTTGTTTAGAGTTTTTTCTTCCCACCCCCTTTTTTCTTTTTCTTGTTGGTTGTGCGCTGGTCGTTGTCTAATTACTATCCAAGTACGTTAATATGTCTCCATATTTGTTTCTTGTCCCACGACACAAACTGAACGTAAAAAGGCTACAATACTTCGTGTAAAAGACCAAACGAAGAAAACAACAACACGACAGATAACACAAGCAAACCCAGTGGTGACCGACACCACCCACTGTCAATACCGCACAGGAGAAAAACCACGCCAACAACATAGCAAGACTCCCCGATTCTGTGGACATGTACAAGAACCACATCTAACCCATGGGAACTTACAGCCGACGATGACCGGAGCACCGACGCTCACAGCCCAACACGCGTTCCTACACATACCAGGCACACAATAAATAAAGTCCCCAACCACTAACAACACTACACACACACAGTAAAACATTAAACATACCGGCAACAGCACACACCATCCTTCGATGGACTCCCCACAATCACAAAACACACACTAACTAGTAAGCTCTAACACATACTTTAACAAAAGGACACACGAATGGGCTTCCATTCACACAATCACCCCCCATAAACCATAACGGTATCTCAATCGCCGACGATCGGCCTTTGCAAACCAGGGACACATCAATTATACTCAACTCCTAGACTTATACATCACTTGTGACAGGGAGACAAACGGGATCTTAATCCTTCCCAAGGTGGACTCAGTCGATGATTTCCGGTTCTGTCCTTCTCCCTTTTCCCCGTATAATCATCAATTGCTTTTACACTTGTGATGTGTTTCTACCTCGTCATAGATGTGTTTATTGTATATCCATTGTATTGGTTCTTACGTCCTATTTGCTTGTTGTCTTTCCTCCCCTTTGATCGCTATCCCTTGTTGCTGATCTGTGATCTATGGTTGCCGTTTCTTCCCTACTTAGAATTCTTTCGTTTTCTCCTCATTTGTCTTTCAAAGAACAGAGGGGGGAAATATGTTCCCAGGCTATTAGTTTTGTTGTATTTGTTGTGACGCTGATTCGACTGTCGGTTATTTTAATGGGCTTAATGTTAGCAAATTAATTGTCTTTTTTAGTGTCGAGTGCAACGTAGATTTAACTTTGTCCGTTATTACACCAATGCCTTCGGTGTGTCAGATTATAAGTGTGGGAAGACCCAGGGACTTAATATGCCCCGCTCTTAAGCTTATGCGGGATTAAATTTTCCTATCAAGATGTAATATAGTTTTATGTCTCCTCTTCGATACTTGTATTCATTTTTTATCCACTGTATCTTTCCGTAATTGTGGCTAGCTTCCGTATTCCTCATAGTTACAGTGTCGCGTTGGGTTTGGGACTTCTTTTTCTTGGTACTTCGTTATCCACTGCCCATCTTCCTTCTCCTTTTCATTCATTATGTCTTCTTTGTAATTCTTTTCTCGATTTCCATATAGGAGGGTGAATATGGCTTGTTCCTATTCCTTAATGAGGTACAGTAGTGTTTCCCTCTTCCTCTTATACCTCTAGCTTGTCTGTGTTTTTATTTGTTGGACTTTCGCACCCGTTTACATTTCCCTATGGACTCTGTGATTTGTATAAGTGGTTGTGGTGACATAACATGGTCTAATATGATATATTATGTAGATGGTCAAGTGGCTGACTCCTCCCAATCATTTTTACTTTCCTTGATCGTCGCATGTTCTTCTGATGTCTGTGTGAATAAAAATAACTCCTTTAGAGAGCTGGCCGGACTTTATAACACTGTGCCCCTTAGATATTTCTGGTAGCGCTTTGGTCAGGAGTTCTTTTAGGCTTTTCCCATGAGGACGTATTTTTGCTGTTCTTTATGTCCTTTCATCCCTTCTTCCACTTTCCTCTGTCTCCCTAGTAGGTTCCCTACGTCCTGATCCTGGATCCGTTCCCCTCTTTATGCGTCGATGTTTTCAGTTCCGCTCCCCACCTCGGGTTAATCTCAATTCTCTTACTTTTGTTCCCTTTTTTTCCTGTTGTTTATTTTTTTCTTCTCCTTCCCGCCTTACTATTGGTCTGTTCCCGTTCCTTGGGTTTCCCTTTCGCTTGGTCCCCCTTTCCCTTTTTTTTTAATCTTGTTTGGGGTTCCCTTCCGTCCGTGTCCGAGGATCTCTTAGCTCATCCTCTTCTCGTCACTTCCTTTTTTTGTATCTAGGTGTATACCGTTTATTTTTATTTCCGGGTTGATTTTTTTCCCTGCCCTCTCACCGTCTCCTGGTCGGGTCTCGAGTTGCCGTCCACTCCCCTCTTTCTCACTCTCCAGATGCCACAGCTTTCTTATAATATAGAGTGTTTATATTATATTTCAGTGGAGGAGTACAGAAACAAACAGGGACTTCTCCCTTTCTTTATCTTATGGATAACCCTATTCTAATTACGACTAATTCGCTTTGTCCTCTTCCTACTTTGATTGATGTTCCTATGCCTTCCCTCATTGTTATTTGGATTATATGGTGATGATCCATTCTTGGTTAGGCCATAAGGTTTTCCACCCAGTGCCTATTCGGTTCATACTGACAAACGAAAAGGGACCCTAATGTCCAGAGATTACTCATGTTAATTTTTCCTTGTTGCTATGAACTTATTGTTGGAATCTTATCCTGTGGTTATTGTTAGATTTTTATTTTATTCCGTACCTGGGTTTTTCACCCTCCTAGATACTCTTCTCCTCTATTTATCCACTGTTCCTATTTTTCCTCTCCGTCTCTCATCCTCCTTCCTCGTCTCTCGCGTCTCTCTTCGGCGTCCAGTTCTCCATCCGATCTCCCTCTCCTTATCCTTACCCCCTCCGCACACCCCAGTGCCTGCCCCTGGACCCCCCCCCCCCCCCCACCCCCCTTTTTTTACCGGCCGGCCATGCACCGCGCAAGGGCTGCGCCCGGCCCCCGCCCTCGGTCCGCGCCCGGACCGCGCCCCCTACTCAGTGCCTCGCATATGTTTCTCTCCTCCGCACTCTAGTCGTTCTCTGCTCCCTGATTTCTTCGCTCATCCTTTTTGTGGGTTGTTTTTCTTTTTATTCCTGGTTGTTGTATCTATATGTATGTGGTCCTCCCCCTTTCTCGTCTACTTCTTCTCCCATCCCGGGCGACCGCTCCGTTTCCCTATCCCTCCGTGCTTTCTTATTCCTTCCTCCCTCTTAGTGGCCGCCTAGCTCCCTGTTGGCCCTCCTTGCGGACACTGTGCCCGCGTCCGTCTGCGCCCCACAAGAACCCTTCTCCTGCTCCCTCCACGCGTCTCTCCCCTCTCCCCGTCCTCTAATCCTCCTCGCCTTCCGTCATACTCTGCTCCTCTCCCTCGATCTCCCCTCTCCGCCCGCTTCCGCCGCTTCCGATCGTCATACTCCTCTCCGCGCTCCCACATTCCCCCTTTCCCTCTTCTCTTCTCATCCGCCGCCCGAGCCCGGCCCACGACGCCTCGCGCCGCGCGGGGCCCTCAACGGCCCGCACCCGGCTATCTCCGGTGCCCGCCCCTCTCCCCCCCCATCCGCACACTCCGCCCGACTGCCCCCCCACCCCTCCCGCCGGAGAAATGGAGGGGTGTTCGCAGTGTCCGGCCCGGACTCTTGATTCCCAGGCTGTACGGAGCCACCTCCGCGGCGTGGGGCACCACTCCTGCCTACCGCACAGGGCCTCCGACCGGCTCATGCCCCCCCTCACCCAGCCCACCAGAGCCCCTGGCCCCCCCCCCCTCCGACGCGACCCTCGCCCCCCCCCCGCTGTCGACACGCCCAGCGGGCCAAGGTGCACCACCTAGCGACCCGCCCCACTGCAAGTACCCCGGGCCGCCCCCCCCCCATCCCAATGTCCAACCCTGGACCGGCCAACATGTCGCACCCGTCGTCCCTGCGCGACTCCCCCTCAGTCCGCCCCCGCTGCCCCACCGCGGCCCTCCCCCCCCCCCGTCTGTTCACCCACTCCCACCACCCCACCCCCTACGCGTGGCCGACCCCCGCTGCGGCGCCCGCAATCCCCCCCACCTCCCCCTCCCCCCCCCCCCCCCACCTCGAACCCCCTGCACGGGGCTACCCCCCCTCCTCCCCCCGCAACCGCCCCTGGCCCGCCCCCAACTTTCCCTTGTCTCCACTCCCCCAACCCCACAAGAGGAACCCACACCCAAGTGGGAGCCCGACCCGCCGCCCGCCCCCCCGCCCCCCCCACCCCCGGAAAGCACATCCCACCTCCCCGCTCCCGCCCCCTTCCCGCTTCCCCGACGCCCCCCCGGCTCACCGCTTCCCCCCCCCCGCCCCCCCCCCCCCCACTCCCACTGCGTGCCCCAGCCCGCCACCCACGCCAGGCCCACGCGACCCCATCGAACCGCCACCCCCGCCCCCCCGCCCCAGCCCCAGCTCCACAACGCCGCACCCCGTCCCCCCGAGCATTCCCCGCCCAGCGCGCTCACTTGCTATGCCTACCCCCCGGAGCCTACCTACGCCCCCCCTACATAACCAACCGGCCACACCCCGCCCCCCCCCCCCCCCCGCGCCCACGCGCTCCCACGCATATTTTACCCCACGTTTCACGGTTACACACTCGCTTTTACTTACTCCCCCACACCCGGACCCAGTTAGGCCCATGAAAAAAACACCTATGCGTCCCTCGGCTTCACCCACAGCCCACCCCACCACACAACTACCACAACAACACACACACACACACACAACACACACACACACACACACACACACACACCCTTCCCGCTATTTCTTTTTCATCTGGGATGGTTTTTGAGTTGAAGACAAGAAAATGAATTCGCCATGAAAGGAGTGTGATACGATCACATAAATATTATATTCCGAGTTGTTGAAAAAAACCTGTTGCATGCTTTGAGCATAAGTATTATTGTATTTCAAGTTGTTAGCTAAACATGTTGCATGGGTTACCCTAAATTTATTTACACTGTTGTCCCTTTCCACGGTGAATTAATGTACTTTTAACTTGCATGAATGTGGTTCTACTATAATCTCTGGGAACGTATGATTTTGACTTATTTTATTCATTATTTTTTATAGCCATTATCCGTTGTTCTTTTTAAGTTAACGACTTCCCTATTACGAAGTCTATTGAGCAGTTTTCTTTAATCAAAAAATCGCATTTCTGTTTATCTCGTATATATATTCATCGGTAATTCTACTCTCCATCTGTCCTGTTGTTTTTTTCACCAAATCACCACACAAGCCCTCTTTCTTTCTTTCTTTATAACTGAAAAATTTTAAAGTGTAACGACATAAAGTCACAATTTCTGCACTATTGCGCAATGGCTTACACATATGGTATTTGCAATACTCTCTCTTCCACCGAGTCTTGTTTAACAAAGGGAAAACTTCGCGATAGGCTGTCCGCGAGCGAGGATCGCCGCCCGTGCAGTGCTGTATGTCTAGTGACCAACGTCCAGCCTACGTCGTCAAGTGACCAACGTCCAACGTCCA